>NC_132998.1:4089028-4403569 GCF_048564905.1 Vicugna pacos
CACTATTATGTACTTGTTTTTCTTACTTCTTACTTGACATCTTTACAAATAGGATACAGATCTTAAAATATTATAGCAAAAGATATGCCTAATGTTGGTAGAGTGGCATTATTAAACCTGTTTGAAATCTTATTGGTGCCATCAGGATATGTTTTTTTTTTCCTTCTAATTATCTTTCCATTGGAGAATTCAGCATTTGGCACCATGAGAGCTGAACAAGGAAAAGTTACCAAGCTTATTAAAATAAAAGATCCAAACTACATAGATAATCTAAGAAAACCTATGTTTAATTACAAGACATGCAAAATGTACATACTAAAGTAATCTGATACAGAAATTCATGAAAAGAAGAGTGAACACTGTTAATCTTTATGTAATTCATGTCAATCTGGAACTACACTAGATTGACATGCCTTTGTAATTTGTTGAGGGTTAATGAAAATTGAAAAGGAAAAGCTTTTTTTGGTCAGTTTCCTTCTGGCATACCACTTGGTTAGAAACCTTGACAGGTGTGTTCATTCTTTTAGGATGAACACTGAAGAACCATTAAGTGAATTACTTCTGCTGTGCACTCAATGGCACTAGAGATTTAAATCATTAAAGGGTGTTCCTAGAAGCCTGAATTATTCCCAGGGAATGTTTTATAAGGATCACGATAAAATCCTGCTGTTATTTTTGTTTCTTCTGGATAAATTAATGAAGGAGCAACTTTAGAAAGTAACTGAGCCTGTATCTTGTTAGCCATTTCTTTAGACCAGAGTACTCTTTAGATTGTTGTGTGTAAATTTCAAATATCTCAGTGATGTTTTTCAGGAAGGCATATATGTGACTATTTTATTAAAACAGCTTTATGGAGGTTGTAACTGACGTACAATAAACTACACATATTTGGAGTGTATAGGTCGACATTTTGACGTATACATGCAACCATAAAACTAACACCACAATCAAGAAAGTGAGATATTAATCTCACCCAAAAGGTTTCTCAGGCCTCTTTGTAATTTCTTCCTCCTGCCCTTTATCTTTTCCCTAAGCAACCACTGATCTATTTTCTGTTACTATTAATTTGTATTTTCTAGAACTTGTGTAATAGGAATCACACAATATGCATTCTTTTTGTCTGATTTCTTTCCCTCAACATAATTATTTTGAGATTTATCTATGTTTTTGCATATATCAAGAATTAATTTCTTTTTATTGCTGAAAAATATTCCATTGCATGAATACACTGCAATTTACTTATCTGTTTACCTGTTGATGACATTTAGGTTGCTTCCAATTTGGGATTTTTAACAAGTAAATAGCTATGGATATTTGTGTACAATTCTTTGGCACCTAATGGGTTTCCATTTCTCTTGGGTAAATACTTAGAGAGTGTAATGGTTGTGTCATATGGTAGATATATGTTTGAGGTTTTAATGAAGGCTTTATATTTACTTAGTCTTTTTTGTGGCACAGAATATGATCTTACTTGGTCTTTGTTCTTAATGCGCTTCTAACAAGTGTTTTTTCCACTTTTTCCTGGGTGGAGCAGTCAATAAATATGAAGTGTGTTAAAATGGTTTGAAATATGGCTCAAATCTCCTATATCTTTACCAATTTCTATGACTACTTTTTCTGTCAATTATTGTGAGAGGAGTATGAAATTTTGTTTTATAATTATAGATAATGTTTATTTCACTTGACAGTTTTAGAAGTTTTTGTTTTACGTGTTTTATTGGGTTCATAAATACTTAGAATAGTTGTATCCTCTGGATGAGTTGGCTCACATATCATTTTCAAATATATTTTGTCTAATACTAATACGTACACTCCAAAAATATTTACACTCCATATTTCTTTGTATTAATGTTAACATGGTACAAGTTCCCATTCTTTTTTTACTTGCAAGCTACTTATGTCTTTATATTTAAAGCAGACCTCTTGTAGGCTGTACATAGTGGAGTCTTCATTTTTTTACCCGTTCTGACAGTCTCTCTCTATAAATTTGTGTGTTTAGACCATTTATGTTTAATGTGATTATTGATAAGATTGAGTTTAAATATAATATGTTGCTAATTTGTTTTCTAGTTATTTTTTTCTTAACTCCCTCTTGCTTTTTCTTTTTTTTTTTGTCTTATTTTGGATTGAGTTTTGTTTATGAATTCATTTAATCTCCTTGATTGGATTATTAACTCTCTCAGTTGCTTCAGTGTTACTGTACACATCTTTACCTTATCACAGCCTACATTCAAGGTATAGTCTTCGCTTTCACTATAATAATCTTCAAAATTATACTTCCATTTTTCTCATTCTGGATTTTGTGTTTTAGGTGCCATATATTTCACTTCTACACATGCTATATCACTTTAGTTCTACGTTACTTTTTAAAACAGATGTAAATAATAGAAAAGTTTTATATGTACCCATGTAGTTACCATTTCTGGTGCTTGTCATTTCTTTGTGTCGATAGAGATTTTCACCTGTTGTCTTTTTCCTTCTGCCTGAAGGACTTTCTACTTCATATTTTTGTACTCCAGTTCTGGAGATGAAGTTTGATTTACATTTCTCTGCTTAAAGTGTTCAGTTATGGATTCCAATTATAATAGCTGATTCATTGTTCTTTTCCATTAATTCTATCATCTGCAGCATTTCTGGGTCTATTTTGATGGATTGATTTTTCTCCTCGTATTGGCCACAGTTTCTTGCTTCTTTGCACGCCTGGTAGTTTTTTTTACTGGAGACCAGATGTTGTAAATTTTACCTTATTGTATAAAGGTTTTTCCTGTAAATAATTCTTGAGCATTTTTCTGGGATTCAGCTAGCAGGAAGAGTTCAATCTCTTCAGGTCTTGATTTTAAACTTTGTCAGGCAGGCCCAGAATAACATTTCACAGAGGCTTAATTTTTCCCACTGGTGAGGGAAAACCCTTCTGAGTACTGTCCCCATCATGAGGTTTTCTACTGTGGCCGGTGGGAGCAGGAGCTCTTCTCAGCCCTGTGAGATATCCAGAGATTGGTCTCTCACATATTTTCTAGTCATTCTTTTACCAACTTCAGTAGATCCTTCACACAAATACAGTGATTAATATTCAGCCAGTTCCCCAAAAGGGCCCTTTGACGATGCCTGGAGCTCTCTCAGCCTGTGTTTCTCTCTTTCTCAAGAATCATTCTTACGTAGTTAAGAAATTTTAAGAGAATGGATTTGAAGACATACAAGTATCACAAAATAGAAATATTCTAATATAATAGTAATTTATTTTTGTTCAAAAGACCCAGAAGAAAACCATTTATTAGTTTCTTTTAGTCAGTATGTACAAACTATTACTTGATACTGTTCTAAGCGTTGTGTAGATGTATGAGAGATGATATTTTAACTCAAAAAGCTACAATAAAAGTGCACAAAAGCATTGGAAATGTTCCACTCCAAGAAATTATGGGAAACAGTATTTTCTCATAAAACACATACACACAGACACATGCTTTTAAATCAAGCTTGTACTTAAATCCTGGCTTTTCCATTTCCTAGTGATGATACAGACAACTCAGTTAACAAACACTTTGCCTGTGCATCTTATATTCCAGTGGTGGACAGTGAGTAAATGAGTAAGTGAACTAGAATATACATAATGTACTATGTGTTTAAAAGCTCTGGGGAAAAAATAAAACTGGGTAAGAAGGGTAGGGAGTAAGGAAGATTAAAGAATATGGTAGGTGCTTTTTTGCAGTTTTTAAGAAGACCTTATGATAATTCCGTCATTCGAGCAGTGCCTACAGGCAGCAAGGAAGTGAGCCAGTTAGGTATTTGGGTGAAGAGAGTTCAAGAGAAGGAAACAGCAAGTCAAAGACTTGAGGTAGGAGTGAGTTTGGTATATTTGAGATAAAGAAAGAGCCCCCGTGTGGTCAAAGTAAAGGAGGGAGAGGATAGGCAGTAGGGTGACAAAGCCATCTAATATTTCATAGGACTTGGTGCTGAATGTTGGTCAGGCATTTCCGTAGGCAGTGAAACCATTGTGATGAATATGACTTACACTGTTCCTAATGTCAGAGAGTTTAAAGACAGTCAAAGAACTCAGTAAATCCTCCCTCCCCAAAGGTTACTTAAAAGGTTCAGCAGTTATAATTTAAAGTAAATTATTTAAGTAAATTTATTAATGCTGTATGCCTACTTAAGAACAAAACTTGTATTTGAACTCACCATTTTAATCAAGAAACCCGATTATGTTGAGTTATTTTACTGCAAATACTGGTCACATGCAGAGATAATTAATCTATTCTCTATCATTCCTCAATTCTTGTCAGCCACAGCTGTCTTCCTTTATTATCTAACATAAGATTTTGACACAACATTGTAAAATGACAATAACTCAATAAAAAAAAAGTTAAAATAAAATAAAATAAGATTTCATCCCTCAAAACCTGCCTAACTCCAATTGATGCACCTATGTGGAGATCTTGGGGTACGTATTAGGTCCTAATAATTGTAGAATATGGAACAAAGAGAGATAATGTGAAAAAGACTCAGGTATATTGAGTTTAGTGTGTGGGGTGTACGCAAACTACTAGGGCATGTATCTTTCAGAATCTCTTCAGTTGTAAACCTAAATCAGGGCTTTTCAACATAAAGCCAAGAATTTTTTGCATTATTTTTCTAACTCACTAAAAGAACGAGAGATACTGGAAAAGTGTATTTTAATCTTCAAGTTCCTTATAATTGATAGCAGATAATGTTGGGTCCATGATGGGTAATAATTCTTCCAGAAATATTTTTTCAAGGGTTGGGAACAAATGTTCCTTCAAGTGCATCTGCTGTAGTCATGTTTCTTTTCTGTTGGAGATGTGCCTTACCTGCAGGAGCTTTTGCTCATAGGAGGACAGAAACAATACTTGACCAATGAAAGCACGTTCTATTGGACAACTTGATTGGGAGTGTTACATTTGTAAGCACTCTTCACGCAGTATTTGCCAAGGAATAATGAATAATTAATATTATTGCTGTCACTGTCTGTCTTGCAGTCATACAGGGATATACAGTATTACTAGACCAGAGCATCCTGGAGGCCCAGAACGAGTTTCACCTCAGAGTTACCAGGGAGAGACAAGGAATCTTCCATTCTTTGAGTCCCTGGTTCTTGGCCATGCACTGTGCATGCCATGCACCTCTTCTGCAGTTGGCCACTTCAAATCTCTCTCAGCTATTCCACAAATTATTTCTGTCACATCTTCTAGTTCCATTTTTGTTAGGTAATCAATGAAGTTAACGTTCTTACTCCCGTTTCTTCTCAGTGTCACAAATATTCTTGGGCTTATTTTCGTTAGGGGTCCAAACACTTCCAGCTTCTGGAAACATAGCTCTCAGAACATCAACAGGGGCATGTGAGCTCAATGCCCCTGTTTCCATGCATGACATTCAGCAGGGTCAGAGACAGACCAAGGGAAAAATACAGTTCTCCTTCATTTTTACTTAATTTTTTGCAAAGCTTGTGACTAGAGCTACCATAATGACTAAATTGTTTCTTGATCTTAAAAATTTGGCATTTCTTTATAGAAATTATTTTTCTTCAAAAGTGATCAGAAAATGATCCTTTTTTTCTACCAGAAAGGAACTCTTTACATGTAAATTATTAATATGCAAAATCAACATCATGCAATAAAGTTTATGCTTCTAAAATATGTTTTCATTTCAAGTATGGTTTTATCAATAATAAGAAGAGATATTTTCTGGGATATTCTCAGTTGTATTTTGTATGAAAGATTTTATTTTTCTGGACAAGTCCTACTGTTGAGCTGTATTAATTGTAATAAAGTGACATTTGTGGCAGTTACATTATTAGTTCTTCTCTTCATACTCCAATTTTGTGAAATCAGGAAGAATTTCATTGTAAAACTGAAGTCTAATTTATGTGGAAATTTGATATGTCAAATTCAATTCTGTTTGTAGACATTTACCCATAACCAGCATGAAACAGAAGGATTTCTTTCCTTTGCTCTAATATGTCATAGTAAAGAAACTACAAAAATCCCAAGAAAAATGAAAATAAACAGCAAGTCATGATTCTCGATCTTGTCTATAGAGCCAAGGATGTTAAATCTTAATGCTCACTGCTAAGAGCAATAATTTCACTGAGTTTGCTGCATCTCGTATCACTCCTAAAAATTGATAAAGTGTCCGGCTGCCACTGATTTAGTGTGATAGAAGTAATATTAACAAACAATTATTATGTGCCAGGCAATGTGCTAAATCTGTCCATTTAATCTTCGTCAAATCTTCATCTATTTTGTTGCATCAATGACACTCAGGCTTTCAGAAGTTGTGTAATTTCCCAGGGGTCACAAGGCTTGCAATTGGTGGAGCCAGGAGTTGAATCATACCTCTCCAATTCCAAGTTAAACACTTTCCCCCAAACGCAGACTAATGTACTGTAGACACTTAATATCATTGCAGTGAATAACTAGCTGACTCTTGTCAGCATATGTCTTTCTGCAGAGTGATATTGATGAATAATATGAATTATAATTATTTGTTGATTTTTCTATTTTCCTTAAAGACAGTTCCCTATATTTCTTACTATTATCTCCACACAGAATTTATGTGATTTTTAAAATATATGTTAGATCATATCACTCCCCTTTTTAAACCCTCCAGTTCCCTCTTGTTTCTTTGCATAATATTCCACATATAACAGAAAAATAAAATAATGATCTCCAAAACTATATATTTTAAATCTCAGTTACACCTTCAAGTTTCATTTCAGCCCCACTCTCCCCCTCTTCTCACCTCATGCTCAGTATCCTTCAGCCTCGCCAGCCTCCTCTTTGTAATACTGAAGATACTAAATTCATTTTTCAAGGGTCCTTGTTCTTGCTATCCCTTATGCTAGAATATTCTTTTGAAATATTGGTTGGAAATTTCCAAAGGAGTTGGGGGGGACAGATGGTAAAGTAAATAAGGACATTTGAGGAAGAGAAAATATAATATGAAAATTCATTTATGAGAAACAAAAATAAACAAAATATCTTGTGTGGGTGTCTTGGGAGGTAAGAAGCTTTGTGGGGTGAGAAAGTAGACTGGCATGTGTGAGCATGTTAGGAGATGGATGAAGCATGGGTTGGATCATTAAGACTTATGTTGTGGCCATTTTTATGTGTTAATCTGGTTTTAAGGTAACTCTGGTGTGTGGAAGACAGAATAGACGATATAAGAGACCAGAAACCCAGGGGTTGTGTCAGAGCCTGGAGCATTATTTCAGGAGATAAGTGGAGAGTGTTGGAACAAAGGTCACGCCAGTGAGAATGGTAAGTGGTGGTTAGAAAGATGAGATCTTTTTGAGGTTTGGGACTTGACCAATTTGATATGATATGTGATGGGGTGAGAGTGATTTAGAATATTTAGGGCAGTGCATTGGCATTGGTGTTAAAAAAATTGTCAAAGGTGTTCAGAAATACTTTTGACTGGATTGATCTCCTAGGAGGGAGCCTTTATGTCAGATCCTGAAGGACAGGTGGATTTCCAAAGTCAGACATCACAGAAAGGAGCAAGCACCTCAAGGGCTGCGATTCTTTTCTGCCCTACTTCTCAGTTCCTCTAAATCACAGACGAGAAAATTTGCCTTAGTTTCAGCAGCAAGAAGCAAGAATCTACGACAGCCTCTCAAAGTTAAAATATTTATTCTGACACTTCAAGAACCAAAGACAACATGTCTTTGAGCCATCTTAGTTATAAATGCAAAACTCAGAATACTGTTTTCACCCGTCTGGAGAAAAACATTCCTATATAGCAAGAGGGAAGGATGTAAATTTCCTTTCATGTCTCACAGACTAAATTTATACTTATCAATGTAAATATTATATATTTATGCATTTTAATCGTCTTTTAAAAATATTTTATGGAGTAAACAAAAATCAATCATGTATTTATAAAAACGAAGCAACTCGGGGATTTTGTCGCATGCCCGCGGCATCTGGGGGCTATTTCTTATAGTCTTCATAGGTTTTTACATTTATAGTAACTTGATATTCAATTTTCTTTTTCATTTTTGGTTTTAAAAATAAACAACTAAATGACTTTTACATTTGAAGCCACTGAGATTTAAAATGTTTAATATCAATCATTAAAAAAAAATAAGGTGGTGTGTTTGGCACTGATTTATAAAGAGATGTTTGTGACTTTCTTGAATTTTTTTAAGTTATATAAAATGTCTGTTTCCATCACTCTTCTGTTGCCTGTTCTTGGTATTTCTGTATCCTGTGACTACTGCTATGTGGTAATGCTTGTTGTAATGTATGTTCTTCATAAAGTATAAGCTCATATGTCAGGCTCATAAGAACTAGTTTTTTGGTTTTTTTTTTCTAGGAAATGCAGTATTTCTGAAACATATGTAAATCTATAATATTACTCTTCTCATTGTCAGGTAGATTTCATAGAGAGTAATCTTAGGTATAAGTATTAAAATTCAGGTACAACTTAGAAAATCTATTTAAAGTCTGCTGAACAGTGCCTTTGGGAAGGGAATAACTCTATTTTTCCAAAGCTCAGTATTCAGTTCGTTTCATACAGCAGTGTGAATAAACCCGCAACTCCTAATGAAATAAGTGTGCTCTTTGAGGAAGCGTCAGCTCGTTCGTCACTTGCAGCAAACTCAAACACCCGGACGGTTGAAAATATTTCAATGTCCCAGACTTGGGTGCGTTATAAAACTGGTCTTCAGAGTGAAGTAAATGGAACATGATTCAGCTCATTGGCTCCATCAACATGCAGATTCGTGGGTTCAGTACAGGTCTAATGAATCAAATATCAGTGAGTGGGGGCCCTGGAACTTGCATTTTGATTACGCCCCCCAAATGCATCATGTACCTTCTGAAGATAGAGATTTGACATATTTCTCGGGTTTATTTGCCCTCTGAAATAACATTTTAGCTTAAAAGTATGAAAAACAGATGGAAATTTGTACAATTGGGAAATTGCACTATAGGTGGTACCTTGAGTATTTAGGGACAGAGAACTTATATCTGTGGAATGCCTACATGCTGGATACTTTGTACATATTAGTTACTTTAATCCTAACCACAGTCTTACGATAGGTATTGTTACATCAGTTTTATGGATAAGAAAACAGGCTTAACGGTACTGAATAACTTTACCAGAGTTACGCAGGTAATGACAGGAAAATTAAAAAATTAAATCTAGTTACATCAAACTTTCCACTATGTCCTGCTGCTGGTTTGGATGGGGTACAAGGTGGGGGGCAAAGAAAGCAGTACTTTTTGAAACAAACTTATGCTGGATGATAAGCATTTGGTCTATAGATTAATAAAACAAATGGATAAGGAAGGAATTCCTACCTCCACTTCACAGATGAGACACAAAGAAGTTAAGTAACTCACTGATAAAGACAAGTTTATTTGTACACTTATTTATGTACATATTAAATGTCTAAAAGGATTAGATACGAAGATGAGCAGAGCATGCGTCAGGTCTGCCCCTGTGGAGTTCACAGACTAGTTTTAGTGACAAATAATTAAATTGATCTGTGGTATAATTTGTAATAAATGCTACCAGAGCAAAACTAACAGGAGAAATGTAATTTAGATCTCAAAGAGGGCCTATCCAGAGAAGTAACATTTGAGCTAAGGTATAAATTATGAGTAAGATTAACAAAATGAAGAGTGAGAGAAAAAGCATTCCACGTGGACGGACTACCATGTGAAGAGTCTATAAGGCAGAAAAAAAGGGTCCTTTAGGAAATGGAAGAAGGACAGTGTGACCAGCATAGGGGACAAGGGGTGAGTGGTACAATATGATGTTGGAATCAGTGACCAGATCACTGAGGCCTTTGATGGTAAAATTAAAGATTCGTGACAATTCTTCATTGTTAAAACAAAGATGGAGAAGGAGAGAGAATACACTTTACATTTTGGAAGACTATACTGAGTGTTCTGTAGACAGACCAGCTTGGTCATGGAGTAGTTCACATGAGACAGGTCGGATAAGACTAAGTGAGAGTGGAAACAGAGATGTAGAAATGGAGAGTAATTTTTAAAATTGGGTTTAGAATCATCTGAGCTTCAGACAGGATGGAGGAGGACTAAAGGACAGAGCTATGTTGAAAATGATTTTTTAATTCTCTTTCTTTAGCAACTGTATAAGGAGAGAAAAGAGGACCATATGCTGAGAAAAGGAGCACTGTGGAGGAGCAGGTGAAATAAGGAAGGGAGGACATGGATGGGAATGTATATACAGAGGGGCTTTTTGAGCACAAAGGTAGTATTTTAACCCGTGAGAGTAAAGGAGCTCCTTGGAGGAAAGAGTGTAGAATGAGAAACAAAGAAAGCCCAAGAATTTAAGCAGGAAAAGAGTGAGGCAGTGGGGCCTGAGCTGGAGAAGCCAGACAGATAGGGAACCAGCAGCCTGATGGTGTCATGGAAACCAAGAAAAGGGAGAACTTCCAGAATGGGATGGGCAGTTTTGTCGGGGACTTGAGAGAGGGCTGTGTTCTTCACATGGTCAAACCCAGCACACGGTTTTCAGTTTTCTGAAAATCTTGGCAGTAAAAGTGTGTAGGGAATAAGGGTAAAATTTGGAGATTTAAGAGTTAGGAAAGAGTACTTTTTAGGCAGAACATATAATTTTCATATAATAATAGGAAGGATACAAGAAGTGGGAAGACTGATGATCTGGAAAAATAACAGTTAAGGGAAAAAGAGATGTTTTTGAGAAGTCAGGAACATGTGGAGGACCTTTGGCAGGAGAAGGGGTACTTTTTCTTTTTTGATGGATAAGAATAATAAATGATCGTGATGATGACAATGGTAATGGCTGACACTTTTTTGCTGTATGCTGTACCCTTTTCTGATGTGTATGTATGTGTATGTATGTTATTATATGATACAAATATATTATGTTATATTTATGTAGACTAATTAAACCAGTATGATCTATTAATTTTTCTAGTACCTTTGTAAGGTTGGTATTATCATTTCATACATGGGGGCACAAAACGTGTAAGTAATTTGCCCAGGTTCCACAGTAGTAAATGATGAAATGGGTTTGACCCAGAGCCTGTGCTCAGAACTGCAGACCTACTGGGAGAAAGGTGAATTCCTTCCTGTCTGATTACTTCTTCCTACACGATGTGTAAGGCAAAGTCATCGACTGAAGGATGTAGGAATGGTGGCGGTGAAGGAGATAAAGGGAGATTGTTAAGTGTATGAAATAATGGTTAGAGACAATGGCGGGGGGTAAATTTATAGATGTGTGGTGAGATTTTCAGATGGTGGTAAGTGCTCATTTGAGTTTAGTGGTACAGATCTGCCTGGTTTTGTGATTGAATCCCTTCTATAAGATGCTGAATGAATCCAGATAAAAGGAAGTGGAGATTGGTTTCATTAGGACTAGAGTGGTTTTGTTTTTATTTTGTTTTGCCAAGGAAGTTGAGGATATTTGCAAAGGAATAGCGAATCAAGAGTGTAAAATCTAAGTCGATCTACATTTTATTCACCTCTACTGCGTTGCCACCAGTAATTACTGGATTACTACAGGCAAGCGAAAAATTAATAACGGTGCACCAAACTGCGACTCTAAAACTGGAAGAAAGAATTTAAAGGGAGGAAACAAAAAAATGCTACATGGCTAGTTCCCAGTAACATCATAATATGCTCTGTTTGGGAAAGTGATAGAGATTCTTCTGATTTACAAAGTATGTTCTGAACATACCTACATTTGGAGAATCTTCTAGGATTGCTAGCAATATTATGCCCCAGGCACATTGCTGGGATTTAATGTATTTTTTCCAAAACATTTAACTTTTGAAGCAAAGTGCATTTTTCCTATACATTTGCTGTATTTTTTCTTAAATTCTTTATTTTCTTAAAACTATTTCCCATATCTGCTTTATCCTTGTTAATGGACGCAAGCAAAGTTACAATTTCATGGAAATTAATGTTGATTAAAATAGATTTTCTGTCACTTATATAGGAAAGACATGTACATAATTGCTCAAAATCTAAGCAGCAATGGTGTGTAAATTGATTCCTTTAAGAGAAATGTGCTGTTTAAGGTCACTATTTCATGCATGCATCATTCATTACCCCTGGTGACACTATATTGCTTATTCAAAGTTATCTCAAAGCCAGAAACAAATAAAGAGCTAGGCCTAAGCTGGTGAGAAATGTGGTTTATTAGCATTTTTACATATTCTTGCAAGTAAAGTTTCACTAAATGGATCCACATGGGAATGGTCTTGAATAGATAATTTTTCTCTGCAAATCTTTCATTGTAGGATCAAAGATTATGAATTTTACAACCATAAACAATGTTAAATTTATTTTATTCCAATCTCAGATACACATAATTTATTTCTGAGTTTTATGCATAATCAGCTTCCATATATTAACGTGCAAATGTTGGTTCGTGCCTCTATTTTAATTACAAAGCAGAATCAGTAATCCATATGTAAAATTTTGGAAAGTGCCCACCTAGTAAATATTAGAATTTACTCATATATCAAAATTTACTGTGATGAAAACTAGTCATTTTTTGTTGACATTTACATGTGTCTCTCCAAAGCAGTGGCTAAAATTTATAAACCCTAAAATATGTTGACGATATTAAATTAAGATCTTTTTCATGCCACTTGACTTTGACAAAGACTTATCAGAATGAACAAAATCAAGGGGCTTTACAGAGGACGCCCGGACAGGTCTGATGGGATGCAGTGCAGACCTCAGAATGAACCCCTTCACAGTGATTTCTGGAATCCCAGCAGTAAAGCAGAGCAAAACCCAAAAGATAGGGTGCTAGGAAGTCAAAGGAGTGGTGATGGTTCCCATAAGGGACAAGAGTTAATATTCAGTAATTCACTTACTCGGTACATAGTACATGCCTACAGTATATCTGGCAATCTTTTAGAGAGCTGAGTTAGAGCGATTACAAAATCCATGGACCTCACGTTCTAATGAAGGGGAGAGACAGTAAATAATGGACGTAACGAAGAAGCAACTGTTAGAAAGGGATAAACGCTATAGGAAAAATAAAACAAAGCAAGCAAACAAAAAAACAGTGCTAGGCAAGAGGGGCCCAGAATGTACAGTGTGGAGCTGATCACACGTTTAAGTAGGGTTATTAGCAGAGGCACACCCTGGGAGGAAGTGAGAATTGGCTGTGCAGAAATTTGGAGGAAGAGAAGGCTGGCAGTGGGAAGTCGCCCAAGCAGGGCCGTGCCTGGCTTGCTCGTAAGAGAAGGTCAGTGTGTGTGGAGCAAAGTGAGTCAGGGTGAGGGTGCCTGGGTGCAGGGACAGAGAAGTCCTGGTGGGGCTGCCGGTCTGTGGCTTCTGTCTTCCCTGTGCTGTTTATGTCCTTTTCTGTATCTTTTCTTCCCTTTTCTCTAGTTCTAAAAGGAAGGGGACAGCGTGATGGGCTGCCTCATGAATAAATGGGAGGGGAGAAGAGGGGGAGAAGTCGGGGTCTGCAGGATGGGTAGATGGGAGGACCTTGGGGGAGTGACTACATGGTCCCTGATGGAGTGTGAAGAGAAGGGCAGGGTGAGACAGGTTTGGACTGAATCCTGCCTATGTCACTAACTAGCTCCTGACCAAAAACAAACAGACAAACAAAAAACCCCAAAAACCACATGACTTAACTTCCCTGAATGTTGATCTCCTCTGTGATAAAATGGGCGTCATGATGCTTTATCCCTAAAATTGCCATGTAAGCTGTTGGGCCCTGGGCCTGGGGAAGAGCAGGCAGATTGTCTCCTTCCTTCTTCTGTTCCGGCCGCCGGGCACGGTCCCTGATGTCAGCCCAGAGGTTATCAGCTCCTTCTGAGAGTAACTTTGGATTTGAGTAAAAGAACTGTAATTCTGGCATTATATCAACAAAAAGACCTACTGAAACAATTATCTAGAATAAACTGGACTCACAAAGATAACAAGAAAAATATTTTCAACTTTTTCCCACTGCACGTTCAAACCTGTTCGAGGGAACTAATTTTATTTTATTTTTTTGGCCACTCCCCATTGAATAAAACCTAGAAAAAAGCTCCAGGCTTTTTCAGGTCACTGCCTGTGTGCCTGGGGCAGAGGAGGTCCTGAAGTTCTTCTCATTATTTTCCTGCCTCCAGTGCCCCTCCCCTACCATTAGGTCGTCTCTGAAAGACAGGACAGGTGCAGGGCAGGTAAGTGCTTACCTGATGGAGATTGTTGTGAGCTGCTGTTTGTTCTCCGTTGTCTGGCAGAAGTTTAAAATGAACACTTTTCTTGTGGGATGATTTTGGGGTTCTCGAGAGACTGCAATACTGGGAATCTTTCTCTTGAAGATCCTTTGAAATGAATTACTTTATCTGTTTCAAAAATGGATTGCTTTATCTATTTCAACGAGCCATTCATATGTTCTGCTCAGCCCTGAGGCACCCAGGAGTACCCTCTCTGCCAGAGTCACCTCACACGTCCAGGTGGCCCTCTTAGACAAGACCCAGGCTGGCCCCAGTTTGTCTTGCTCACCCAAGGAGCCCATTTTTGTTCCACTGGAAGTAGTCATGCCTCCTTTATCTCAACAAACCCTGGGGATGCTGGCCACCTTCAGTATCTTACTCAGCATTTCGAGTAGCCACAACTCTAAAGCTTTAGATTTTTCAGATTTAAATCCAACATCAATAAGTACATCCCTGAATATCCAGGAGACACATGGTCTTTTGAAGCTTAAAATGAGGTTCAAATGCCTTCACCCTCCTCCAATGCGGGTAGGACGGAACTCAGACAATTTCCTGTGGACCCATCTCCAATTTTTAGCTTCTATACTTTAAGCCCAGAAGGAGTGACGAACCAAGGGTGAGAAACTAGTGCTCTGCCATCTCCTTTTTAAGTCCTGCTTAGACAGTCTTACAGTGTGAGAGTCAGTAGAAATTCTACTGGGACTCAGTTTGGGACCTAGCCAAACTGAGACTGAAGTCAGTCCATTTCACATCACGTTACACTCATCTTCTCAAGAAACAAAATAGCACGTCATAGAATAAAAAGTTCAGAGATGAAACATTTCTCAACTATCCATGCCACAAATATAAACAAGCGTTAAAAGAAAAATCTCAGTTCCTGGAAAGGCGGGGAGAGTGTTAGTGCACATTTAGGTGGTTTCCATGCTTTGGCTCTTGTAAGTAGTACTTCTGTGAACACTGGGGTGCACATATCTTTTTGAATTAAAGTTCCCTCCCAATACATCCCTGCTTTTAGACAACGTTCCCAGTGTTTTCTTGGTACAGCAGTGCGGCATTACTTAGATGCAACTAATGCAGTGTTATTTTAAAACACTCGCTGTTGTTTGTAATAAATACCTTTCCTGGAAACCAACCGTGATAGTAATGAAAAGTAGGCTCAAACAAAGCAAGTGGTGTTCTTGACTATTTCACCTGGCAAGGGCTCTAATAAATAAACATAAAAGAAATTATGTATTCTCATCAACAAATACAGAAACATACCCATTCCTGCTACAAAGCAGCTATATTTTAGGTTTATCAGACTGAATTAGTTTGCCTTTTGGTCCCATGTTAGAAATTAAATGACTTCCCTTCTATGAATGTAGTTTCCACATAATTTCTAATATTTGGAATATATTTTGAAAGTTAGTTGAATCTGTGACTTCTTATAATAAATTCATGACTAGATTGCTTTCAAATTAATTGAAATTGGAAGGAAAAATTAGCCAGGATGATCATAATAAAATAAGGCACAAATAAATTTCTCAAAGGGAGCTATCTGATATCTGCTTATCGTGAATAATAGAGGGGTGATGAAGTCCTCTGAATTCACTTTTTCTCTTCTCTCTCCTGGGACTTCTAAACTAGAGAACATATAAGGAAAATATCCATTTACTAAGAAAAAAACTTTATATTTACAATCTTTTTATTATCCATACATTATTGTGAAGCCATTGTAGTAGACAACGCAGTTGACTCACCAACATCTATTCCTTTTCAGATTATTATTCTGAGCCAGTCACAGTAATTCCTTTCTTCTGACCACTAATTAGCTCAGAAATGGATGTGTGACCCAAATCTTGTGAAGAAAATCCAACTCAGGGATCTGGGAAAGTTTTCTTTGTCTTAGATGAGAGCAACAGGAAGGAATAGCTTATCTCTTTGCACTGGAAGAGCAGGCAACGAGCACTTTCGCATTTATGTTGCTACCTACCTGAATATGAAGCTGGTGCCAAGGATCACAGGTCAGACAGGGAACAGACGCATAGTTGACAACTCAAACCAACTCTGGAGCACATGCCCTACAATGGGCTTCCACTTACATAATAAAGTCCTGTCTTCATTTGTTTGTTTACTCATTGTCTACATTCCCACTAGGACATAAGCGCTAGGAAGCAAGGACATTGTTTTGTTCACAGTTGTAGCTCCAAAGCCTAGATCAGTGGCTGGTGCATGGTAGGTACTCAGGATTGGTCAAGTGAATAAATAAATAACAAACTTTGTTACTTTAAAGACAGCTTGAATCAGGGTTTTCTCTTTCTTGTAGCTGAAAGCACACTAATTGATAAAATCAGTTGTTAGTATCCTGAAGAAAATTATTATGCTAGTTTTGAAGCTTGGCTTACAGCAAGAGAAGGTCTACATAGCCCCACATGGGTGAAGAAACTTAGGATCTATTTTAGATACACCATAGGAGTATGAGCAAAAAAGTATATATACTGAGGTTGTTAGGATCCAGGTTCTCGTTGTGGGGAGAAAAAAGAGATACAAAAATGGAAGAAGAAAAAAGCCTGTGATGTTGATTGGAATTTAGAGGTTGATTAAAATACGTAAGAATGACACCATGAACAAGAATAAATTCAAAATGGATTAAAGACTAAAATGTAAGACCTGAAACTGTAAAACATATAGAAGAAAACATAGGCAGTATACTCTTTGACATTTGTCTTAATTAATTTTGGGGGGGATCTTGTCTCCTCAAGCATGGGAAATAAAATCAAAAATAAACAAATGGGATTATGTAAGACTGAAAAGCTTTTGCACAGTGAAGGGGACTATCAACAAAATGAAAGGTCAGCCTACTGAATGGGAGAAGATATTTGCAAGTGATATATAAGACAAAGGGATAATATCCAAAATATACAAAGAACTCATATAAGTCAACATCAAAAAAGCAAATAACCTGATTAAAAAATGAGCAGAGGATCTGAATAGATAGTTTTCCAAAGAAGACATACTGATAGCGAACAGGCACGTGGAAAGATGCTCAACATCACTGATCATCAGGGAAATGCAAATGAAAACCACAGTGAGGTACCACCTCACACCTGTCAGACCGGCCTTTATCTAAATGACAACAAATAAGTGTTGGTGATGATGTGGAGAAAAGGGAACCCTACTGCACTGTTGGTGGGAACATAAATTGGTGCAGCCACTAAGGCAAACAGAATGGAGGTTCTTCATAAAAAATTGAAAATAGAACTAGCATATAATCCAGTGATTCTGCTCCTCCTGGGTATTTATCTGAAGAAAACGAAAACACTAATTTGAAAAGATATATGCATTTCTATGTTCATTGCAACATTATTTACAAAAGCCAAGATATAGAAGCAATTTAAGTGCCCATAAGTAGATGAATAGATAAAGAAGATACAGTATATATGTATATATATTTATATATATGTGTGTATATATATATGAATATTACTCAGCTATAAAAAAGAATGAAATCTTGCCATTTGTGACAGTGTGGGTGGACCTAGAGGGTATTATGCTAAGTGAAGTCAAACAGAGAAAGACAAATACTGTATGATTTCACTTGTGCATGGCATCTAAAATACAAAACAAATGAACAAACATAACAAAAGAGAAAAAGAGTCATAGATTCAGGAAAAACAACCCCCCCCCAAAAACAGATGGTTGCCAAAAGGGAAGGAGGGTGAGGGGAGAAGAGAAGTAGGTGAAGGAGACTGAGGTACGTACTTCCAGTTGCAAAATAAATGAGTCATGGGTATGAAATATACAGTGTGGGAAATATAGTCAAGAATTATGTAATATTTTTGCATAGTGACAGACAGTAACTAGACTTAACATGGTGATCATTTTGAAATGTATAGAAATACTGAATTACTATGTTTTGTAACAGGAACTAACATAATGTTGTAGGACAATTGTACTTCAAAAACAAACAAACAAAATCATCAAAAAAGAGATCAGACTTTGTGGTTGTATTTTAATCAACCTTTAAATGAAGAAGAATATGTGCCATAATGTGGGTGGGCCTCGCCCAATCAGTTGAAGGCCTTAAGAGACAAGATGGAGGTCTTCTTTTTCTGGTTCCAAACTGCCTTCAGACTCAAGATTGCAACATCAACTCGTATTAGAATTTCCAGCCTGCAAGCCTGGCTGATCTGTGAATTTCAGGCTTACAAGCCCCCACAATTGTGTGAGCCAATTTTTAAAATAAACCCCTCTTTTATATAATATACATACTGCTGATTCTGTTCTTTGGAGAACACTGACTAATACACCCTTTATATAGAACTAAAGACAATTTGGAACAGGCACAGAAACAGGATGGTGTGAGGGTAAGGCACTGACACCAGAGAGGGTAAAATCAAGGTAATCACTCAAAGGGAAACACAAGGACAAAGAGATGGAAAATGGGTCAGAGAAGATAAGAAAAATGAGTATTCTGATCTAGGAGGTCCAAAATTTAACTAAGAGTAGATTCAAGTCTAGGAAAAGGACAGAAAAAAGGAAGGGACAAAATTATCAAAAGAATACATCAAGGAAAGTACATCATTCTTAAGGCTGAAAGGGCACCTTGATGGTCCCAGAAAATGAATGAAAAAGACCTTCACCAAGTCCCATCACCAAGACAAACACCAGGAAAAAGAGAAGTCACTACAGCTTCCAAAGTGAAGGACAGATCAACTAGCGAAATATGGGATTCAGAATCCCACTTCTAATCAACTCTTGATACTTGGCCCTCAAACTTTTGAGGAAAAAAAACACAGTGTGTTTTTTAAAACTAGAATTCCATACCCAGGCAAAAAATAAATCAAGCATAAGGGTAAGATAAAACCATTTTTAGACATACACTTAACATGATAATAATAACAACAAATCAAGCACTTTTTCTGACTAAGTCATGAGAGGATGTCCTTTGTTCAGTAAAATGAGGATTAAATGTTTTTAAAGTAAAGCAAAGGGTCCATAAAGAAGGACCCAAGTGAGGGCATCAGCAGAAAGAAGTTCCTGGAAAGCATCTGGTCTCTTTAAGTTTGGGGAACAATCCCTACAAATCAGAGCAGAAAGCTGCAAAAGGCAGGGGAGGCAGTCCTGGAAGCAAATACAAATGAGAGATTTGATGTGTTTGGATATTTGGAGAAAATTACCAATAGATATTTGACAAATTCACAGCAGCATAAAACAGTGGTAATGCTTACATAGAAAACTAAGCCAATGAGAAAAGGAAGTAATTAACCACAGAGGAAACAGAAAAGCTGAACAAAACGGGAGATACAAGGAGCGAACAGGTCATACATTGTCTTAATAATGTAAATTGTGACTTTTTGCTTTAACCCAAAAACCCCTAACTGATACAGCTGTTTTGAGGGAATGGGGAAAATGAGGGTAGAGGAAGTCGAGAGGTATCTTCGTAACTACCGCAAGAGGAAGGCAATAGAGAACAAGTAAAGGTGATTCAATTAAGAAGAAACAATATACATTTCCTATTTAGATAAATGGATATAAATATCAGAAGAAACAGCTAAAGACTTGAAAGTGGTTGCTCCAGGGTAATAATACTGGAAAATAGGGAGGGACAGGCCAGAAGACAGTTTTTAATATCAGGAATTTTATTACTGTTTGTATAATAAACATATTAATAATCTTTGATTTTAAAACTTGGGTAGATATATTTTCATTTAAAAATTAATTTTCGAGAAGTAAGAGCAATATGCATCTCATGCATATGTAATGAGGAAAACTATTGCAGTGATGACTTACAGAGGATGATGATTATTTCCATATGGTTTACCCTTTGTAAGGCATCTTCGTTCTTAGAATTATAAGTGTGTGTAAAATTGTGACTGAGTGAAAGACAAGAATTTCAGTATTGTGAAGCTTGCTTCAGGTGAAAAACACTTTCTTCTATTTTACATAGAATTTATTCTCTAACCAAATCCAGGACAAGCTACTCTGCCATTTTTGAACTGAATGTTTGCTCCTTCTTTTTATTCTTTTGACAAGAATTTGAGTACGTGGGCAGAATATTTGAAAGACTGTCATGTGAACAAAAGTAAAGAACTAAATGTGTGTGTGATACAGACGGTTAGTCTATTCCAACATCCCTTCTCCTCTTCATGTCAGTGGTAAGAATCCCAATTCAGTCTGCTTCCTAGAGAAGAGAGAAATTATGCACTGACGTCAGCCTCCCTGGAAGCTCTGTGTTGCCAAGTGATTAAATGTTGGCTAGTGAAATGTAAGTAAAAGTATTTTTGTAAGTTCTGTGAGATCTTAGAGCTTCTTTGTCCCTTTCTTTATCCTGCTGCCTAGAATAGGAAGGGAAATGTGATGGCTGGAGTTTATGCATCCATCTTGGACCGAGAAGTTGAGGGCCACATCAGGGATGGAGTGATGAAAACCAGACATGCATATCATGGGGCCACTATACCAATCATGGACTTCTTTCTTGTAAGAGAAGAATTTAATTTTTTACATTGAGCTTCTCAGTTTTACCATATGTAGTATGAAATCAATTGTTTTTCTTTCCTCTAAGATTTAGAGTACTTAAATTTTAATGTAGAATTAGAAGCAATAGAGAATAGTATCGTAGTAATAGAATGTGCAGGATTATAGTAATGCAGTGTTCAGGCCTTGTGTCTCACGTTTTCTCCTAAATAACCACAACTCACCTTCCAGTAAAACACACTGTAAATGGACGTTAATTTTGAATGTAAGTTATTAGCGTGACTTAAGAAGCAGTGGAATTATTGTGGGTGGCAATGAATAGAATCATAAACAGATTGATGGGAATATGAGTTATATTTGTTAAAAGCATTACTGCCAGAGTTACAATTACTTACAAAGTAGGTACTTGAAACCAGCTATATGCAGGGATACATTTAACTAAAGTTCAGCAGAATCAGTTAATAGGTTTACTGAGAATATTGCTACTGTCAGCTTCTACTGGCATTGCTGGCCACATGATAAATTTAAGACTATTGTACTAATAGGAAGCACAGATGAAACTTGTCGTGTATTAACATCTCATCCTTAAAAAGTGGCTATTTTATTTTATTAAAAGCTCTACTTGTTTCTAATCCACTGTATTTCCTGAGTGACCTATACTGAGGAGGTTTATGTAAAGTGATTTTATAAAAGGGCTGTGACTGGGGGGATGTTAACTGCACCTATTGACTTTTAAACATAACAGCTTTATTGAGATACAGTTTACACAGTGTGAAATTCATCCTTTTAAAAGTACAGTTCAGTGTTCATTAGTATACTCACTAAGTTGTGCAGTTGTCCCTACTGTCTAATTTTGGAACATTTTTATCACCTCAAAAAGATACCCATCAACGGGCACTCCCCCAACCCCGTGCCTACTCCTGAGACGCAATACGCTGCTCTCAGTGTGGACTGGCCCTCTGTGTGTGAGCTTTGTCACTTAGCACACTTTTTAAAAGATTCATCATGTATCTTATTGCTCTTTATGGCTTGATGATGTTACATTGGATGGATACACCACATTTTGTATTTCTCTGCATGAGCTGAGAGACAATCTGGGTTTTCACTTTTTGTTTATTATGAATAATGCTGCTGTGAACTATTGTCTACGTGCTTTTGTTTGGACACATTTTCAGTTCTCTCGGGTATGTATACCTACGAGTGGAATTACTAGGTTATATGGCAAACCTATTTTTAATATTTTGAGTCAAATTGTTTTCCACAGTGGCTGCACCATCTTAAATCCCTGCCAGTAATGTCTGAGGGTTCTGATTTCTCTACATACTTGTCAACACTTGCTGTTGTCTGTTTTATTTTTATTACTATAGTCATCCTAGGGGGCGTGAAGTGGAATCTCACTGTGACTGTGACTTACATTCCTTAATAGCTAATCATGATGCTAAGCATCTTTTGACATGGTTATCAGGCATTTGTGTATCTTCTTTGGAGAAATGTCTGTTCGAATTCTTTGCCCATTTTTAATTGAGCTGTTTGTCTTTTATTGTTGGGATGTAAGTGCTCTTTTGTATTCTAGTTCTAAGACCATTTTCAGATATTTTGTAAAGATGTTCTCCCATCATCTGGATTGTCTTTTCCTTTTTTTGTGTGGTATTTTTTGAAGCACAAAATTTTTAAATTATGATAAAATCCAATTTATCTAAATTTTTGGTTGTGCTTTTAGTGTCATGTTTAAGAAACCATAACTTGATCAAAAGTCATGAAGATTATACCTATGATTTCTTATGAGAGATTTATACTTTTATCTCTTATGCATAAGTCTATGATCCATTTTGAGTTAATTCCCCCACGTGGTGTGAAGTAGGGCCTCAACTTCATTTTTTTGCAGGTGAAAATCCAGTTGCCCCAGCAGCATTTGTTGGAAAGGCTGTTGCTTCCCCTGTATATTGTCTAAGCATCCACGTCAAAAAGTAATCGGCAATAAATGTGAGGGATTTTTTTGACTTCCAGTTATATTCCATTGACCTATACATTTATTCTATGTCAGTATCACACTGTCTTGATTACTGGAGTATTGTAGAAAAATTTATAAAATCTGAAAGTGTAAATTCTCCAACTTTATTCTTTTCAAGGATATTTTGGCTACTCTAGGTCCCTTGAATTTTCATATGAATGTCAATCTAAGGTCACCTTGTTAATGTTTGCAAAAAAGCAGGGGTTTCGGTGGGTTGTTTTGTAGTTAAATCGTGAAAGTTTTCCACTTATTTTGGTACATTTGTTATAAGTGTTTACTCTTTTTGATACTATTGTGAATAAAATTGTGTTCTTAATTTCATGCTAGTGTTTGCAAATATAATTGAATTTTTGTATATTGAACTCGTGTCCTACAAACTTGAACTTATTCACTCTGGTAGATTTTCTGTATTACTTATGATTTTCTACATTCAGGATTGTATCATCTTCAAAGAGAGCTTAATTTCTCCTTTCCAATCTGTATCCTTTAGTTTCTTTTCCTTAACTCATTGACCTGTTTAGAAGCTCAAGTATAATGTTACATAGCAGTAATGAGAATGGAAATCCTTGTCTTGTTCCTTCCTGAGTTTCTTCCATAGTTTCCTTTCTGTTGAAAAAGACATGCTTTGGCCCTTCATTTGAGGTAGGTCAGCTGGTGACAAATTCTATTAGTCTTCCTTCATCTGAGAATGTCTTGATTTCCCCGTCATTTCTGAAGGATATTTTTGCTAGCAGAGGATTCTGGGTCAACAGTTTCTTTTCTTACGGGACTTACGAAATGTGCCACCTTTTCCCACCTTCCTGATTTCTGGAAAGAGCCCTGCTGTCCTTCTAATTGTGTTTTCCCTGTAGGCGAGGTGTCAGTTTGCACTGGCTGCTTTCAAAGTTTTTAATTTATCTTTACTTTTTAGAAGTGTAATTGAGCTATGCCTTAGCGTGTAGTTCTTTGGGTTTATCCTGTTTGGGGTTGCTCAGCTTGAGTCTGTATGTTTCTGCTTTTTTTTTTTTTTTTTTTTTTTGCCAAATTTGGCACAGATGGCTTCAGCCGTTACATTTTTAAGTTCTTTTTCTGTCCTGCCCTCTTTCTCCTCTGCTTGCAGAACTCCAATGATATGAATGTCAGATCTTTTGTTACAGTGTCACATGTCCCTGCGGCTGTGTTAACAACTGTTTTTTAGTTTTTTGTTTTGCGGTTTATTGTCTCCCTGTTTTTCAGGCTTGGTAATGTTTGTTGTCATTCTCCAGTTCCTGAGTTTTCTCTCTGCCCTCCATTTTTCCACTGAGCTTATCAACTCAGTTTTTAAAATTATGGTTATTGTATTTTTATTTTATAAAATATCCATTTAGTTCTTTATATCTTATCTTTCTTTACTGAGACTTTTTATTCTTTTCTTGAGGCATTCTAATTTTCCATTAGTTTCAAGCATGTTTGCAACTATTTGTTGAAGTGTTTATCCCATGGCTGTTTAAAATCCTTGTAAGATAATTCTAACATCTCTTTCTTCCTCGGTGTTTGGCTTCTGTTGATTATCTTTTTTCATTCGGTTTCAGATCTTTCCAGTCCTTGGTCATGAGCAATGTATTAATTTAAACCAGGGCATGTTCATAATGTGTATGAGCCTGTGATCTTATTTGTATCTCCTGAGTTAGCTGCCTTTCTATGACACCACTTCTGCAGTGGAAGGGGAGGGCCGCTTCATTACTGCCTGGGAGAGACAGGAGTCCAGGTTCTCTACGCAGCCTCCACTGACACCCAAGGCGGGTGTCCTTATTCTTGCTGGATCTCCCCATGTGATTGCCACTAATGCTATGGTGGGGGTGGCCTTACTACCACTGGTGGTTGGTGAAAGACCGTATTTCCCAGTAGGCCTCTTCTGACCCCACTGGGAGGTGGGGAGGGCACTTTGTTAATGCTGAGTAGATGTAAAAGTTCAGCCACTGGCACTGCTGGTGATGGACTTCACTCCACCCAGTGGGAATGGACGTCCTTACTCCTTGCCTGGCCTTCTCTGATACCCTCCCAGCAGGGGTGGTGGGGCACCTTGTAACAGGCGCATGAGGGTGGAAGTCTAAGTGCCACACTCGGCTTTTCCTGTCATGGAAGGGAATGTGGCCATTCCCTTCTGCCGTTGTTTCTGTTTGGAGTAAAACAATTATTGTCTATAAGTGTTCTGTCTTGCTAGGCTGCCCTTTCTTGTGGCTAGAGAGAACAGGCTGTTTTTATTGTTTATAATCTGTGCCCCTTCTAGGTTGTTGGCTTGGTCAGCGCCAAGTCCAGGTTAGAGGAGGCGAAAAGAAATCCCAGGAACTCACTACCATATCATTCTTGGACCCCGACCTCCCTCGCTGGTCTTCCTTCTCTTTACTTTTCAGTCTTCTGATATTTGTTTATACATAGTGTCCAGAGTTCTCGGTTGTGTTTCGTGAAAGAAACAGAGGAAATGTGCTTACTCCACCTCCCTAAAAGCAAAAATCTTGTTTCTTTTACTAATTTTTATGAGTTATTATCACAGTGGTTTACCTGGAGATTACAAGTAACATCTTAAAACAATTCAGTTCAAAGGAATACCAACTTGATCTCAATAGTGTACAAAAATTTGTCCTTTTATACCTCCGTACCCTCCCACTCCTTTGTGCCATTGCTTTGTGGATTTTTTTCTACTGTTCTTTTATTTCAGTCTGAAGGACTCTCTTTGGTATTTCTTCTAGGGCAGGTCTGCTGGAAATGCATGCTCACAGTTTTAGCCTCTCTGGGAATGTCTTAACACGTCCTTCATTTCTGAAGGCTGTTTTGCTGGGTGTAGAATTGTATAGAGTTGTTGGTTCACAGCCTTTTTTTTTAAGTGCTTAGAATATGTCATCTGGCTGCCTTCTGTCCTCCGTGGCGTCTGCTGAGAAGTCGGTTGCTGTTCTTACCAAAGTTTTCTTGTGCAGGATGATTAGTTTTACTCATTGCTTTCAAGATTCTCTCTGGATTTCACCTCAACACTTTGACTAGGATGCTTCTAATTCTCCTCCTGGAGTTTGTTGAGCTTTTTCAGATGTGCAGATTAATACTTTTCATCAAATTTGGGAAGTTTCTGGCCTTTATCGACTTAGACACTCCTTTGCCCTTCCTTTTGTCTTCTTCTAAGTCTCCTTATATGCTTATGCAGGTACAACTGACATTGTCCCATCTTCTTCTAAGGCTCCTTATATGCTTATGCAGGTACAACTGACATTGTCCCATGGGGCTCTGATGCCCTGTTATATCATTCTTTGGTTCTGTGCTTCCTCCGATTAGACAATTGAAATTGACTGATCTTCAGATTCACTTATTTTTCTTCTGCCAGTTCAGAGCCGATTTTGAATGCCTCTAGTAGATGTTTCAAAATTTATTCAAAATTTCTATTTGGTTCTTTTTTAAAATCTCTATATCTTCATTGATATTCTTCACATGGAGACATCATTCTCATACTTCTCTGTAATTCTGTAAACATTTTTTTCCTTAGTTTTTGTATCATACTTAAAATGGCTGCTTTGAAGTATTTGCCGAGTAAGTCCAGTGCCTCAGCTTCTTTATGGGTGGTTTCTTTGACTTCTTTTTATCTTACATATGGGCCACACCTTGTATCTTATATTTTTTGTTGCAATTTGGGCATTTTAAATAAAGCAATGGGACAATGCTGGTAATCAAACATCACCTTGGGATTTTCTATGCATTTTGTCATTGTTGTTGTTTATTTAGTGACTTTCCTGAACTAATTCTATAAAGTCTGTATTCTTTGCCATGTGTAACCATTGAGGTCTCTGCTGAGTGAGGTAACTACTTTTATATTTCTTTTTTCTATGAAATTAATCTTTGAATAAAGAGGGTACTAATAAGAGAAGAAAAGTGAAAAAAATAAGAGACAATAACGAATCCAGGTGACATTGCTAAGGATGTAAATCCATTCCACATTGCCCAGACCCCTACAAACACTGCTTGTACACTGGGCTGAATTTGGAGAATGAGGATGTGGGACGCCTGCATGCCAAAGTCAGAGAATGGCTGTTGAATTCCTCATCTTATCTGCTCCAAGTACTGAGAGATAAACTTAACTTTTTCTCCTGAATAGTGCAACCTAAAAGCATTTAGAATAACATAGTTGGAGATAAAAGTGATTGTTGATTTTCTCATTTTTAAAGATAAGAAAAATGATGTTGAGAGGAGATAGGTGATTTTTCTCAGGTCAACAAATTCTTAGTAGCAGAGTTGAGTTTTAAAATCCAGGCTATTTTCCATTCATTATGCTACTTCCATGGTAGCATTCTATATTTCGATAGATAAAACATTTTTTATTCTTTTGACTTATTAATACAATGTGATTACTCTTTCATGACATTTTCACATACTACATGTGTTATCAAACTCAGACTGAAGAGTTTCCCTAAGAAATAGTTCTATAGTTCTATATCATACAAAATGGGATAGAGCTCCTGGATATAACGAGAAATGTATTTTGCAGATGGGTGGCTTGTGGTTTTTATGTGGAGTGACAAATCATTTGATATATGAGTACTAGGCTAGATGTAAAAGTCAATTATCTTTGCTTTGTAACCATGATATACCACTTAACTAAATATAATGTAAGCTTCTTAAAATACTATTTTCTTCTCTCCATTCTTTTTCTTTTAAACATTGGAATGTATTTTTCCAAAATTTCTAAGAAATATATTAAAAAATTAACTTAATTGCCCTCAATAACCATAAACATTATAAAGCAGCCTATGTTAATCTTTCTTTATCATATTCTTTTTAAAAATGAATGGATTATAAAAATACCTGCATAATTCTGAAATACAGGTCTTAGTTACATCTTGGATATTTGTCCATAATAAATAAATAAATAAATATCACAAAGGATTAGTATATCCAGAAAAACGCTTCTCACCTAGCAACCTTGTTATTCAATCTAGCTTCCCTTTAAATTGCCATTTTAAGTGAAAAAGTAGCTTTATTTCCCAATTAACAGTCTTAGTTAACAGTCAAGTCTGGGTGCAGTGTATTGATTCAGAATTTTGGAGCAACACTTTTCATCATATAATGTTGCAACAGAATGTTTCGTGTCATGATGAGCCTGGCTTGAATCTTTGATACGAATAGCTACAAGGAAAAAAAGATATCAAAAGGAATTCCAAAAAGGAAAGGGTGTATATAACGACATCTACAGAAAAAGCAGCACCTAATAGACTCTGTTGTGGAAGTGCCGGGGTTTCTGCTGCTTAATGAGGGAAGCAAGAGGTCTGAGGATAAGAAGATTAAGTTCTGAAAGAGCGACTCCCCCAGTGCACTGACCTCCCCAGGTCCCTAGGAGTCAAACTGTCTCAGAAATGGAGTGTGCATTCAGGGACGGCAGAGCGATAATATCTCCCTGAGACAGGAGAGATCAAGGTTGTTCATACATTTCCAAATGATCCAGAGTCCTTTCACATCAGCTGACTGCCACTCCTGGGTAGGGAAGCAGAAGAAAGATCTGAGTGATAATGTGTGGCTGTGAATTACCTCTGTGGTTAATGGTGTTTTTGTTAATGTGAGATGGAGAAGGCAGATAAAAAGGCAGTAGTTACCAACTTTCCAGGCAAGCTCATTCCAGCTACTTCTCTAACTGTGAGTCATTCATTAGTTTGTCAAGTAAAAAAAATCACTCTAGTACTCACATTCCCTTGATATTGTCTGGTATAACTTTGAGTTTGCTGTATAATACTATGAGGGGGGAGGTGGAGGGAGAGGCGAAGAGGGAGAAGCGGGCAGGGAAGGAAGGAGGAGGGAGAAACCAGAGCCTGGCCCTAGTCAAAGGCATACTATTTCCACCAAGTATTTTGTTAAAATACAAAATACTTAGCATTGAACTAACAGAGATCAGGAGTCGTGGGCGCTAGACCATGCTGTCTCTGTCTTGTTTTGTGCCTGAGAAATGCTACGGAGAAGCACTCATTCTCACGGTTCTTTGCCAGAAAACTAGAAAGTTAAACTAGAATTTGTGTAAGGTTCCGTCTCAGTTACACTGTTGATGGCATTGGTTACATGCCAGAGTGTTTTTCAGACGCTGCCTCATTTAACAATCACAACAGTTAAGTTCTATGATCTCGGTTTTATAGATGAGATTATGGAGCACAGGGCAGTTCAACAATTTATCTCAGTTGACCTTATAAAAGAAAGAGTAACAGATAGATTGGATCTTAGGTCTGCCTGGCTCCAAAGACTAGAAAAGCTTTACTACCTCCAGCCATTGCACTTTGCGAAATAATAGATACGTGTTTAAAGGTTGAAATGAATAACATTTCTCCAGTTTTACTGAAAACATGAAGTTTGACTTTCATAAGATTATGAGGATCTCTTGATGAGACAGCTGGTGTTAGATGGTCAACATTCTTTCCCGGCATAGTGTCCTGAATGGCTGTGCCGGGAGCAGACAAATCCACACTCTCCTCTCCAGTCTATTGGCCAGAGTTGTATTTTACTTCTGCCTGAAGGACAGTCTTGATTTCTTCATTCCTTCCTAATGTGACCATGAAAAGAAAGCTGTCTACTGAAATATAGCTTAACAAGAGCAAGAAGAGAATGCATATTCCTTTTCAGAAAAACATCCCAAACGATAGACATGAAGCTTGTCATCATCAAAAGACACTCACCCATTAGCAGATCTTCCAGGTGACCCAGAAGCAGACCTTATTTAAAAACAAAAAAAAAGCCATATGCTTTACTAATCGCAAACCATTCACTCCACGTTTTAGGTGAATCTTAAATAGAGTACATGCCTTGGAGTCAGACGAGCCAGGCTTCCAAACCTAGTAGTGTGACTCTAAGCCAACCCATTCGCTTTCTGCTAAGAATGGGCAAAATATTGCTACTTGTATGTTTATAATGAGGATTAGAAATAATATAGCTAAGTTATTGGCAGGTAAGTCCTCAGGAATGGGCATTTACTATGATGGGAAACAAAGATGTCCTGTTTGGCTTGCCATGTGAAGACAGGGAGGGGTTTTTGAATAGCATAAATTTGAATTATATTATCAGACTTCAAGTTTGTCAAGATGTTTCCCTGAATAACTGACTGGGGAAGCACATAAATAATATGAGTTATATTTCCAGTTTTATTAGTGCTTTTTTTTCCCTCCTACATCTGTCTTTCAGGGCCTCTATTACTTTGAAAAACCAGTGGGGAGGATTTCTTGAATCTCTCTGCTACGCAACCAGCTCTAAAGCAGCATATTTGTACAAAGTCAGCATTGCACAGAGCAGAACGTAGCTGTTAGGCTTGAAAAGTGTTCTCCTCGAAAACATGAACGGGAGATCCCTGGGCTGACCTTAGACAAGGGCTATTAAACATGCTCACTAAACAGCCACACAGTTAGAACCTAACCAAACATTATTACCTTTGCCTTTGATTCTTTTGGAATGCCACCAAGGCCCTGCTGTAAGACTTCTGCGGTCTCTCCCTATTAACTTAGTGCTGTAACCTGACTGTTTCATAACTGGCGCTAAAATTACAGAATCAAAACCCTGAGTGTGTGCATGCAAATTATTCAGGTTAAAAGAAATCCAGCTGGGAAATACAGAGACTCAAATCCCCTTACTAATTTTGACTTCGTATAGCTCACAATTTTGAAATAATGGGAAGATCTCAAGAGTAATAAATGATATCCAGCAGCCAACAAGTTTACAGGAATAGCAGGAGTCTCTTTGTTCTTTGGTTTAAAGTAGTTTGTAAATATATAAACAGGTTTTTTAAATTTCAGGTTTTTCTTCCGTCTTTCAATTCTTACGGTCTGGTTTATATCAATGATACCAGTCATTAGGTGTAATTCTATATTGTTAAGTCCAGGATTGTAGCTTCACAATAGCGACTGATCCACCTTTACCCATAACTTTAGCCATAGATACCTAAGAAAAAACACTATTGCCTGATTAATCGTGGTCTGTAGAGTGAGGGTATTCAGTGAGACTCTTTCATGGTTCTGTTTCAACCCATAGTATATAACAATTAAGATATTAGGCACCAGAATTGAATACCTGTCTCCAAATATAATTTTCTAATTCATTTATTCATTCAGCAACTATTTATGGACCAGAAATTATTTTGAACACTGAGGGTTAAATAGTGAACAAGAAGTCCCTGCCTCATATATATATATGTGTGTGTGTGTGTGTGTGTGTGTGTGTGTATTAATATTCTAGTGCGAAGACACAGAAAACAAGAAGCTAAATAAAGAACTGTGAGGTAAGAGCAGACAAAAAGATTACTGTGATGTGGAGCAGCTTTTGTCTGCCAGTGTATTAGATCAATTCACTAGCTCTGTTACTTTTGGAAAGTGATTGAATGCCTCTAAGTAATTGTAGAAGGTATATAATGTTACAAAATTTGTAGGACTTAAGTGAAATAGTACACATAAAGTGCTGAAATCAGTGACCGATTTATAGTAGTTGCTCAAAAAAAATCTAAGCTGATGGAGACTTTTGAAAGTTGGCAAAGACTAGCTACAGGAAGCCTACAGCTCACATTATACTTAACGGTGGGGAACTCGAAGCTTTCCCACTAATATCAGGTACAAGACAAGTATATTCTCTCTCACCACTCATTTTCAGGATATTACTGGAAATCTTTGCTAATGCAATAAGGCAAGAAATAAGATAACAGCCATACAGCAACCAACATTCATTCAGCAAATATTTATGGACCAAAACTCCCATTTATTGCTGGCTAGAAGGCAAAATGGTACAGTCACTTTGGAAGACATATTGGTGATTTCTTACAAAACTAATCATACTCTTACCACATGTTCCAGCAATCACGCTTCTCGGTATTTACCCAAAGGAGTTGAAAACTTATGTTCACACAAAAATCTGCACATGACTGGTCTGTATCAGCTTTACTAATAATTGCTGAAACATGGAAGCAATCAAGATGTCCTTCAGTAGGTAAATGTGTAAACAAACTGATATATCCAGACATTGGAATATTATTCAGAGCTAAAAAGAAAAATGTACTATCAAGCTAATAAAAGGCATAGGAGAACCTTAAGTATATATTACTAAGTGAAATAAGCCAATCTGAAAAGGCTGCCTATTGTATGATATAAATAACATCTGTATAACATCTGGAAAAGGCAAAACTATGAGACAATAAAAAAAGGTCAGCAGGTTTTTTTTAGAGGTTTAAGGGAGGGAGAGATGAATAGGCAGAGCTCAGAGGATTTCTAGGGCAGTGAAAATACTCTGTTCGGTACTGTAATGGTGGATACATGTCATTGAACATTTGTCCAGGCTCATAAATGTACAAAGGCAAGAGTGAACCCTAATGTGAACTATGGACTTCAGGTGATTGCAATATTCATCAGTTATAACAAATGTACCACTCTAGTGGGAGGTGGCGATTACAGAGGAGGCTGTGCGTATGTTTTGGCAGACAATCTATGGGAAATCTCTGTACCTTCCTCGTAATTTTATTGCAAACCTAAAACTGCTCTTCAAAAATTCTCTAAAAAACTAAGCCTTTGTTTTCATTGCTAATTAAATTTGTATTTTTTTCTTTCTACTCACTATGTACATTTATTCCACAGATTAAGAAAATTATTATTATTTACTATGTCAAAGCACTGTTTTAGGTGTTACTGAGTATGTGATAGAAAACAAGGCAAAAATGCCAACAGAATACCCTGCCCACAGGGAGCTTACACTTTAGTACACATGATTCTATTAGGTTGAATCATGTGCTTGTTGTTTTATAAATAGTTGGATAACGATTTATGCAAATTGTAGCTTCTTACATCTCTGAAGTAGAGGATATTTACAAAATTAATAAAATAATATTTATAAAATATTTTGTTGTTAATTAAAGTGTAAATCAGAGATCTGAGTGTTGAGGTGAAATGAGTGGCCTTTCAGTGTTTTCGATCAAGTTTTTGTCTTTATAATAATAGTTGCGTGGGCTTCCACATGATAAATTTGTAATTAGTTATTCAATCCATAGACACCCATATTTGAAGATTGTCTAATAAAAATGTATCTCTTCTCAGCATTAATTTTGGTTTTTAAAATATGTTATGAAATAATTTCTGGCCATGTATGTATAACATAACACTGTAGCCAACTTAGGACAGTTTAAATGCAAAGCTAAATTACATTCAAAGGAAACAAAATGATAAAGATGAAATTATCAAAAGATAAAATTTGGCTTCCTTTAAAGTAAAATATGTTATGTTATACTGGAGTCCAGGTCTAAGGCACTCGTTTCCAGTATTCATGGTTAAAAGCATACACTCTGGACTTGTCTAGCTTTAGTTAGGAGACTAACTCTGCCGTTTTCTGTCTGTGTCCCGGTGGAAAAGCCAGTTAGCCTTTCTGTGCCTCCGTTTCTTCACATGTAAAGTAGAGACAATGCCAGTGTTTATGTTAAAGGCTTCCTGGGAAGGTAAACGAATGTATATGTGAAGTGCTGAGAATGGTGCTTGGCACGTGGTAAGTGCTTTCTGTTTAACTCTTGTGATGGTCATTATACTTATTCACGAAGACAAGAAGAACCTTTGTCATTGCCGTAGACTGTTTGTGCCCCCCACCATGCATTGGTTGAAACCTGACCCCAGTGTGATGCATTTGGGGAGGGCACCTTGAGGAAGTGATTAGATCGCGAGCGCAGGGCCCTCGTGAATGAGATTAGCGCTCTCATAAGAAAAGATGCCAGGGGCTTTCTTCCTCTTTCCACTCTGTGAGGACACAAGGAGAAGGTGGCCATCTGTAAGCCTAGAAGGGGTGTCACCTCCTACTAGATCTGCTGGCACCTTGATCTTGAACTTCCCAGCCTCCAAAACTGTGGGAAATAAAGTCTGCTGTTTGCAAGTCACGCAGCCTATGGAGTTTTTGTTTTAGCAGCTTGAATAGACTAAGACACTCATTATTGCAAAGAAGTAATTTTTATCAAATGTGTTGTCCTCTTCTGTGTCATTTCCTCTTTATCTTGCTGAGTCAGCAAAGAACGGGGTGGGGGCAGGGGGGAACTATTGCTCAAATGCCATTAAATTCCCTAGAGAAGCTCCCTTAAATACCTGTTATTCACCTGGAATAAAAGACTTGGTTTATGTCTCAGTTCCTCCAAATTTATTATTATTATCAATCAAATCTCCGAGCCTCAGTTTGCCCATCTCTAAAATAGAAACAATTACGACCTTTAGTTGCATGTAGATACTTGAGAGCTTGTTATGACTGTTCATTTGAATAAATAAATGTAACATAGTATCATATTTCTTAAATTGATAATATATATTATTTTTTCTCAAAATGCCCTCAAAGTGGAAACTGAAACTGTTAACACCCCCTTCCAGCATCTGATCAGGTGATGGTGTAGGTGAAAAAAATCAGATTTACTGTTTTCTAAGGGTTGAAGCTTAGTGTGCTTTTACTATTTCGGTAAGGTTTCTGAGAATTAGTGAATACTGCCAGTGTGGTCAAGGTTTCCTTCCGTGTGCCCCCATCAACCTCCGGCCTTGCTCCTTTCAGAGAAACCATATTTTCCACCAGAGAACGTTACTTTTTTCCAAACCAAGAGAAGAATACTAGTAATACCAGTGGTGACAATAATAATTTTTAAAAAGCTATAATACTAATACAAACGCTTCTATAAGACTTGCTGTGTCAAGCACTGTTCTTAGCGTTTTCCATGTATTTGGGCTTCTAGCCTACATCTTACAGTGTATTTGGGCCTCAGCTCTAAAGCTGTGTTCTTCCACTGTCTGGTTTGACATTACAATTGATGTTATCCATTCATGAAATGAATATTTATGGACGGTCTAATACGAGACAAACTTCTGAGTGGCAAGGTGAAACCAGATATTCCCGCTGCGCCTCACGCCCCAGTCATTTTCGGCTTTATTCTTCACTCTTTGACAAATTCTCACCTACAAATTAATTTGTTCTATTTCTCTGTTTCCCTTTATTCCTACTCTTTCCCTTGTATGTCTGGGACTTCTTTTACATGGTAAACAAACCTCCCCTTCTCAAACTCTCCAGAGAATACTCTCCTCTCTTCCAAGCTTACGTGCACTTGTCTCCCCTTCACGCCTGCTCTTGCCTCTGTGACCAGTCAGGGTGTGGATGCTTGATGCTCATGCAGGGATGGGCCGCAGGTCACAGGGTCAGGCTCCTGGGTTTAGGATCACCGTTTCTCTTAGCATTACCTCTCTACATCTTTATTTCTAAAAATTCATCTTCATTTGGAGATGGTATCATCTGGTTCAATTCAACATAAACTGTATATTTTTCTAACAAAACCAGATAACTTAATAGACATAAACTGATACCAGCTCATTGGATGTTTATAAATATTCAGATAGAAAATTACAAAGGACAGTCATTTAAATCATTTTTTTTCATTTTCAAAAATTTATTAGACCTGAGTGCAATGGATAGCAGTGTAGTCAGAAGACCGTATCAGTAAACTCATTCCAAAGACAAGATAACTCACATATTCCATAGATAAAATCACTAGGCTGCAAGTTTTTTTTGTATTCATGAGAGTTTCTTGCTTAACTAAAATTAGTTTTAAAATACAATCAATGCACTTTAAAAGACAAACAAGCCCAAAGTCATGTTAAGGGTCACTGGGAGAATAAATGATAAGTACTCGGGCTCTTTCTCTCAGATGCACGTGGCACGTAGCAAAACAGTATTTCTCTGAATAGTAAATTAGTAACTCCTAGTCGTGCTCACTTCTGTTTGTTTTCGCCTCTCTAAGCACAGAGTCAGCACATGGTTCTCTGCACTAACGGAGGACAGCATTAACATCCCTAATACAGAACAGATGACCGTGCCCTAGGGAGTTTTCTTGCAGTCACAGCAGTAGCAGTTTCCAATCCTCTGAGAATGATTTAAAAAAAAAAAAAAAAAAGGAAGCAAGCAAGCAAGGAAGTGGTAAACACTAGCTCTAGAAAAGTATTTCAGACTTTCTTCCAGCAACGTGAATTTCTGAGCTCCGAATGCCCTACGTAACCTCTTACTTTGATTGCCTGAACTTAACACACATTGATTGAGAAAATGTATTGTTTGCAAAGTAATGATAAGTGCTATGGAATATACTACTAGGAGGGGAGGAGAGAGAAGCTGCAGGAACCGAATAATTATCCCCAACTGTTAATTCTGCAAAATCCTGGAGAACATCTGTTTTATTTATCAACATACTTAACATCGAATTCAGTGCCTAGCACATCGGCAATGCCTAAGAAAGATTTGGTGAGTGAATGAATGAATAAGAAACAATGTCAGAAGGGGCTGACAATGTTTAGATAAATCAGACAAGGGTCAAGCATCTAGCCACATGCAACTCACCAATCTGAAAGCTCTAAGAAATAAATAACAAAGAAAGCCATTACATATTTAAATAAGGCTCAAACATGAACTGAGGGCAGTCTAGTAGCTGACAGTCTGATGGTAATGCACTTGTGGGTGGGAAGGACATTTCTGGTTACTTCCTCCTTCCAGTTGCAGGGAGAGGTCCTAGAAGATACCAAGGGCAGGGGCTACTATGCACTTCAGAGGTAATCACCTGCTTGTGGTGAGGAAGGGAAATCCACGCTGGTAAGCATGCACACCAATAAATTTCTACGACCTAATTTGTCATGCCTGCATCCTCCCAGAGAATTTAATCCCAAAATATTTGCATTAATTTCTGCAGATTCGTTCCTGATTTGACAATTTTCACAGTGGTTATTTTTCCCCCTGGTGAGCTGGGGAATGACTGGGGCAGTTTAACTTATGTACTTTAAGACACACGGCTCTAAGATTTTGCTGTTTGCACAGTGGAAAGGATTTTCAATTGGTGGCCCCCATCCAACTTCCTGCTTGTATTTCTTCTGGGCAGATTATGGATAACATTTTTATATCCTTACCTCCTCCGGTTTTTTATTTCTTTGCACTGCTGCAACTTAGCATGTCCATCTTCCTATATAATTCTTCAGGGCTTTTCTGAAGGTGTACTAAATTTACACTATAAATGGGATGCTTCTCAGAAGGCTGTCGGCTGTTATGGTGGTACACATTTAATCAGCATGTCTGTCTCTTAGATCATCATTCTAAGAACTGCACTGCTTGAATTATGTGTTAACCTTACCTGGGATCAGAATGTTTAGAGGAGACTTACTGTGAAGTGAAATCACATCATCTGTTTATTGTTAGTCTTTTTATTGAGGTGTTCAGAGGGGGCAGAGTTTTGATTTTCATCTTTTTGTCTTATAATCTTTAGAAGGAACAAAATCAATTTAAGTATAAACACTAGTACGGTCCTGTTTACACAGGCTATTCTTATTTTAGAACCCTGCCTCCAAAGATGTATTTTGCAATACTTTGACAATTAAATTCACTATGTAATTTTTATAGTTTCAGTTTAATATTTTTTACTTATGTTATTTAAGGTTGACTGAAGTAGACTGCACACAGACTATATGCTGATCTCACATGTAACTTCAGAAGCTATATCTAATTCTGTCCCCTTTTTTGCCTAAATACATATTAAAAATCTTACAGTTCACATACATGTATCTCATTTATCCTCTTTCCAAAAACTACCCAGCTGAGTGTCAAAGGAGAAAACCTAAATATGAATAGCACACACAAGCTCAGGAAGTGCTCTGAGAAAAAAGGCATCTTAATTATAGAAGAGGAATTTAGTAAAAAGAAAAGTAAGTAGCAGATATTTAGTAAGCACTTTGAATCTACTGTACACTATTTTTAGTGTTTTTTTAAGGATTATTTCATTTAAACCTTAGTGATACTTAGTGATAGGTCCTTCTATCATCCTCATTCTGCAACTTGAATATGGTACCTGGAGTCCAGATCCTGCACTCTCAATTGCTCAGACTTCTCATCTTTAGTAATTTCTTCCATCCTCCATCAGTTACCCACTCCCCTGGTTATCCCTCTGATTTTATCATCACAAATCACCTCCAAAAGCTCAAATTCAAGTATCCCCCACCCCTTTTTTTTTCTACTACAACCTCTTATTCTTCGAACACCCCTGTTCTGATTCTCCAATTTCAGTAAGTCGTTATTACAGTAGGGAGACCAGCATAACCCTATTATGCAGGGCTGCTGCACAAATTCATAGTGTTTCGTGTTTTCGTGTTCATGAGTTGGACCATTGACTATCAGAATTGTATCAACTCTCTGCAAATCGATATATAGGTTCATTACAACTATAATCAACATACCAAATACTTTGTTTTGAGGAACTTGAAAACAAACTAAACAAAACTTTGTGTGGAAATACAAGGGGCCAAAAATATCCAAGGCAACTTAAAGGAAAAGACTAAAGTGATAGGACTTGCTCTCCAAAACCAAGAATAATTAAAGATACAGTAATTAAGAGCAAGTAACATTAGTGAAAAAACAAAGATATGAATGAAACAGAATAGAAGCTCAGAAACAGATCATACAAATATGAGCATTTGATTTCTAACAATGGTAGTTCTGTAAAACTTTGAGGGAAATAGATATCTGTAATTATCGATGCAAAAATTGGTTACCCATAAGTAGAACACAAAATTAAATGAGCTCTTATCCTACTTAATACACATATGCGTGCGCACACACACACACACACTCAATCAATTCCAGGTGAGTTATAGACCTAAATGTGAAAAGCACTGAATAAAAGTTCTAGAATACAATTGGCCCTCCGTATCCGTGGGATCTGCGTTTCCATATGAAGTCGGTTGTATCTTCAGATGAGGAAGCTGCGGAGGACTGAGGGTGCTAAGCCATTTCATATTAGGGACTTGAGCCCTTGTGGATGCTGGTATTCTTGGAGGCTCCTGGAACCAATCCCTTGCCGATACCAAGGGGACAACTCTCAATATATTGGTAAATCCTGATAATCTCTCAGTATAATCCTTAGGAGTTTGATGGTAGGGAATTATTCATTAAGCAAGACACAAAAAGAATTGGGCAAAACAGCTAGATTGATAAATGGACCACATTAAACTTAATAACTCATATCTATCAAAGAATGTTAAAGAGTAAAGGATATAAAAATTTCATGATCTACCCAGAAGAAACAGAAGTAGGAAGTCGGATGGGGGCCATAAATTTTAAATCCTTTCTACTGTGCAACCTACAGTTGGAAAAGGGTATTTGCAACACATGTAATCAATAAAATCTCATATTCAGAATATATAAAAACTCTTAAAATGCAAAAAGAAAATAGCAAAAAATGGAAAAATGTGCAAAAATCTTAAAAAGTACTTCAAAAAATACCCAATCTTATTAGTAATCAGAGAAATAAATGCAACCTGAAGTCACAAATAGACACAACACACTGATGAGCAGAATGACAAAAAGTCCAATAGTGTGATAGCAGCAAGTGTCGGCAAGGCTGAGCCTCAGCAGGGGTTTTCACAATTCGCTGGTGGGAGTGTTAACTGGCAAGGCCACTGTGGAAGACAATTGGCCATAACTAGTAGACCTGGAAAACAGACATCGTAGGACATAGTGTATTTCATGTACATCCAAAACCCCACAGAAATGCTTGCACGTGTTCACTAAGATGTGTGTACTCGGAGGTTCATAGTGCATAGTTCAAAACTACAACCAAACATCCAACAACTGTAAAATAGATAAATTATACACTATTCATATCATTAAATACTAAACAGCAATGAACGTAAGCTGCAGATGCATGCAAAGACATTTATGAATTTTAAAAACATAATGTTAAGGGAAAGAAGTCAACACGGTTAAGAAAAAACACTATATGAGTCCATTTATATAAAATTTAAAAACAGCGAATTTAACCTTTTCTTCCTGATGCATATTTAGGTACTAAAACTCTGAAGTAAAGAAGGGAAGTAAATACTATAAACTTCAGGATAGTTATTAATGCAGGAAGTAGGGAGGGAGGTATGCTCAGGAAGACCTCTGTAGGAAACTTGTGGGGGGACCTGCTGGATTCCATGTCTTGATCTGAACAGGGTTACAGGGTGTTTATCCTCCACCAGTTTGTTAGGCTGAGCATTTATTTATTTATTTTTTAATCTTTGTTACATATTAGTGAAAAGTAAGATGTAATTATATTAAAACAGTTGTGTAAGTGGATACCACATTTTAATGTTTCCAGACAACTCTTTGAAGATAGAGTTGAAAGAGCAGTAAGGAGGAGGCAAAGTGTCCCCATCCGGATAACATGTGAACATATTCATAAATCAGTGAAAGCAAAAAAAATGCAAAATTGTGAACAGTATAAAAGGAGAAAGCCTAAGCAAGCAGGCCACTGTGGGGCCTTCCCGGGACAGAGCCCTCCCCCACATCCTCTGCTGCAACTGATCACCGTCAGCCAATCAGAATTGTGCACCGCTGATCACATGCCCTGGGAAGCCCCCCCCCCCCCTTAACTGGCCTTTAAAAATGCTCGGCTGAAGCCCTTCAGAGAGTCTGGGGCTTTGGGGCATGAGCCGCTTGTTCTCCTTACTCAGCCAGCAGTAAACTTTTCCTCTGACGTTTGGGTGTGTTTTGGCCTCACTGGGCATCAGACACATGAACTTGCATTTGGTTAACAGTTTTAGCAAAGCCAGCCTAGGAGTTTGGACCCGTGGTGTGTCTATGCTGGCCAGCGGCAGCCTCTTCCCTGGGTCCCCAGCAGCTGCCAGAGCTTGCTCACTCCAGGGACCGGGGAGGCACGAGGCTGTTTGGAACCGAGACCCGTCCGGAGCTGTGGTCCACATACGGTGTCGCCTGAGGGAGTGTCACTCCAGCTCGTGTAGGCTGGGGATTTTCTCCACTCACTTCTCTTGTGGGAGGTGAGCTGCTCTGGGCTCATTGTGAGCCACTCTGGGTTCATTCTTTTGAGAGCTGGACCCATGATTTTGGAGGCCTCTGTCTGGGAGTGGAAGTGGAATTTTTAGACTCTGCCTCCTCTGATTGTCTGTGCAACTGTAGCTTATTTGGTGTTTGTGTTTTTGTGTGTATCGTTTCGGGATGAGCCACTGGGGCTGCGCAGGATGGGAATATTCTACCCGCTTTGCCTGGGCTCATTCCTTAAGTGAGCCCCTCTGGGTCCATTCGTGTTGGGGAGCCAGGCCACTCTGGAGACCTCTATCTGGGAGTGGAAGCAGAATTTTGGGGCTGCACTTTAGTCTGACCTTTTGCTTGCGGGACCATATTTGCTGTTAGCATGCGTGTGTGTCAGTACTTGCACTGGCTGGTTCAGACATCTTCGATGAGGAACAGGGCTCATGTGTGACGACACCCAGGTGTCTCTCTTGTGCAGGCAGGGCACTGGCTGAGATTTTCCCTTCTAGCCTTGGTCATTCCGCTTCATCTCCGATGGCCATTGGCTGGGGTTCTCCCCTTTTCAGACTGACAAGGCATTGGCTGGGAATTCCCCTTTCTGGGGCCAGGGAACTGTGACCCTGTGAGGCCTTTTTGAATTGTTGTTTGCTTGATATTTGGTAACATGGGCTGTGAATAATCAAGTATAGGTGATCAGAGCACTCTTCCATCTTACAGTCCCCCTGGGAGACTATATTTTGCAAAACTGGAAGACCTTTTTGCTATGCTCCCATAAATGAAAGAAAATTTTGTATATATATATATAATTTTTTTTAATGTACCACTGTGTGGGTTCAGTATCCCTGAGATCTGGAGAACAATGGCCCTAATGGCTCTGCTGTTACATCAAAGTGGTCCTTTTGCAGTTGCTTCAGCTTTTATCTTGGCTGTGTGTGTGTGAATACACGTGTGTGTATGTGTATATGTGTGTGTGTGTGTGTGTGTGTGTGTGTGTGTGAGAGAGAGTCTGGTACCTGAATCCAAATCCTGTTTTTACTTCCTCATTTTACTGAAAGTGAGGTATGTGAATGTGAATGAATTTATATATAGATATAATTGTTTATTATTGTTATTTCCTTAAACTGAAGTGGATATTTTGGAAATGGAAAAAAAAATCCCTGAAAATAGCCAACATAGTTGGATTGTATAAAAGCAATTAGAGGAGAAATTTGTATTTCTCTTTCTGTGCCTTTGAGATGTAGATGATCTACCTGGGTTCTCAAGGGGGAAAAAATGTTTGTTTTTTGTTTTTTAACTCAAGCAGAAAAATTGTGAGATCTCTAACTCTGTCTTTATGTAAAAATTAAGTTGTAAATGAGCTCTATTTAGTAGACTTAAAAGTGCTTACAAATTAAATACTTCTAAGTATAAAAGAAGCTAGACAGAACAAATTTTGGATTCATGTGATCCGAGAAATACTCAATATTGAATTGATATTTGATATTAAATCTAGCTTAAGCTTGTTTGTGTAATCCATACGGACATCTTTTATTGTAATTAGGTTTATTGGAGGTCAGTAAATTCATGTTGTTTCTGTTGTAGTTTGTCAGCAGAAAGAAAAATTAATTGATTTGGTATGATGAGATTCTTAAGTGAATTAAATAAGAGTTAGGACCTTTTGGGTCAACTCTTTGGAAATAATTATGTTTTAAGAATGTCTGTTTAAAAATTTTCTCTCCAGATAGTTAGTGACTTGAAATTTGTGGTAAATTAAATTAAAAGATGGAAGCTTATTGAATAGTTGAATAGGTAAGTCATTCCCAAACAAAATGAGATACTGAAACATTCACTAGAAATGAAGATTTTTGAGAACTGAGGATTCTAATGTAAATATATAATTGAAATTACTAAAAATAATGAGGGAGGCAATCCAGTCTACAGGAGGAAAGTGGGATGTATGTTTTGAGGTTAAAAAAAGAAAAAGATGAGGAATGGAATTGCATTTTGCTAAAAAAAAAAAAAAGTGGCTTGTTCCTGGAGCTGGTTATTTCTAGATGGGAAAACATAAAAGACAAACTAATATGGATACAGAATGTTGTGGGAAGTTTGTGGAAAGGAAGCCCTAAAAAGGGAGTTCTGTGCATGGTTGGGCTGAGATTAGATTGAATTTAATTAGGTAAATGGATTTTGTTATTAAAAGCAGGCTGGTACGGGACTAAATTTGGTTTCTCTGTTAAGAGAACAAGTTTACTTAGAATGCTTCTGATAACAGATTGTGTGAAACTTTGGTATTTTTGACAGACTTCCTATCAAATCCTAGTTGAAGTTCTTTTGACTTCAGCTAACTTTGGGATGCTCCAGAGGGCCCCTGAGACATCTCAGAGAAAAATATTAAATGAACTAGGATTAGTTATGGTGAGTTACATGGGAAGCATTGTCAGATGAGTGATAAGCCGCCTCAGATTGTATGGTGTGGATGAATCTCGTTGATGTGGACATTCTGGAGATTGTGTGGAGTTTTTGAAATTTAGGTATGTCCTGGTATAATGCCATTAGTCATAATTCTGGTTGTTATCTTGAGATGTTGTATGTCACAGCAACTTGATTAAGCTTCTTTGTCAGAAACACTGTAATTGGGTTTTTTGCTTTGCCTTTTTGGGTCTTTTGTCATTCATAGACGGTTCAGCCAATGCTTTGCAGCACTGTTTCATATTCACAAAGGTTCATAAAAAGGACTTTTTGACAAGTACAGGTTTCTTTTAAATGATACTGCTGAGCTGAATGGGATATTTAAGAAATCTAATGAAAACTGATCTCATAAAACTGTTAGTAAAATGGGTTGATCACATAGGATTGCGTGAACTGATGAATATGGTTATTTTTTGGTTGTCTAAAATATTACTGGTTTTTAATGTGTTTTCTAATTGAACTGTTTACCAAATATTTCTCATCTATCAATATTGCTCCCAATATTTAGGATAGAAAGAGAATTCTGTAATGGGTTGTCACAAGGTGTAACTACTCATGATGTATAACAATGCTTGCTTTAAGTCTGTTGCTGAAGCACACGTACAATTGGGTGTAAGTGAGAAAATGTATGGCCTGTGAAGGGTTTCCTCATTAACATACCTCTGAGCCCGTTCACGATAGCTGATTAGTTCCCCCCAGTGTGGATGACTAGGCAAAGATGAAGGAGGCCCAGCATCGAGGGACGTGCTCTGACCCTGGGACAGGAGCTGCTACCCCAGCATCGAGGGACGACTATTTTGATCATCAGTGCTTTCTGTTGAAAGATTTGCAATCAAAAGGGGGAAATGATGGGAAAATCTGTACTTACTGAGGTATGGGGAAGTCATTCTGGCTTATTTATTATTGGACTTAAACTCTACTGACCAGAGTGGCCTGTTTTACAGCCTTTTGGATATGCATTGTACCTCTGCTTTGGCCGCGAGGAGGGGAATGCGTTTGAAAGTCAAAATGGAGTCGTTGTGGTTCAGACATTCAAGGTAAAATGAATTGGCCGCTGTGGACATGATTTCAGACATGCTCCTGCATTGGGAGCACTCTGGTGTTCCGAGCTGATGCTGGGGCTGCCCCCAGCTATTCTCAAAGTAGTGTCTGCTGGCTGATGGCAGCTGCAACCTTATGACCTCAAGGTCTCTTCTCATTACTATTACATTTTTAGACAATAAAATTGCTTTAGGTCAGATGTCTGCAGAAAAAAGGAGACATATGTAGTGGCCAAGAGCATATAGACACACACACACACACACACACACATCAAAAGTTAAAACCTACTCAGATGAAAGCAGACAACTGGCTGCGTGACTAAAAGTTCCGCACAAAGTGCCAGGTCCAGACTGTTTTTCAGGCTTATTTTCCTGAATTTCTCAGGGAATGAGATGTTAATCTCACAAGACTCGGATCCAGGACTTGGTCCTGGGGAACATTTCCAACTCGATGTCTATTCCCCAAATGGAGAGGAATTGTGCCCCTTTTCAGCAGGAAGTAGCCAGAGTAGTCATTACCCCATCCCCTGAAAGAGGAGGGATGGGTAGGGAGTGAAACAGGATTGGGGATTGAAACTGAGTTCATCTGCCAAGTTTATGATTAATCTCTTGTTCCACATCTGTTCTCCCCAAGATTGAGGCATATCAAAGAAAAAGGGAGAACTGTAACCTAGCAGGACCCTATGGGGCCTTTCTGGGACAGACCCCTCCCCCATATCCTGTGCTTTGCTCCTCTCTGAAATGCCGAGATAATAGGGTCTCATGCATACTTCCTGAGTTGCTCAGATGCTAAAAATCACCACCAAATGGAAGAAACTAACTACTTGATCATGAGCACATAGCCCTCAGAGCTTCTGGTGCCTAAGGACTGATCACCGCCAGCCGATCAGAACTGTGCACAGCTGATCGCATGCCCTGGGACGCCCCGCCCTCAATTGGCCTTTAAAAACGCTCGGCTGAAACCCTTCAGAGAGTTGAGGAGGGCGCTTCTTTGGGCATGAGCCACTCGCTCTCCTTGCTCAGACCAGCAATAAAGATTTCTTGCTCCAAACTCAGACATTTGTGTATTTTTGGCCTGACTGTGTGTCGGGCATGCGAACTCATATTCAGTAATAAGACGGTTGCAGCTTAGATGTAGAGGTGATGAAAGCAGCTTGGATCAGTCAGGCGCCACCTGGATACAGATGGCTTATTCTAAAGGCTTTAACTTGAAAGGGATGGAGCACCTACAGAGGTATGAAGAGGATTTACGGAGCAAGAATGATTGTTGAGGCTACCAGGGACTTGTAACAGTATGAAGTCCTTACAGCCTTTTAGCCTGAGGGGGCAAGGGAGGGAATGAACGGTTTAGCCAAGTCCAAGTGAAGGCTGACGCACAGGAGGAGGGTTACCCCATAGGAGCCAGAACCCATATGTAGCCCCTGCAGGGAAGCAGGATGGAAATAGGGCAAAAGATAGGCCTGGGGAGATACATCACCTACTATCTTCTTCCCACTCTCTAATCTCCCTTCACTGCTTGCCATTGTCCAGCCCCACTGAGAGTCAGTGTGTGAGTGGCTCAAGCATATAGTGTGAAGAGGCTAGTCTTCTGTGACTCAGAGCAGGGCAGAGGAAGGCAGAGGAACCACGTATGGATGGGGAAGAGCAAATGTGGACTAACAGCCCGGGACTGTTATTAGTAGAGAAAACTTGGTTCAGAAAGGACACTTCTTGGGCAAGAGGAATTATAGGAATACATGGGTGATAATTCAGAGACAGTTTCAGTGCAAGAGAAAGAGAGTTCAGGGAGCTCTTAACTGATGGCCTTAATCTCAAAGTCAATGTGGGGGTTGTCTGCTTGTAGGGAAGAAAACCAGGGTAGATCAGGCCATTTGAGAAGCCTGGAGTTTGAAATGACTGTGGTGAGAAATTTAGTGCACAGTCAATTAGGTTTGGGTAAAAAAACTGCTGAGTTGCATGGAAGGCAAGTGAATTTTTCATATGATGACACTTTCTCCATTTCGGTGTCTAAGCAAATGTTAATCAAAACCACTTATACAGAAATTAAAATAAGCTTTATTTAACTGCTTTTAAGACAAAAAAGAGTTTTGAGGGCAGGAACTGTGTCTCACTCGTACGTGTTTCCACACCACCTTTCCTCCCTCACCCACATTACAGACACCCGAACACATGTGCATGCTTGTGTGTGCACTCATGTTCACAATCTAACAGGATACTTGAAATCTTCCTAATCAGGATATGTATTTCTTACCTTAATCAATTGTAAGTAACTTAGTACACAAATAGAGAGTGTTGGTTGGTTAAGTCCTGAGTTTTAGCTGTAGTTCCATTATATAATTTTGTTGAACGTGATTATCTGAGTGTTTGTCTTCCCCTAAGACTCATACATTGGAATACTCACGCCCCATGTGATGGTGTTAGTAGGTGGGGCTTTGGGGAGGTGTGTAAGCCCTGAGAGTAGAGCCATCACGACGGGGGTTAGTGCCTTATGAACGTGACTCCAGAGAGATCCTGAGGTCCTGCCACCGTGCGCGACACAGCGAGAAGGCACCAGCTAAGACGCAGAAAGAGGGCCCTCACCAGAAGGGGACCGTGCTGCTGTCTTAGACTGGAGACCTCTCAGCCTCCAGGACTGTGAGCAGTAAATTTCTGCTGCTTATAACCTACCCAGTATGTGGTATTTTGTCACAGCAGCATGAGCCAGACTAAGACAGTAAGTCAGGCACACATCTTCCTTAAGCTTGAATTCAGTAAGCGTGACTTTTATGGAGGTATATCAGGTAAGGCTCTCTGAAAGGTGGTTTCTGCAGTTGATTATTTTTTATGAAAGTCAGAGTGTATATGCCAAAATATGCCCAAGAGTTTAGGAATATTTGATGTGCATATGTATTTTTCCTGATTTCTGTTCATCTTTTTTTTGGTGATTTTAAAAGTAAAGATGGTGATATGAAATCAAAGCAAGAAAATAATTGTCCACTAATCATATGGTATAATCAGAATTTTCTAACCTGGTCTTGGGAAGTATTTAGATTTTCTTTTAAAGCCAAGTTATTTAGAAAAGATAATTGTGATCATGGCTTCATAAATAATGGGTGATTATTCCCCAAACCGTCAACCAGTGCATACCTGAAGAGTGCTTAGTCTAGCCTCTATTAGGTAGCAATGAAAACATCAAGCCAAATGAAGTCAACGGTTTCAGTCAGAAGGAAAAAGTGAGCAACAGTTTTTCAAGGTTCAGACGTACTGACACCAGAAATATGGCAGCATTCGAAATGAGTATTAGTGACCCATTATTCAATCTGTATCTAAGAAACTTATCTTTCTTTTCCTAAGGTGGCTTTCTTTTATTTTTTATTGAAATATAGTTGATTTATAATGTGTTAATTTCTGTTGTACAGCATAGTGATTCAGTTAAGCACATGCATGTATTCGTTTCCATTTTCTTTTTCAATATAGGTTGTTACAAGCTACTGAATATAATTCCCTGTGGTATACAGTAGGACTTTGTTTATCTATTCTGTTCATAGTACTTTGTATCTGTTAATCCTAAACTCCCAATTTATCCTTCCTGCCCCTTTTCCGTTTGGCAACCATAAGTTTGTTTTCTATGTCTGTGAGTTTCTGGTTTGTAAATAAGTTCATTTTTGTCATTTTTTAGATTCCACGTAGAAGTGATATCATGATATTTGCCTTTCTATGGCTTACTTCACTTAGTATGATAATCTCTAGGCCCATCCATGTTGCTGCAAATGGTATTATTTCACTTTTTATGGCTGAGTAGTATTCTGTTGCAACATTGAACATCGCTTCACGTGCTTATTGGCCATCTGTATGTCTTCATTGGGGAAATATTTATTTAGGTCTTCTGCCCATTTTTTGATTGGGTTGTTTGGTTTTGTTTGTTTGTTTGTTTTAAGTTGTATAAGCTGTTTGTATATTCTGGAAATTAAGCCCTTGTCAATTACATTGTTTGCAAATATTTTCTCCCATTCTGCAGATTGTCTTTTCATTTTGTTTATAGTTTCCTTTGCTATGCAAAAGCTTTTAAGTTTAATTAGGTGCCATTTGTTTATCTTTGCTTTTACTTCTGTTGCCTTTGTAGACTGACCTATTAACCTAAGAAATACCTTTCAAGATAGTCAGAAGGGTGGCGCAGTTCTGAGAACTATAAACTCATGAGAAATTGGGATAACACTTTAAGATGAGAGATGTGATTAGAAGCTGTATTTTTACAGAGCAGATTCTCTATCCAGAGTTCAAGCATTTATTATTTTTGAACCTTTACTGAGGAACAGCTGTGTGCAAGGCATGCTGTCAGGCACAAAGGGGAGTGCCAGCAGGAAGGACAAACGTGGGGGTTTAGGAGGCTGGAAGGACAAACGTGGGGGTTTAGGAACACTCATCCAGAAATGATTCATTGTTTTTGGTAATGACAAGTGCGGAATCCCAATAGTTCCCTTTGAATCATCCAATTTGTAACACCTGCCAATCAGAGTCGATCATAATCAGTTATTAGGCTTTTTCTGTCAATGTCCCCAGGGTAGTAAAAACCAGAGTTGGATGTCCTTGAGATGCTAATTGAGAAGTTTATGTTTATTATTATTATCAGAAATATTGTCAACAACTACAAACCCTACCAGACTAGAGTTCAAATTCTTCACAGTGCAGCTTCGACTAATTAGCTGATGTGTAAGTAAGATTCAAACCCATAGCATCATCAGGCTAGTTTCACCAGGCTTGAGTGTTTTATCAGTATTTCTCTGAGTGGTTCTTAGTCTTCACATATACAGCTCATCACATAGAACTATGGCAAGCTCAAAATTGTGTCCATTGGTCAATGTTAAGAGCTCATAACCTTCTGCACATACATTTTTCCTTGTTAGTTTCACTTTTTGTAATTGTAGTGAAATACACATGACTCTATCATTTTAACCACTCTAAAATACGCACCTCAGTAGCATTAAATACATTCCAAATGCTGTGTAACAACCACCATTATCTAGTTCCCGAACTTTTTCATTATCACAAATGGAAACTCCATGCCCATTATCTGTCACTCCTTACTCCCCTCTCCTCCCAGCCCCTGTCAACTGCTCATCTGCTTTCTGTCTTTAGTCCTATAAAGATCGTGTAGTATGTGACATGGTTTCTTTCACTTAGCAAGTTTTCAAGGTTCATTTATGTCATAGCAGATATTAACACCTCAGTTCTTTTTATGCCTGAATAATATTCCATTGTATGTTCCACATTTTGGTACTCATTCATTAGTTGGACATTTGGATTGTTTCCATTCTTTTGATTGTTGTAAATCATACTGCTATGAACACTCGTATACAAGTTTTTATTTGAATACCTTTTTTCAGTTATTTTGGGAAAATCCTTAAGACTAGAATTTTTTTATTGAAGTATAGTTGATTTTGGTGTACAGCATAGTGATTTAGTTTTATATATATATATATACACATACACACACATATATATATATAAATATTCTTTTTCAGTATAGGTTATTACAGGATATTGAATATAGCTCCCTGCACTATACAGTAGAATCTTGTTGTTTATATATAGTAGTTTCTATCTGCTAATCCCAAACTCCTAATATGTCTCTACCCACCCTTCTCCATTTGGTAACCATAAGTTTGTTTTCTATGTCTGTGAGTCTCTTTCTGTTTTGTAAATAAGTTCATTTGTATCATTTTTTTTGATTCCACATATGAGTGATATATGGTATTTGTCTTTGTCTGACTTACACTTCACTTAGTATGATAATCTCAAGGTCCATCCATGTTGCTGCAAATGGCATTCTTTCCATCTTCTTTATGGCTTAGTAGTATTCCATTGCACACATATACCACATCTTCTTTATCCACTCACCTACCTATGGACATTTAGATTGCTTCCATGTCTTGGCTATTGTAAATAGTGCCATGAACATTAGGGTACATGTATCTTTTCCAATTAGAGTTTCCTCTGGATATATGCCCAGTAGTGGGATTGCTGGATCATATGGTAAGTCTATTTTTAGTTTTTTAAGGAACTTCTACACTGTTTTCCATAGTGGCTGCACCAGTTTACATTCCCAGCAACAGTGTAGTAAGGTTCCATTTTCTCCATACCCTCTCCAGAATTTATTGTTTGTGGACTTTTTAATGATGGCATTCTGACTAGTGTGAAGTGATACCTCACTGTAGTTTTGATTTGCGTTTTTCTAATAATTAGCGATATTGAACATTAATTCTTGTGCCTATTGGTCATCTGTCTGTCTTCACTGGAGGAATGACTCTTTAGGTCTTCTGCCTGTTTTAGCAACTGGGTCGTCTTTTTTGTTATCATTGTTATTGAGTTGTATGAGCTGTTTGTATATTCTGAAAATGAAGCCCTTGTCAGTTGCACTGTTTGCAAATATTTTCTCCCAGTCCATAGGTTATAATTTGGTTGATAGTTTCCTTTGCTATGCAAAAGCTAATAAGTTTGATTAGGTCCTATTTGTTCATTTTGCCTTTATTTCTGTTGCTTTGGGAGACTGACCTAGGAAAACATTGCAACAATTTATGTCAGAGAATGTTGTGCCCATGTCTCTTCTAGAAGACTTATAGTGTCCTGTCTTACGTTTAAGTCTTTAAGCCATTTTGAGTTTATTTTTGTGTATGGTGTAAGGGAATGTTGTAACTTCATTGATTTACATGCAGCTTTCCAGCTTTCTCAACACCACTTGCTAAAGGGACTGTCTTTTCTCTGTTGTATATTCTTGCCTCCTTTGTTAAGATTAATTGACCGTAGGTGTGTGGGTTTATTTCTGGGCTCTCTGTTCTGTTCCATTGATCCATATGTCTGTTTTTGCACCAATACCATGGATGACTGTAGCTCTGTAGTATTGTCTGAAGTCTGGGAGAGTTATTCCTCCAGCTTTGTTCTTTTTCATATGTATAGCTTTGGCAATTCTGGGTCTTTTTTGATCCCATATAAATTTTAGGATTATTTGTTCCAGTTCTGTGAAAAATGTCCTGGGCAATTTGATAGCAATCACATTAAATCTGTGGTTTGCTTTGGCAATTTTGACAATATTAATTCTTCCAATCCAAGAGCATGGGGTTTCTTATTATTTCTTTAAATCATCTTTAACTTCTTTTATAATATTTTATAGTTCGCAGCATATAAATCTTTCACCTCCTTGGTCAGGTTTATTTCTAGGTATTTTATTCTTTTGATGCAATTTTAAAAGTGATTATTTTTACTTTCCCTCTCTGATATTTCATTGCTAGTGTAAGCAAATGTAACAGTTTTCCATAAGTTAATCTTGAATCCTGCTAGCTTGCTGAATTTATTTTTCAGTTCTAGTAGTTTCTGTGTGGAGTCTCTAGGGTTTTCTATATATAATGTCATCTGCATATAATGACAGTTTTACACCTTCCTTTCCAATCTGGATCCTTATTTCTTTTGCTTGTCTGATGTTCGTAGGACTTCCAATACTGTGCTGAATAGATGTGGTGAGAGCAGGCATCCTTGTCTTGTTCCAGATTTTAGCAGGAAGACTTTCATCTTTTCACCATTGAGTGTTATGTTGGCTGTGGGTTTGTCAAAAATAGCTTTTATTATGTTGAGACATGTTCCCTCTATACCCACTTTGGTAAGAGTTTTTATCATAAATGGAAGTTTTGAATTTTAAATGCTTTTTCTGCATCTATTAAGATGATCATGTGAATTTTGTGTTTTGTTTTGTGGATGTGGTGTATCACATTGATATTTTGTGTATGTTGAACCATCCTTGTGACCCTGGGATGAATTCAACTTGATTGTGCATATGATCTTTTTATGTGTTGTTAGATTCAGTTTGCTAATATTCTGTTGAGAATTTTTGTATCTATATTCATCAGAGATATAAGCCTGTAATTTTCTTTTCTGGTAGTGTCTCTGTGGGATTTTGGGATCAGGGTGATGGTGGCTTCATAGAATGAGTTTGTGAGTGTTCCCTCTTCTTCAGTCTTTTGGAAGAGTTTGAGAAGGATCGGTGTAAGTTCTTCATATGTTTTGTAGAGTTCCCACATGGAGCCATCTGGTCCTGGACTTTTGTTTGCAGGGGGTTTTTTGGTTTGTTTTTTATTATAGATTTGTATTTCACTTCTAGTTACCAGTCTGTTCAAATTATGTATTTCTTCTTGATTCAGCTTTGGTAGGCTGTATGTTTCTAGAAACTTGTCCATTTCTTCTAGGTTGTCCAATTTGTTGGCATATAATTGTTCACAGTATTCTCTTGTGGTTTTTTGTATATCTGATACAAAGATATATATATTTCTCCTCTTTGAGTTCTTCTTTTGTTTATTTGTGTCCTTGCTCTTTCCTTCTTGGTGACCCTCGCCAGAGGTCTGTCGATTTTGTTTACTCTTTCAAAAAACAACCTCTTGGTTGAATTGATTGCCTTTTAAATCTCTATTTTATTTCTTTCCTTCTGATGACTTTAGGTTTTGTTTGCTCTTCTTTTTCTAATTCTTTCAGGTGGTAGATTAGGTTGTTTTGAGATTTTTCTTTTCTTTTCTTTTCTTTTTTTTTTTGAGGAAGGCCTGTATCCCTATGAACTTCCCTCTTAGGACTGGTTTTGCTACATCCCATAGGTTTTGTGTGGATGTGTTTTCATTGTCACTTGTCTCAGGTATTTTTTAATTTCCTCTTTGATTTGATCATCGACCCATTAGTTTTTCTAAGAGTAGAATTGTTGAGTCATATGTCTAACTGTACTGAGATATTGCCAAACTGTTAGTAAACAGTAGTTGTACCATTTCACTTCAGTACATGTATTTTTAAATATAATTCTCAAAACGTCCCTATGAGGTAGACAAAATTACTGTGCTAGTAAGATGGCTGAGGCTTGAGAACTTGGGTGGTGCCTTTGGGCGAGTATATTACCTATAATTTGTTGGTTTCCTGACTAAACTTGGAGCTCATCAAACATCAGTCTGAGTCCATGAAAACACAGACAGGAAAACATCTCTCATCACTATTTTCTCCTGGGCACAAAGACGAATTGTAGCTTTATGTTGACATTTATTTTGTTGTTGCTGTAAACTGAATTAAACGTTTCCAGTCCAACTTCCTGTTTTCTCTCAGTTTAACTCACTTCCTGTCACCAAGGTTGGCACATAGTTGATTTGTATAGTGCACCCATTCATTCATTCATTCATTCATTCATAGGCAACAAACACCTTATTTGACAACCTTGCAGTATAATAGCTGAATATTCACTGAAACTTTCATCCAATTCCATAGTCTCTGCTCTAAAATTTTTACCTAATTTGCAAAACAAGGGAGTAGTTGTGATCTGTATGTTTATTTATTGAAAAGGAGAACCTAGTGATTTCAGAAGGAAGGAAATATCCTTGAGACTAAAATGCAGACATCAAGATGAATGTTGTCATTCTAGACCCCAAGCCTCAAAGTCCTACCGTTGTATTAAAGATAAAAGTACCCACAGGCCGCAGTGGCATACTCCCTAGGAATGTCCCTTACGGAATTTCAGAAGTCTCCGAGTGTCACTTGTGGACACTTCTTTTATGTGTCTCCCCGCGTTTTATATGAACTTCAAACATCCTAGGCACACTAAAGAATTGCCTTAGCTCAATGTGCATGTCACAGAGCTCTTGAAAACACATCTAATCTTGTGGGGAAGAATCCAAAAACTCTTCTACTCCTTGTATAATACGTAAAGCTAGTGTGGTTATAGAAAATCAGGGGAATATTAATCACATTTACACAAAGATTTCTAGGGTGTTGAATATTCCTATGAGAAATAATATAGAGAGAATTTCTTAAAGCTAGAGATTAAAGAATGGTTTTAATACAGTGAGGTACGGAAAGTGGAAAACATTATACAGTTAAAAGTACATGTTTAGTATTTGAACAGGCAGCACATTATTTCAGTTGATTTTCCTGCAACCCATTTTTAGTAGGTACTCTGAAAATAACCAGGCACTGTATTAGGCCCTCTACGACACTGCCTCATTTCATATGCTCATACATGATGAGGTATATAATCGTTATTAAATATTCATATGAATATGTGTATGTATCCATGTATTTCATAGTGATGTCCCACATAAAAAATATTAGTATTAACAAAGTATCAGCACATTAACAACAAATGTTTTCTTGTTTTATGCTGAAGCAGGTAAACTGAAACGTGGTCGCTAGGTCTGTGTAAGTTTCACTCAGTGCTGAATTTTCATCAAGTGGTGATTTATGCTTGTTCCAGATGAAAGCGATGGCTTTTTCAATAGTTCAAGACAGAGCTTTGAAAAGGTGGTGGGATGTAATCTGAAGATGGAAGAGCTGGGCTGTTTGATGCTACAGCATACTGATAACACCTTCCTGAAAAAAATATCACCTGGCTCTGAGAGACACTTGATGTAACTGCAAAAAAAAAAAAAAAAAAAAAAAAAAAAAAGGCAAAGGTGAGGGCATAGACACTGGATCTCACTTAACAAAACAGATACCGTGCTAGTTTGGCTTCCCATGTATGTGGCATTTTCAGTGAGCTCCACATGGGGTCTTTTTGTACCAAGTCTGCATAATCAAGCCCATTGTTAGCCAATTTTAGAGGGAAATTAGTCTCATCCTATAAATGGATTACTCTGTTCACTTCAGTCTGTGCTGAAGCGCTATCATGCATTCTCTCTTTTACTCTGCGTGATTCGTTGAACATTTTGTGGACTTGTTTACTACAGAGAATGAAAAGGTTACTTGTGAAGTTGGCTTTAGAAGGATCCAGGTGAGGACCAGCAATGAAAAGACTTAATTACATTTCTCAGTAATCCTCACCCCACCAGGATCACAGATGTAGGGAAAGTAGTACCAAAAATGAAATCTCTGCAGACATCACACATACCGAGGGAGCTGAGAGACTTCCCCAGAAAACCTAGCAGGTAATGGTGAAATACCTTTGAATGACATGCTGATAACTTACAGCATGGTGGAGGAAGAAGGCACTGTTTCATACTGTGAGGGTGTTAAGATTTTCAGCAGGAATGCAACAATTAAATATGTGAGTTTCTTTAACACGGACATTCTGAATATGCCTATGTTTTTAAGTTAACTATATAAATTGTCATTTACTTTTTGAAATAATCGTATTCAATGGAATAGAAAAGATAAAGAATGTGTTTTTAATACTTCCAGTGCCATCTATTGGCTGTTGTTGAATTTGTTGTTCAATGTTAAGCGAAGACATACCAACTCTTGCCAGGTCAGGAGGAAGACGTTTCACACAGTCAAGATAAAAACACATCCAGTTGAATGTTTGAAGGATTATAAATATTACAGTGTGCCTCTGAAATCTTATATATCAAATATATTATCTGATTTGAAATACACATGAGAAGTAAACAGAAATAAACAAAAATACAAATACTTTAAATACTCTAGACTCACAAAGATCTAGTAGATTATATTTAATACCATATACAGAATATTTCACTTATGTCATAAGCAAAATAAAACAAAGGAGTCTTCTTTATATAATGAATAATTTCCTAAAAGCCTTGTAGCTTTTACAAACACAATGTTAATCTTTTTTGTCATTGAAAGCATAAAGAAAGCTATTTTGTGTCACAAAAACAGCTTAATTAATAGCATTTTCTCTTGATGCAAGGATCAGAAATGAACAGAGAAAAGACCATGAAGCAGGTTTTTAAAGATGTCTTTTCTAAAGCTCCCTTTTCACACGCGTGTAACAATTGTTGGATTAGATGACTTGAACATTCAAATTAAAGAACATCAATTAATTAGTGTCAGGTGAAATTGTTTTCTCATTCAATTTTGCAAGCCCCGCTCACTGAATAATGAAGAGTTAAGCCTAGAAAAAAGAAAGCCACACTTCTAAAGTTTGGCTTTTTTTTTTTCTCATAATGAGTACTTTCACACATTTATGATCTATAAAAGCTCTCATTGAGAGAGGAGGGGGGAAGAGAAGGGAGAGAAAGAGAAATATTGGGACAAATTTGTATTCATGATGTACTTGAAAATAATTTTCTTACGGTATAGTGAATTTTTAAAATGTCTACTTTTTTGATCCCCCACACACCTCACTTTTGGCTTACAAATTTGTATGTAGTTTTTAGCATTATATTTGTATATAACCACTGTAATGCACACTTTCGCAGGTTTCTGCCTTATTAATTGACCACTTATTACAAAACTTTATACAGTTTTATAGTGAGGTGAAATACACATTTGAAGTCAAATATAAAAGACAAATTTAATGGTTAGTTTTCCAACATATGAGCTATTGTTACTGTTCTCAGTCCTTTTTACTTTTTTGTATTTCAATGGTGGCTCCAGTTTTACCAAAGAAATAACGTCCTCACAGCATCTGAAGGATTTCCTGGGTGATAATTTCTGTAATCCAAGTCTATTCAAAATCAAGCCCCATTTCCAATATTTCTTGTATTCAAGTAGATTGCTTTCATATATGGAAGACAGATAACACAGAATTTTCCATGGTCAGTGCCACCGATTTTTTTCAGGAGAGTTAGGCAATGAAACGTACAAATGCGACTGTGAAAGCTATGTAGGTACTTGACTCTCGTCTGTAATTTAGAAAAGCTGGGACTGATTCTCACTTTCTGTTTCCCTCCAAGGACATCTCTTACATAATCAGAGGTCTTTCTGATCTTACATCTACTCAATATTCAGATAACACATCAGTAAAATTGGTGCAGCTGTCTGCTTGAAAATAAACAGAACACTTAAAAATCAAAGCCCCCAAAACACACTAGAAAAAAAGGGCTTTCCTATTTTAAAATAACATTTGCCTTTTCTGTAATGACCTCCTTGGTCATGGCTTACATTGGCTCTCCAAGGTGGTCATTCTCCAGAGAACTGGTTTACTGTCTGGTAAGCTCATGACATCCTTAAAAGATGAGGCTCAGGATGTGAGATGATTCAGCATTGTTCAGGAACTTGCCTGCATTTGGCCCATTAAAAATTAATATAGCTCAGAATATAATGGGAGTTCTTATCAATAGATTGCTATTTAAGTGCTATTTGTGTACACATCCTGACAAGAAACTAAGTACGTATGCTGGGATCAATTTAGATAAGAAAACTAAGAGATTAAAAGAAAGAATCTAGTTGAATTAATGTTTTATACAAGTGAGAGAGAAAGGCACATGCACCAGTGTTTGTGCATTTCAAAGTTCACGGCGTAGATCTGCTTGGTGTTTTACATCAATATGTCTCCATGTTCTAACTAAATAGAAATCTGATTGAAGATGCAACTGTCTTGCAGGGAACCAAGCAGTAGCAGCCACACACGCTTTGTCCCCTCTGTCAATCTGTAATGATTAAGAATCTGAGCTCTGGAAGCAGATTGCTTGGGTTTAAATCCCTAGTCTGACACTTACCTCCTGTATAGAATTGGGCAAATTACAAAAACCCTCAGTGTCAGTTTCTTTATGTGTAAAATAAAAATAATACTTCTTACAACTGTGAAAAGGTCATGTATGATGGTACCTTTAAGGCGCCTGTCATAGAACTTGCTACACAGAGGACGTATTTAACAAATTTTAGCCAATGTTATAGAAGATTCAAAATTACTCGGTTAAAAAAAAAAAAGAAAAGAAACTGTGATGTATTTTAAGAGGAAATAAAGAGTGGGCCACAATAAAAATTGGATCCCAACCTACCTAAAGCTTTCAGTTCAGCTTTGTGACTCTCAGTTGAGAAAGACACAAACTCATTTGTATTTTGGCTCCTTACCGTAGCATGAGCAGAGGCGTAATGAACACAGCTGGCTTCAGACCTGTAACCAGCACCCTGGATGGTCAGGATAAAGGCATTTGCTGAATGCACAGGTGTCCTGTGTCATAGGAGCCTATGAAATCAATGCTTTTCCCCTTGGGGCAGCCCTAGTGGCACCACTGTGACCCCTTTACCTACAACAGGAAGGACACCCTTACAACGCTGAGGGCATCTCCCTAGAAGACCCTCTGTCAACACACATACGCCAAGGTCAGCCCCTCTGGTGACTGTCAGACTCCCTGGATCATGAAGGGTTTAACTTTATCTTAAAAATCTTCGAATAACCAAAATGAGGAGACCAGAACTGAAAGAAAGATATTGAGAGAGGAAGAGAACAGGAGGATGGGAATTCAGAGAAAGTGTGAAATGCAGAGGCAGAAAGTAAGAAGGGAAAAAAGGTTGTAGCCACAGGACAGCCAGCGCACAAGAGGAGAAGGAAGAGAAGAAATAGAGGGGAAGGGAAGGAGGCGGAGAGAAGGAGCGGGAGGAAGCTTGTTCTGGAAACCAGATGAAGTTGCACAGAGACAGCACATTCATTTCTGCCTGGCAACACTCTTCTGACCACTGCTCATCCTCGCTTTTGTGCCTGATGGTGTTAAGCATTTTAACTTATGTATTCTGTACAGCAACTGTAGGAGGTAGGTAGGTACCATTATGATTACTGTGTTTATAGTTGGGAACACAGGTGCAGAAATAATAAGCAACGGGAAGAAACACCAGTGTTTCTCTTTCCCTTACAGCTAATAATCAGCTCTGATCACCCTCCAGAGGTTGTATCCTATTGAAGAAACCCCAAGCGCTCTCATTTAAGCCCATCCTTGACCATTAAACTAAATAGTCGATGCACCATAGAAAACCAGATTCTCAGGTCTGATGTTTTGTAGTGTGATCAATTACTCTGTCTCGATCAGCTTATAAATGAGACCTATAGGTCTCATCTTATTCATAAACATGCAACCATTGGATATTTAAAATGTTTTTGAAAGTGTTGAAACTAACATCATTCTATTCAATTAAGAGACATGAAACATAGCATATAGATGAATAAAAAGCTTAAATACTGTTTTTCTAAGGAATATTTAAAAATCTAATCCTTTTCTTATTTTAGGCCAACCTTATTTTCTCCTCATCCTTCTGGTAGGCACTGTATGTGGCTAGCTTAAGCATTACACCTACCATTAGTAATTAATATTCAACTGAAAAACATTGTCCAGAAAAACCCAAACTTGAAAACAATTTTTGGAATAGAAATTTTGAAGAGAATATTTTCAGCTTTTCCATTATGTAGCATTTCAATAGTGTTTAGAATTTGAAATGCATTTTGCAAGTTTTTTAAATTTCCACAATACCATTGTGAAGAAAGTAGGTGGTTTGCGTTGTGTGACGACAATTAGCTACCAGTGGAATATTTTAAATTACATTTTATGGATAATAGTTTCAAACTGGTTATTATTAAAAGATAAAGAAATTAAAGTTTATGTGCTAAGCTCTCAACCAAGAGAGTATATTGATAACTTGAGACTATATTGTTATGATTGGTATTTAGATTTTGAGGATAAACAATCTCATGATATGAAAGTAGGATAATCTGGGACCTTAAGCTTCAGCACAACAAGAATTTCTCTCAGCGTAGCTTTAGCTCTGCAATGCTAAAGCAAGCTTACCAAATATTTCTGAGGGTATACAATATATATATTTGAGCTGATAAAATTATAACTAATTGGTAGTAGGAAAGGGAAAGAAGGAGTAGGAGGAAGAAGAGCAAAAAGGAGAATTACTTTAGGTTACAGAGCATTTTTAAGATACATTATCACCTAAAATTCCTATGAAATGGATATTATTTTATTTCTGTTTTACAGATAAGGACACTGACGCCCAAATTTTAAGTGAGTTACCTAACTCACTTAAATGCATATATAAATGTCATTGGAACCACATGAAATCAGTATTGTAGGATAAATACCATTATTTTCAATATCTCTTAAGATACTCAAGTGTATGTGTGTATTTGCTAAATCACTTCAGCATCAGAGAATAATCATTTTGCCATATGCTCCCAAAGTGAAATGAAAATATAGTCTATTTCCAACAGCTCAAGCTTTATAATCATTTTATAACATTTAGAGAGTGTAACAAGAAACCTTTTCTCTTGGGCCATATTCAAATGATTTATGATAATATCCTTAGCAAACAGACGCATCATTATTGTGATTAATCTCATCTGGTGACAGTACCATTGCACAGCTAAATCATCACGCTGGAAAGAAACACAATCAGTAACTCCATTTAGCGGATTTGGGGATGATGCTTGTTCAAGTATTGCAAAATTCATATTAAATTACCTCTGTATGGCATTAAACACTGTTCATTGCCTCCTGAAGACCTCAGTCTAAAAAAGGTTAGTGATTTTCCATTTCTCTTGCATGCATGTGTTCGGACCTGTCAGCTAATTGAGATAAAACTGGTATTTGAGGAGAAATCACCCTTTTCAGTGCTGTTTTTGGGACCATTCTTTGCCTGTGAGTTTCAGGTGTGCAGTTTTTCCCTCTGGGAAATATATTTTTCATTCAACATGGTCTCATAATATTTCTATAACTCCTGAACCTAGATGAGGTGGTGTTGCCAAGTTTTGAGCTTCCTACTTCCATTCTTTATCTAGTATATACTACTATATATATGGTTTTATAGCATCATTTCATTTACTGTGATTTAAAAATCAAGCTGGAATTCCATGAAACATTCAATTCTTCTGTTTCAAGAGGACCAAAAGCTGTCTCTTTTCAAGTAAACATAGAACCTTAGTGTTTCCGTCTTTATCTGTTCTGCCCCACGTGTATTGTTCCTTCTTCTCCGTAGCATGATCCATACATCTGTTATCTAATTAATATGAAGTATAGCTGTTTGTCTATTTGGCATTTTCACTCATTACATAACTGTGAAATGAATAATAATCTTTATAATGGTTAATGACTGAAATATGAGTGCTTACTCTGCTATGCACTTAGTTAATCCTGGCAGCAATCCATGTAACGCATGGTTTCATTATACGTGAGAAACGAGGAAACTGAAACAACAGAGAAAGATTAAGTATCACTGTGGTGAAGCCAGAATTTAATCCCAAGCAGCCTGATTTCAGGGTCAGTGTCCTACAGCACTGTCCCGCAACCCTGTTTTGCTTGAGAGGGCTTTTGGCATCTAGGAATTAGTGGTTCTTAATTTCCAAGACTGTTTTATGACTTTTAATTTTTAAAAACATTTATTGGAGTATAGTTGATTTACAATGTTGTGCTAGTTTCAGGTGTATAGCAAAGTGTTTCAGTTGTACATACATACATTCTTTTTCCAGTTCTTTCCATTTATAGGTTATTTGAAGATATTAAATGTAGTTCACTGTGCTATACAGTAAGCCCTTGTTGTTTATTTATGTATATGTATAGTGGTGTGTATATGTTAATCTCAAACTCCCAATTTATCCATCCCCACACTTTACCCTTTGGTAAAAATTGTTTTCTATGTCTGTGAGTCTATTTTTTTTTTTTTTGTAGTATAGTTGATTTACAGTGTTGTGTTAGTTTCTGGTTTACAGTATAGTGATTCAATTATACATATATATATTCTTTTTCATTATAGGTTATTACAAACTATTGAATATAGTTCCCTGTGCTATATAGAAGGACCTTGTTGTTTATCTTATATATAGTAGGTAGTATCTGCAAATCTCAAACTCCCAATTTATCATTGTCCTCTCCTCTTCCCCCTAGTAACCATAAGTTTGTTTTCTATGTTTGTGAGTCTGTTTCTGTTTTGTAAATAAGTTCATTTGTGTAATTTTTTTTAGATTCCGCATGTAAGTAATATCATAAGGTGTTTGTATTTCTCTGTCTGACTTTCATTTAGTGTGATAATCTCTAGGTCCCTCCATGTTGCTGCAAATGGCATTATTTCATTCTCTTTTTATAACTGAGTAGTATTTCACTACAACTTCTTTATGCAGTCATCTGTTGATGGACATTTAGGTTGCTTCCATGCCTTTGCAATTGTATATAGTGCTGCTATGAACACTGAGGTGCATGTATCTTTTCAAATGAGAGTTTTCTCTGGGTATATGCCCAGGAGTGGGCTCACTGGATCATATGGTAACTCTGTTTTTAGTTTTTTAAGGCATCTCCATTCTCTTCTCCATAGTGGCTGTACCAATGTACATCCTACCGACAACGTAGGATTATTCCTTTTTCTCCACACCCTCTCCAGCATTTACTGTTTGTGAACATTTTAATGATGGCCATTCTGATCGGTGTGAGGTGGATTTTTGTCAGAGAATTCTGCCTATGTTTACATGTAGGAGTTTTAGAGTATTTGGCCTTAAATTTAGGTCTTTAATCCATTGTGAGTTTATTATTGCATATGCTGTTAGAGAGTGTCCTAATTTCATTCTTTTACACTTAGCTGTTCAGTTTTCCCAGCACCACTTATTGAAGTGACTGTCTTTTCTCCATTTTATATTCTTACCTCCTTTGTCATAGATTAACTGACCATAAGTGCATGGGTTTATTTCTGGGCTTTTTATCCTGTTCCATTGATCTCTGTGTCTATTTTGGTGCCAGTACCATCCTGTTTTAATTATTGTAGCTTTGTGGTATAGTTTGAAGTCAGGGAGCATGATTCCTCCAGCTCTATTCTTTCTCAAGATTGTTTTGTCTATTTGGTGTCCTTTGTGTTTCCATAAAAATTTAAAAAAAAATTGTTCCAGTTCTGTAAAAAAATGTGGTTGGTAATTTAATAGGGATTGCACTGAATCTGTACATTGCCCTTGGGTGGTATGGCCATTTGAATAATATTGATCTTCCAACCCAAGAACATGGTATATCTTTCCATCTGTTTGTGTCATTGTCAGCTTCTTTCATCAGTGCCTTATAGTTTTTGGAGTACAGGTCTTTTGCTTCCTAGGTAGGTATTTTATTATTCTTGATGCAATGGTAAGTGAGATTGTTTCCTTACTTTTTTTTTTTTTTTTGATATTTTTTGTTAGTGTATAGAAATGCAACAGATTTCTCTACATTAATTTTGTATCTTGTAACTTTAAATTTTGTATCTTGTAACTTTACTGAGTTCATTTTTGAGCTCTAGTCATTTTCTGGTAGCATCTTTAGGATTTTCTGTGTAGAGTATCATGTCATCTGCAAACAGTGACAGCTTTAATTCTTCTTTTCCAACTTGGATTCCTTTTCTTTCTTTTTCTTCTCTGATATCTGTGGCTAGGACTCCCAGAACTATGTTGAATAAAAGTGGTGAGAGTGGGCATCCTTGTTGTGTTCTTGATCTTAGAGGAAATACTTTCAGCTTTTCACCATTGACTATGATGTTTTCTGTTGGTTTGTCACATATGACCTTTTTTTATTGTTGACATATCTTCCCTCTCTGCCCACTTTTTGAAGAGTTTTTAATCATAAATGGATGTTGAGTTTTATTAAACACTTTTTCTGTATCTGTTGAGATGATCATATAGTTTTCATTCTTCAATTTGTTAATACAGAGTATTACATTGAATGATTTGCAGATATTAAAAAATCCTTACATCCCTGGGAATAAATCCTACTTGATCATGGTGTGTGATCTTTTAAATGTACTGTTGGAGTTGATTTGCTAGTATTTTGTTGAGGACTTTTGCGTCTATATTCATAGGTGATATTGGCCTGTAACTTTTTCTTTCTTTTCTTTTCTTTTTGTTTGTTTGTTTGTTTATCTTCATCTGGTTTTGGTATCAGGGTGATGGTGGCCTCATAGAATGAGTTTGGAAGTATTCCTTCCTCTGCAATATTTTGGAGTAGTTTCAGAAGGATGAGCATTAACTATTCTCCAAGTGTTTGGTAGATTTCACTTGCAAAGCCATCTGGTCCTGGAGTTTTGTTTGTTGGGAGGTTTTGATTACTGATTCAGTTTCAGTGCTGCCAATTGGTAAGTTCATATTTCTATTTCTTCCTGGTTCAGTCTTGGGAGATTGTACCTTTCTAAGAAATTTATCCATTTCTTCTAGGTTGTCCACTTTATAGTTATAGTTGCTCATGGTAGCCTCTTATGATCCTTTATATTTCTGCGGTGTCAGTTGTAACTTCTTTTTTATTTCTAATTTTATTGATGTGGGCTCTCTCCCTTTCTTCTTGATGAGTCTGGCTGATGGTTTACCAGTTTTGTTTATCTTTTGAAAGAGCCAGCTTTCTGTTTCATTAATATGTTTTTTTAAGTCTCCATTTTATTTCTTTCTGCTTTGATCTTTATAATTTCTTTCTACTAACTTTGATTTTTGTTTGTTCTTCTTTTAGTTGTTTTAAGGGTACAGTTAGGCTGTTTGAGATTTTTCTTGTTTCCAGAGGTAAACGTGCATCGCTATAAACTTCCCTCAGGACTGCTTTTGCTACATCCCATAGATTTTGGATCATCATGTTTTCATTTTCATTTGTCTCTAAATATTTTTGTTTAATTCCTTTTTGGTTTCTTCAGTGATCCATGGTTGTTTAGTAACATATTGTTTAGCCTCCGTGTGGTTCTGTTGTTTTTGCAGTTCTTTTCTTGCAGTTGATTTCTAATCTCACAGCATTGTGGTTGGAAAAGATGCTTGATACGATTTCAGTTTTCTTAAATTTATTGAGGCTTGCTTTGTGACCCAGCATGTTATATATCCTGGAGAATGTTCAGTGTGGACTGGAAAAGAATAGAATCTGTATTCTGCTTTAGGATGGAATGCTCTATAAATATCAACTAAGTCCATCTGGTCTAGTGTGTCATTTAAGGCTTGTGTTTCCTTACTGATTTTCTCTCTGATCTGTGCATTGATGTAAGTGGGGTGTTAATATTCCCCACTGTTATTCTGTTACTGTCAATTTTTCCCTTTATGTCTGTTAACATTTGCCTTATGGAATGAGGTGCTCCTATATTGGGTGCATATATATTTACAATTGTTTTGTTTTCTTCTTAGATTGATCCCTTGATCATTATGTAGTGTCCTCCTTTGTCTCTTGTAACTGTCTTTACTTAGTCTATTTTGTCTGATAGAAGTATTGCTACTGCAGCTTTCTTTTGATTTCCATTTGTGTGGAATACCTTTTTCCATCCCCTGATTTTCAGTCTGTATGTGACTCTAGAACTGATGTGAGTCTCTTGTAGGCAGCAAATATATGGGTCTTGTTTTTGTACCCATTCAGCTAGTCTAGTCTGTGTGTTTTGGTTGGAGTATTTAGTCTGTTTACATTTAAGGTAATGATTGATATGTACGTTCTTATTGCCATTTTGGTATTAGTTTTGGCTTTGTTTCTGTGGGTGTTTTTTCCCCCTCTATTGTTATCTTCTCTTATAATTTGGTGACTATCTTTAGTGTTACACTTGGATTCCTTTTTCATCTTCGTTTGTATATCTGTTATAAATTTTTGGTTTGTGGTTACTATGAGGTTTTGGTGTGGCAGTTTATATATATATGATTGCTTTAAGTTGCTGGTCTTTTAACTTCAAGTGCCTTTTAAATACCTTGCATTTATACTCTGTCGTCCCCTCAGGATGACTGTTTTGATTTCATACTTCCCATTTGTTCTGTGTATCCCTTAACTGCTTATTGTGGATACAGATGATTTGACTACTTTTGTCTTTTAACGGCCATACTAGTTTGTGTGTGGATGCTTTCCTGTTTACTGTATATTTGCCTTTTCCAGTGAGCTTTTCCATTTTATTGTTTCCTTGTTTCTAGTTGTGGCCTCTTCTGCCTAGAGGGGTTCCTTTGTAAAGTGTTGTAAAGCTGGTTTCATAGTGCTGAATTCCTTTAGCTTTTGCTTGTCTGTAAAGCTTTTGATTTTTCCATCAAACTGAACAAGAGCCTTGCTGGGTAGAGTATTCTTGGTTGTAAGTTTTTCCCTTTCATCACTTGAAATATATTGGGCCATTCCATCTGGCCTGCAGAGTTTGTGTTGAAAATCATCTGATTGTCTTATAGGAGTTCCCTTGTATGTTATTTTGCTTTTAATATTCTGTCTTGATTTTTCTTTAATTTTTTTGTCATTTTAATTACAATATATCTAGGTGTGTTCCTTTTAGGGTTAATGTTTTATGGGAATCATTGCACTCCCTGAATTTGGGTGGCTGTTTCCTTTCCCAGGTTAGAGAAGTTTTCAGCAATTATCTCTTCAAATATTTTTCTCAGTCCTTTTTTGTCTTCTCCCTCTGCGACCCCTATAATGCAAATATTAGTGCATTCAGTGTTGTCCCAGAGGTCTCTGTAAAACTGTCGTCATTTCTTTTCATTCTTTCTTTTCTTTTCTGTGGTACTGATTTCCACTACACTGGCTTCCAGCTCATTGAGCTGTTCTTCTGCCTTGTTTAGTCTACTATTGCTTCCTTCCACTATTTTTCATTTCAGTTATTGTATTCTTCAATCCTGTTTGAGTTTTCTCTATATTTTCTAACTCTGCTAAAAACTTCAAACTTCTCTGTGTATCTACTCTCCTCCTGAGTTCTTTGATCATCTTTACGATCATTACTTGGGTAGATTGCCTTTCTCCACGTCACTTAGCTCTTCTTCAAGGATTTTATCTTATTTCTTTGTAACATATTCCTGTGCTGCCTCATTTTGTCTAACTTTTTATTTGTACTTTTATGTATGTAGCAGGTTAGTTATGTTTCTCAACCTTGGAGAAGTAGCCCTCTATAGGAGATGTTCTATGCATCCCAGCAGTGCACTCCTCTCTTGTCATCCAAAGGCCAGGGGCACCTGGTCCCAGGGTAGAGTCTGGCCTGTGTTTGTGGACTTGTGCCACAGGCTGTGGGATTGTAGTTTTCTTGCTTTCAGTGTCTTCCCCCGTTGGGTGAGGCTGGTCTAGAGGCTTGTGCAGGCTTCCCATTGGGAGGGGCTGGTGCCTGCCCACTGCTGGATGGAGCTGGATCTTGCCCTTCTGCTAGGCAGGACCATTTCTAAGGGGCTGTCTAGATTTGGCAGTGAGCCCAGGAAGTCTTTAGGCAGCCTGTCTGCTGATAGATGGAGATGTATCCTCACCTGTTCAGTTGTTTGGCCTGAGGCATTCCAGCACTGGATCCTACAGGCTGTTGGGTGGGGCCATGTCTTGGTGTTAATGACCCAAACAAGATGTCAGCCTCTAGGAGAGTTCATGCACATGAATACTCAGCAGTATGTCTGCCACCATGTGTATGGCCCCAGGGTGAGCTACAGCTGCCCCCTACCTCCCCAGAAGGCCCTCCAAGAATAGCAGTTAGGTCTGGGCTAGGCTCCTATGAAATTACTGCTTTTGCCCTTGGTCCTGGTGAGTGTGAGATTTTGTGTGTGTCCTTTAAGAGTGAAGTGTCCGTTTCCCCTAGTCCCGTGGAGCTCCTGCAGTTAAGGCCACTGGCCTTCAAAGCCAAATACTCCAGGGCCTCCTTTTCTTGGTGCTGGGCCCCTGGGCTAAGGAGCCTGTCGCGGGGCTCAGAACTCTCACTCCTGTGGGAGAACCTCTGCAATATTATTCTCTAGTTTGTAGGTTGCCCACCCCAGGGGTATGGAATCTGAGTACATAGCATGTCCACCCTCCTACCCATCTCATTGTTGTGTTTTCTTATGTCTTTAGTTATGGAAGATCTTTTATGGTAGTTTCTAGTCTTTTTTTAATCGATGGCTGTTCTGCAGTTAGTTGTGATTTTGGTGTGTTTGTGGGAGCAGGCAAGCTCTGGCTCCTTCTACTCCATCATCCTGGCCTGGTCCTGTTTTATGACTTCTTATCAGTCACATCTGGCAGGATTACATTGCTATTTAATATGTTTTATTTATCATATGTGATGGTTAATTTTAAGTGTCATTTTGACTGGGCCAAGGGATGCCCAGATAGCTGGTAAAACATTACTTCTAGGTGAGTCTGTGAGGTTGTTTCTGAAGAGATTAGTATTTGAATTAGTTATTAATTTGAATATAAATTAATTTGAATATAAAATAAAGAAAACCACCCTCACCAATGTGGGTAGGCATCATCCAAACTGTTCAGGGCCTGAATAGAACAAAGCAAAGGAATGGTGAATTCTTTCTCTTCTCCATCAGGACAGCCATTTTCTCCTGCTCTCAGACCTTGAAGCTCCTGGTTCTCAAACATCCATACTCAGTGACCCACACCAGCAGCCCTGTGCTTCTCAGGATTTCAGCCTTGAACTGGGAATCACACCTTCACCCCCTCACCCCCTCAGTTCTTGGGCCTTCGGATTTGGACTGAATTACACCACGGTATTTCCTGCTCCTCCAGCCCGCAGGTGGATCATGTGGGACTTTTGGCCTCCATAAACTGCACAGACCAGTTCCCATAACAAATCTCCTCTTACACGTATCTATAAATAATCCTGTTGCTTCTGTTTCTCTGGAGGGCTCTGACTAATAGATCATGGTTGGTGTGTGCATTTCAGTAAATAAAAACCGTTCATTATCCATGCTTAGAGATCAGAGAACTGATTAAGATATTCCAAAACAGCAGATAACCCAAAATGCTTTCATATTTGGCACACTGTTTGATTTTTTTTTTGCATCAGAATTGACTTTCTAAAAATATTTTTTAGACTCTAAGTTTCATGTACATAGAGATCTGTCAATGAAGCCTTACCAATGCGCCCTCAGCAACCAGCACAGTAGCTAGACCGTAAGTGCTCAGAAAATGTTGAGTTTCATGACTAACTATTGCTATTGATATATATTGTTTTTCTCTAAAAACAAGGTGAAGTGAGTAGTTTGGAAGATTCACTGGAGATTTGTAACAGAAAAGAATCAAGTTGGACTAATGTGTAATCACCAAAGGAGAGGAATCAAGAGTTCTTTTTTCTACTCTTTCTACCCCACCTGAATTTGAGATGTTCATGTAGTTTCAATGCATTAAAAAAAAACTATGCTAGATCATAAACAGAGGCTATAAAATTAGAAGTAGAAAATATTGTCTGCCTGGTAAAGGTTAATTGTGGTCTTAGGAGAAGGTGAAAGATTATCATCCAAAATCCTTTTTAGCCCTAAGTTTTGAGAAGTATCTTACTAATTAACTCAGCTCTTCAAAATTAGTGTAAATAAATGCTTATCAGATCAACATGTACTAACACCAAAATAAAATGAGAGGCATTTTGAAAATAGCACTGTACTTTCTTTGATCCCGAGGCCCTCTCCCATATGGACAGCTAGCTGTAAAGCCTCCACTGATCCAAGAGGTAGCTGTCCCATCAGAACCAGGGGGAAAACAGGCATTAAATTCAATCTGAGATATAAAATGCAATGTTTTGGAAGGCTGCCTGATCTAATTTTTCCCAGCTCTAGAGTAGTTTCAAAAATAACAGGAAACTCTCTAAGTTGCAAGAACAAGGATAAAAATAAGACCCATGGAGTTAGATCCTACCAGTGGTCTGTGAGATGACCTAGGCTAAGCTCCCTAACTCAAATTAGTGATGATGGAAACGTCAGAGGAGTTAGAGATCTGAGCGTGGAGGTTACATGCATATTTCTAGACCAGTTACCAGTTTAGCATCTCATAGGATGTTAAGAGTTTGGCAGATGGAAAGAGGGAAGTGTATGTCATCACGAGGAGAACAGTATACATAAAAGCAAGACCTTTATATTTCCTTTTCCCCCATCATCACCATTAGGTGCCCGCATCCCCATGAATTGCTTCATGAGTATCAGTCAGGACTCTTCTCTCCAGACCACATGTAATGGACAAAAGCAGGTTTTACCACAATATCAGAGTATAGTTTGCTCATCCTTCTACCCTTTTTAGAGTCTTCCTAAAACTGCACTTCAATTATCAAATTAGTTGAAACATGATTTAATCAGGTTAATAGACGGAGCACTGATTCAAAACACAGTCTCACAAATTCCATTGCCGTGGATGGTAAACCAGCCTGGCACTCTTTACATCTCTGAAGGACAGTCTTCGATCAGTTCAACTGGAAAATATTGTACAGTTGGAAAATATTTTCCAACTTGCACACACAAAAAAATGCTAATCTTTATCCTTGTGATAAAGATGCTAATAAAGATTGAAGAAGACCATCCCAGTTGAGATGTATATACAAATGAACTTCCAAAGAACTTTCAGGGGGACTAAAAATAAAGTTAATTTTGGAATAAATGAAAAAAAAATTAGTATAAAGTGTTTTCAGAGCAAATAAAGTCATACAGATTTATAAAAGAAGACATGCTACAGGTAAATCCATATGATGTGAAAATGCCACGTTATACTGTGTGAGAAAGATTCTTGACCTCCACCTGCCATTATTTCCCAAAAGCCCAAGTGCTCTGCCGCTAGCTGGCCTTGGAAAGAGGGCCCGTTATTTTCTTGTCGAAGAGGCAGGCTGTTCTTTTGATGAGTATCTATCTTGAGGCCATTTTGCTGACACTTTATTTGATGGACTGTTCACTTTTTCCTAAGGAAGACTAAAAACGGGATTGGACTTAGTTTAAAAAAATACGAGGACATCCTTATTTCAAATGACAATTGAGTAACAGAAAATGATAAGCTGAAAGTTGATAGCGATAGTTCCATCTTCATTCAGTATCATTACGACCTTCGTCAGCCTGTTTAAATCTCACATGTACTTGGAAAAATGGACAGGTGTAGGATGAGCAAGGTTCAAGGCCTATAGCTGTTCTTCCTGCATGCCATGTGATCTTGGACACCTTCCTTAATTTTTCTAAGCCTCACTAACCTCATCTGTAAAATGGGAATAATAGAAGTACAAACTTCATAAAATTTTTTTAAGATTAAATGAAATAGTGCCTTTAGAGCGTCTAGCAGAATTCTTGACACACCTTAATTACTTCAAAGATACTAAATCCCATTACTGTAATAATAATGCACTTCATGAACAACTTATTCTCCGAATTGTAGGAGATTTGGAAGATAATTGCCATTTTAAATTACATTTTAAAAATTTACCTGTTGTAAAGAAAATTGCATTATTTCATAGTTTCCTGTATATGCAGTTGTAAATGAAAAAGATTGATCTTAAATATGCGAGTACATTTGCTGAGTGACTAGGACACAATGATGACGAGAAAGAAGAAAATCTGTAACGAAATGAGTATTATTTGACCCAAACTGAAAGAAAGGATATATTAGTGCATTTTCTGTTGAGGATAAGTTGGTCATAAATGTTTGAAAGAGAAGAAGAGTGGCAAAGCCATGTGAGAAGGAGGGAGTTGAATGACAGAGAATAAAGAAAGTGTTTAGTTATTAATTCCAGAATGGAGATGAGGTCAAGATGGTTGTTAGAAGTCTAGGAAATGAAATGTGGGTTGACTCTGAGGATGAAGATTTTGTGCTGAAAATATTAGGAAGATGCGACAATATTCTTAAGAACCCAATAGCAACAAAAGACTTCAAAAATTTAAATGTTACTGACAATCTCTCTAAAAGAAAGAAAAGTCTAGGTATATTAAAGTCAAAAGTAAAGATGAAACTTGAAGATTCAACAACCAACACTTGCAAATTAGCAAAATCAGTGACTAACTCTAATTGATTGATTCATGTTTGGATGAATGCATTTATTTTGTTTACTGTGGCCTTAGGAATGAAATGCAAATTTGAGACTTGAAAGGAAACACTAACCTAATTCAACATCTAATGCTTGAGTCTTGTGCTAAAAGAGGCATGTTAAATTAAGACAAGCTGAACTCAGAAATATACTGAAACTGGTGATTTTAAAATGTGCAGATTCTTCAGATATACACAAACTGTCCCTGTCGTGTCCAGTGGGTAGCAGCCACCCACCTGGAAGCCAGAGCCTTCAGGGGGGCCTCAGCAGTGCCCGTCTGTGCGTAGCGAACTCTTCCCTGTCGGAGGGTCTTACTACTCTGTGATGTAAAAGATGCCTGCTCTGTGCTTTTCTCTTCTGCTTCTCTGTATTTCGGCGCTGTAAAACCCAGGCAGGATCTGGTGAGAGGTGGTAACCTTGCATACCTCCCCCTATTCACAGGCCAGCTGGTGGCCATTCATTAAAAATACTGTCTTGGTCATTTTCCAAATGCAAGAGAGTTCATTCGGTGCTAAAGAGGGAAGCATGAACCAGCAAAGTCATAGCACTCAAGGAACTGGAAGGAAACCGCAGTCAACCTCAACATCTAAAGACGGAATCCTGCTTTAAAAGAGTTATGGTAAATAAGGCAAGCTACTACGACTATTTTGGGGGGGCAGAAATTAGTCAATAATTCCGATAACTGTAATAAGTCATACAATTGAAATATGAACAGAGAGTTAGTCATACTGGGACAAAAGGAAGGACTATAAATCAGCCTCCAAGGGGTAGGCTTCTCACGGGAGATAATATTTGAGTTAAATCTGGATCGCTGAACACTGAGCTCAGGCAGGAACTGGTCGAAGGAAAAGACAAAAACCTTCTAAGAAGCAGCTAATTACGAAGACAGACCAGTGAGAAACTTGATGTTGTCAGCTACAGCCTTGCAGAGACCTACCTGGCAAGGGGATCTCAGCCAGATGACTAGAAATATGTCTGGATTTGGGGGGGGGGGATTAAAGATTCAATTTGGGGAAAGCCCCGGCTGCAGTCGTGGGATAAGGCGCTCAGCAGGTGCTGAGGATGAAACCCAAGTAAACACTCGTTTTTAAGAGGTACAGGACCGACTGAGGGAAAAAGAAAAGCAGCGTTTGAAGAGCTAGAAGAAACATAAAGCTCATATGATTCTGAAGGCAAGGGAGAAAAGAATTTAAAGAAGGAAGTAGGAGCTGAAAGAGACAAAATGCAGAAAGGTCACAAGAGTAAAACAAAAATAAGCCTGTTTTGTTTTGAAAACCACAAGTTAAAAGTTATTTGAATTGATAATGGCAATCTAAACCATATTATGGTTGGTTGAGGAAAAAAAATCAAAAACTGAAGATGCAAGCATGAACTATTCTTGTAAGAAATGACAAAGACTGTCTCCAGACTCCAGCATGGCTTCCCATCAGTTTAAGATCTTGTCCCGAGGATGACTCTATCGCCTTCAAATGCCTGCCTGAGGACGCCCAAGGCTGCCAGAAGCACGAGTAGTTCGTTACAGCCAACACCTGAAGATAGGGCCCCAGGCTCCCAGGCTTTGTGGGAGGATGGGATACTTTGATAAGTGTTAGTAGATTTTCTAGCCTGTGCAGTAAGAAAATAAAAATAAAGTTATAGAGATTGAAAAGAAAGAAGTAAAACTGCCAGTTTTTAAAGATGACTTGATTCTACTTAGAAAACGAATACTTTTCTTAGAAAACGCCCGTAAAACCGTAGTATTAATAAAGTAATTTAGTAGCATTACTAGATACAAAGTCAATACACAAAGTCAAATGCATTTTAGCTACTGGACATAAATAATTTGAAAATTAAATTTTAAAAACAATCCTACTTGCAAGATACCAAAACATCAAATACCTAGGAACGACTTTAACAAAAGAAGTGCGTGACCTCAACCAGACACCTACATGTTACTGCTGAGGGAAACCGAAGATCTAAAATGGGGAAAACAGATTCGTATGTTAACAGACTCAGTGGTTTAAAAATGCCATCTCTCTCCAGCTTGATATATATTCATTGCAATACTGTGAAACTGAAATGCTGATTCTCAAATTTATACAAAAACCAAAGGACCTAGAATATCCAAGGAAATCTTGAACAGCAATGTTGGAAGATGTCCATTACTAGGCATCACAAATTATTATAAAGCTAAAGGAGTAAAGGCAGGGTGGTATTAACTCAAAGATAAGCAACTATACTAACAGAACAAAAACAGAGTTTCCAGAAGCAGACCAAACATACATGATCACCTGATAAAACGGCGAGGTTACCGATGTCATTCGAATGTAGCATAAAGCTCACCGTCCCCATAAATGGTTTTGTGATACCTGTTTATTGGGTCAATTGGATTTCTATATTCAAAACTAAACCATGACTTCGTAACATAAAAAAAATTCAAAAGATATCATAGACTTGGATGAGAAAGGTGAAACAATACGGCTTCCAGACATGCCTGTTTGATCGGAGGTAGATGATTTATTAAATGGGACACAAGAGCACTATCCACGATGTAAAAGTTTATAAACCGGACCTCATGGAAAGTAAGAACCTTCTGTTTCTAAAAAGACAAAATTAAGAGCCTAATAATGCAGGCTACATACTGAGAGAAAAGATTCACAATATGTGTATCTGACACAAACCGAATTTCAAAATATATTAAAACCTATTAGAAGAGTAACACTAACAATTCAGATTTTTTTTTAAATGAGCAAAAAACTCAAACAGGCACTTCATAAAAGAGGATCCAGACAGCCAAAACCTATATAAAAACATAACATAAAAAGTCATCAGGGAAATGCAAAATAAAACTAAATGAGATACTATTATATTTTGCCTGAATGGCTAAAATGAAGATTTGCTAATACTGAGACATGACAAGGAGTGATGGAAGAGTTAGAACTTTCATACAGTGTTGGTAGGAGTAAAAATGTCAGAAACACTTAAAAAAATTGTTTAGAAGTATGTACCAAAGCCAGACACACACACACACACACACACAAGAGATATGTATATATATCTCTTGTGTGTGTGTGTGTGTGTGTATGTATGTATATATATATACACCCCATATATCTTTGAAACTTTGATTCTATTCTGGGTAGAAATGCAAAAGAAATGATTGAAGGCATGCACCAAGAGACTGTCCTAGATGGTTCATGACAACATTACTTGTAAAAGCCTCGTGCTGAAAACAGTGCCCATGACCAGTCGGATAGATAATAAATCACAAAGTACCCACACAGTCCAGTTCTGCAGAGCCATGAAAAAGAACAGATTCCTCCTCTACACCCTCACATAACTGATTCACACCGACATGATGCTGAGCAAAAGAAGGCAGGCACGAGAGTACATAGTCTATTATGCCAGTGACGTTAAATTATGAAATGAAGAAGAAAGCAGAAACAGCCTATGGTGACAGAGATCAGAATAGTGGTTACCTTTGGGGGATTATATGCTCGCTGGGGACAAGAGAAAGCCTGCTGGAGTGCTGGAAATGTAGTTCATTACATGGATGTGTGTGTGTGTGTATATATAATGTGTATATATAAAATGTGCACATATATTTCATATGAGTAATGTATTGATTACATGGTTATGTGTGTAAAAATACCAAGTTGTACACTTATGATCAAGTTGATGCTTTATTATGTGTCACTACATCTCAATAGAAAGGCAAATGAAAAAACAGGAGGGAGGGGGTAATTAGAACAAGGCTCTGGGTGACTGAAGGGATGGGATTAAGAGCACAGGTGAAAGGTTTTCATTGTAAAGGAAGAGTGGATTGTACCACTTTCTCTGAGACTTGAGGGAAGAAGAGAAGTATAAATATGCATATTAATTGGAGGGGGCGGTTTAAGTGAGCAGGAGTGGGGAATATAAGGAATTCAAACAGTGATCAGAGACCACCTTTGGGCACAGGACGTCCGTGGCGTAGAGTCACTGCCCTCCGCTTCAGACTGGTGTCCTTAGCCTCCAAGCACAGAAGTCCCGTTCTCCCACAGCACTCTCATCAGGTGCTTAAAATTTACTTTTTATCTCACTTATTTCTGACAATGGTTCCTCCATTCATTTCTGCCCTCAACTCTATGTCTCTGTAATTCAAGACTAGCCTAGAAAATTATGCCCGCATAGAACATCTCAAAAAGTGGCTTCCCAGCATCAGACAAGACCTCACCACGCCACTGGGAGTCTGGGCGTCTGATGTTAATCTTGTGACCTGTTCAGATGCCTTTACTGCAGTATTATCAAGATAAGGTGCTGTATAGTAATGTACTGAAAATGATAGGATCTCTATAGTCATTTGTTTGGAATCTATGAAGTATAAAAAAATCATCTAACTTGGAATTAAATAGCCATTTATTGCATCTGGTGCCAAAAAAAAAAAAAGCATCAATTTATTTCTTCTTCAAATGATGGAAGGAAGTCAAGAATTTCCAAAACAAGAAGCACTCTTCTCAGATTTAGAAGATGGGAGAGCAGACCACCCAGACTGCCACACTGTAAAGCCACAAGAACTGGCTCTGTTGTAGCTCAGGGGACATCTCAATGAGAGGAACACCAGCGACACTGCCTTTGCTTTTTGGAAAAGACAAATATCCCCTCTTTCCCAAAGAGTGCTTTGGAGAAAGTATATAAAAATAAAACAGTCTTAATTGCTCCTAGATGTTTTTTATCTCTAATCCACAATGCCTTGTCAAAATCTAGAGCCAGGAATTATAGTTGTCAAAGATCCCAAATCTGGCCCAGGTAGCAAATCTTTCCTAGATTTAGCAACACAAAGTTAAGGTTCGAGTCATAGCTGGTCACCTTGGCTATGACTTTTCTGTCTGTGGACTAAGATGTAGACAGAAGAGAAATCTCTGCACATATGGGGTGTAGGGCCACCATTGCATAATCATGTGCTTATACAGGTTGCAGGAAAGTTCTTCTGCTTAAAGATCCTCCAGTTTCTCATCAGTAAGGATGTTTGCTTCTGGCTGTGATGAGACCGTATTCTTTGATCCCTCTCATCAGTGAAGCAGAGGTTCACGTTCCTGCTAATATTTGCCCTTCTAGCTGATCTTCCAGCTCCATCTGGAGCTGCTAAGGAAGTTGTTTCTGAAAAGCCACGGAGTGGGAAACAGTGGGCAGTATCGCCGTGTGAAATCGTGATTCAGAGGCCTGGAGACAGTCGGGTGGCACTGATATCCTCCAGAAGACGTGATCAGATTGAAGCAAAAATGGCTGTCTGCCCCACCAGCTGCCAGGAAATACATCTGCAGGAAATATTGTTACTGGAGAATAACTGGGTTTTCCTCATCTGTACAGAATCTGAAACTCAGCCTCTGACATTTCAGAAAAATAGAGCTTAACGCTGTCACTGCCTCTGTATGTTTGGGGCTGAAAACACCACAGGCAGTACTAGGTGAGAGAAGTAAGGACAAAGATTATGCGCAAAGGGAACGGCCTGTAGGTTAACTAAAATACCCAGCAGTGGTGGCTGCACAGAGTCGGGTAACGAAGGACCCTGTTCAAGGATGCCCCGGACTTTCAACTTTACAGTCGCTCCTTGTCTGTGTAGGTCTCTACTGATTACAAAACATTTCAGACACATTATAACCACCCTACTACCTCCGTCCTCCCAAATCCTGCGGCAGGAAAGCCAAGGAGGAGGGCAGAAGGGAAACATAACTGTGGCTCCATATGTCCTGTTCGGGGAAGGCATTTTGCAATTTCTGTCGGGGTCCCTTTGTTGTTAGAGGGTGAGGAAAAATTTCTTTCAAGTTTCTTGAAATGTCACGAGTTCTTGGTTATGCTTACCTTGTTTCCTGGGTGATCTATATTTTTAAACACCTAATTCGGGGCTTCTCAACTTCGTCATCAGTGATGTGTGGGCTGAGGTGATTCTTTGCCATGGAGGGTGTCCTGCACATCGCAGGGTATTTAGTGGCTTCCCTGTTCTCCAGGCGCCAGGAGTCACAGATGTTGGCAAATGTAGGCGGATGGACTGAGAACTAGACGGAGAGGGATTAAGGCAAGAGAACAGAGTAGCTGCTTTGATTCAAATAAATTCCTATATAAAAAAATCATGTTATGTATGAACAATTTTGAAAGAATTGTTATTTAACAAATCTGCTTACCACCCTCTAATCTGCTTACTACCCACTAAACAGAATACTGTTGATTCTTTTGGACATCAAGTGAACAGATAAGTTCCAACATTTACTGCTCCAGTGACTCTCTGTGTTATATTTTGGGAGAATTTATTATAACCTTTTTACTTTGGCATTTCTCTACATTTTGGATTTCATCCTGATATGAAGTCTTTCCAAAAGGTCAGATTTGGATTCCTTCTTCTTTCTACTCTCTCTCTCTCTCTCTCTCTCCCATAAACGACTCAGGAGACATCACTCTGACTACAGTTACCCTCTGCAGGACCTGTGCTGGACCCGTCTTCCAATTCACATGTTTTCTCTTCCTTTTTTTGTGAAAACAGTACCAGTATTTGCACAATCCCTTACAAATGATTGATAAAAGATTGATGTTCTTTCCTCAAATCAACATATTTTAAGATACGATTACTCTCGAGTGGACAAATAAAGTCATCAAAGACAAGTGAGAGTTAACATTTCCAGAATTAAAATATTTTATAGAATATTTAAAAGAAATTAATGAGAATTAGGTGAAAATAAATGTTAATTAAGCTCATTTGACATATGGAGAGCTATTTTCAATTTTGGACCATTATCTGAACTTGGAAGAAGAACAAAATGTCAACTTGACCCCAACAGCCGCTTGGCAGTACAGACGAGATGATCTGGATCTCATAAGGTTCCAGTAATTCAGAAATAATCAGGTATTCTAAATTGAGAGAGACTGAAATCCAGTCAAGAGTTAGGCTAATTGAGAACGAGGTGAGAAAGTGAACAGTGTTTTGGATGTTCCTATTTGAGAAAACATAAGAGGCATGGGAATCAAATGAACACAGAAAGTAACTTTCTTGAATAAAGCAGATGTGTGTGGTGTATAAAAGAGCAGGCAATCTTTCAACTTGGAACCAGGTATCGTACTCATTTACAGGGGACTTAGAGTCCCGTTACTCTGGCTTCCAGGTGCACTTGAGGAAAACACTCTACCAGGTGTCCAGTTTGTATGTTGTCTGTAAATTTTATATCCCTTTAAATGCCAAGTCCTTGTAGTTTTCAAGCCACTTGATGTTAATTAAAGCCCTGAGCTCTGCAGACTTTCATTTCATTACTGTTCAGTGCCGAGCTTGGGGCTTTGGGAAGCATGGCACAAAGCGGCAGACAGAGAGGCTGCATTCTGGTTTGGAAGATGGTAAATCCACAGCAGAAAATGATTTCGCCTTAATAACTAAGTCTTTTTGTTGAAAAACAGAAACAAAGCAACATCCTAGTTTGCTTCTCGGCCTGTAGGAGCCAGGCTTGGCTAATGGGCTATTTTATTTATTTACAAGATAGTTATAACACCTGCACGCATCAGCTACTGTTCGAGGCACTTTACTAATATTAACTTATTTCTGTCTTAAAACAAGCCTTATGGTTCCTACTGTTATAGGTGTCATTTTCCAAATGAGGAAACCAGAGACGTAGAGTTACTTACCCCAGGACCCTGGGCTGCTTTCAAATCCAGACTTTCTGGCTCTGAGGTCTGTGCCCTTAGGTACCAAACCCCGCTGTCTGAATCAGAAATTAAAATTTCATGGAAGCAGCTCAGATCTGGCACCAGGAGCCAGGGGACGAGGACGCCCCAAATGCTTAGACAACCTGAGGGATCAAAACCTGGGAAGTCGGTTTTACTGTGACAGCCAAGAGACCTAAACCTAAATAGAGTTTAGACCAGGACCTGAACGGAGAGAGAAGCTCAGGAGTCGGGCAGGACTGGAAAATGGAGTAACTGCAGAGCAATGGGAGCCCAAAGGAAAGGCCACTGTGACACCTTCGTCTCCGTGCTGTGTGAAGACTCCTAGCCACTATGTCACGGGTACGCTGGGCCAATTCAGTAAGCAAGCCTTGGGCAACAGTCTCCCCCGTGAATGTGTCTCTTTCCCTCCCCTCTGCCCTCTAGGGCTCGGTGAGGATACAGGACAAGAGGCAGACGGGCGGGATGTGCCAGTGTTACTCCTTTCCTCTAACATTTTAAAACTTACTATTCCTTCTTTATACATGCTTCTCAATAATACTTCCTTTTTTTCTGGGAGTGTTCATCTGGTAAGGCAAACCTTGGCTCTGAGATATTGATGTGTTCAGGATAGAAAGTGCGAAACAAATCAAGACCCAGGTAACACAAACAAGGTATAGGAAAACAGATCGCAAGTTCTCAGCCTCGTACTGTGTCACGTGAACACAGGCACCACCAGCAGGTAAATTGTGTTTGATCCGTGAACCGACCGGGAGGTGGGTGTCTAGGGCTGGCTGTCCATTTCTCTTTGTTTTGATGTAACGTTGAAAAGTAAAAGCAATCAGGCAGCTACCTTTCAGTAACGGTGGTGAATTGAGTATCGTCTTTAATTGGCATCTCTCCTCCAGATTCTCCCTGAACTCGGAAAAGTGTATAAAAACACAGGGAAGCGTGTCTTAGTCTGTAAACGATGAACGTGAAAAGTACATGCAGGGAGCTCCTTTAGCATCCGAAACGGTCGCTGGGAGTACATCCCTGGTCAGAAGTGCAGTAACATGTGGTGAACGTGTAGGTTATTGTATATTTGGGGAATAATTTCGCTTTAACAATATTCTTGAGAAAACTATAGATAAAAGAGCAAGGATTTTTGTTTTTAATGTGTTTACTCTATGTGTGGCACACTGATGGGGCAGTAGTCTTGCTGTTAAGAGTGACCAACCATTTAACTTAGACAGTGGCACAGCCAGCTGCCCCAGCAGACTTACCAGGACCTCCTTCAGCAAGAAGATGCTGCTTCCCAGAGAAAGACAAATTTTATATCACTTGTATGTGGAATCTAAAACAAAGACACAGATGAACTTATTTACAAAACAGAAGCAGACTCACAGACCTAGAAAACAAACTTACAGTTACCAAAGGGAAAGGGGGCACTAGAGTAGGAGTTTGAGATTAACAGGTAAGATACAAACTCCTGTATATAAACAGATAAACAACAAGGATCTACTGTACAGCACAGGGAACGATATTCAATAGCTTGTAATAACCTCGAATGGAAAAGAAACTGGAAAAGTATAGATACATATATAGGTGTGTGTGTATAACTGAATCACTTTGTTACCAGAAGCTAACGTAACATTGTAAATCACTGTAAATCAACTAGTCATCGATTTTTTAAAAAGAGAGGTGCTTTTCCTTATTAAGAACGCCTGTAGAAGGAATGCTTCCTCCTTCCATATTCTATCCCATATGATACCTTGATGTCCAAATTGCAAAGTTAAATCACATTAAATCAAAAATGTCCCTTCTCTCTTTACCTCCCCCGGGAGAGTCTACCAGAGATACACACAGTCTCTTTGGAGAACCCATCCCCATTCACAATACTGCATGAGCACAGATCTGCCTCTGCAAAGATATACAAAGAGAAAAAAATCACTGGTTGAGAAGTGCTTTAGCAGTTCAAGAGAAGAGAATCAGTGTGAAGAAAGAGAAATGACCACTCCTTTTCATAATGGTGTTTCTAGCAGAAAGAAGGTAGAAAATGTTTATTTTCAACAAGGCACAGGATGTGGCTAGATGAAGACAGGCTCAAAGAGGGGATTATGACATCAGGAAAAAATTGCATGGGAAGGGAAAATGTGATTGCAAAATGCTAAAAAAAGAGAGAAAAGAAAAAAGCAGTGGAAGCAGGAAGAATCAATGGGAATACTAAGACAATTGAAATAATGAAACAGAAAACATAGAGTTCTTTAAAAAAACATAACTCGGGAAAAAAAAGGTGGCAGCATGAAATTAATAAGGAAAAAAGACATGGAGGAAATGCTGATTCATTAATTTCTCAATCCATTTAACAAATATTTTGGAGTACCCACTATTTGAAGGCACTGTTGCAAATACAGGTGACAGAACGGTGAGCAAGTTAATGTTCTTGCCTCACAGGGGTTACATTATAGTGAGTGGTACCGACAACAGTCCATTAGCAAATAAATGTATAATGTAATGTCAGGTCGTGTCAGATGCTCTGAAGACAACCAAAGCAAGGTAAGAGGACAGAGAATGGTAATAGGGTTGCCAGAGATGGCCTCTCTGAGGTGACATTTCAGCAGATAATGCAATAATATAAGAGCGTGACCTGTGTGAAGAGCATTCCAGGCAGAGCTTAGCAAGTTCAAAGACCATGAGGACAAGGACAAGGATGTGCACATTCATGTAGAGGTAGTGGAATGACCAAGCGAAGAATGCTAGAAAATGAAGTCAGTTAGTCAGCAGCAGATAATTCAGGTTCCATAAGGTCATGTAAGGAGTTTGGATTTATCTCAAGAGTGAGAGGAAGCCGCTGGAGGGTTTTAAGCAGGTCAGTGATTCAGTTTATATTTTAAAGAGATAATGTTTGAAATAAGAAAATGTACATGTATCTTCAGCTTCTTTTCCTTTTTTCCCCAAAAAGAGAAGTGAAAGTGTAAATCAGAACTAAAGAAATTGCTTACCTCCAGCAAGTGAGTGGAAGGAAACAGGGCAGAAAGAGGGAAGGAAGTAACACTTCCCGGGGAGATTTTTTACTTAGTCAGAGATGAAAACAAACAGAAACAAAGCAGCCAAGTTGTATTCCAGTTAAGAACATAACTGCCCTGGAAAAAAGGGGTATAGGAGAAATGATCTAAGTGATTGCTGAACACGTATTCTGAACACATGCTTTTAATTTGAAAACAAAACAATGATGAATCTCTAACTTTTCTCAGTAGACCTGTGCTCAGAAGTAACCAAAATGTCTGCGTCTTGGCTCTGTAGGCTTTCCACTACCATCTGCTCTGCACACGGGTTATGGCTCAGGGCTGTCCGTGTGCGCCTGAAAGCGAGTCCCTTGGAGCTTAATTTGAATAATATAGCAGAGAGATCATGGGCTTCAGAACCCTACAGGTAAAGCTTTAAATTCCAAATACGCTCTTTGCTAGCTCTTGGCATTGAGCACATCACTTATCTCTTTGAGTATGGCTTTCCCCATCAGTAAAGCGAACATAATAAAATCTAATTTATTGGATTATAGTGAAAATTAGATGACATAATTGGCAAAGAGTGATGGACACGGACTCTTTATCTTAAAAGAAAAGCAATCAAATTTCCATCTTGTTAGAGTGGTTAGGCTATCCAGTGTTAAATTCTGAATGACTACGTTCCATACACGTGATTGAAGGCGAAACTCAAGAACCAAACAGCAGTAATTAAGCTTGAAATAGAATCTAATATCAACATGTCAGTTAATATAGGATTTATTGGGGAAATTTCATATAAGATTTAGGAGTTAGAGAAATTGTCTCTCTCGTGATGATGAAACCTCTGTCATCCATAATTAAATATAGTAAGTATTCAATATTTCCCTTACTTAAGATTGAGAAGTCAATTATAAGGACTTCAGTAGCTTTTGGTCTTAACACAAAAGAAAGGTAACAGTAAGAAAATGCATTTCTTTATCATCTTTAGCCTCACTCACATCTTTGGCTTTCTGACTTTAGAGAGCGAATCTAGAATGAAGCAGTTACTAGGATCCTAGTTACTAGGATGCTTTAAGTGTACACCAGAAATTGACATATTGTAGCTGACTTCAGCTTCAATTTAAAGAAAAAAAAAGACTGAATCTATTTTTGCTATTGAATAGTTGCTTATGAAAACAAAATTTCATTCTATTTTTCCTAAATGAATGTAAGCTCTATTAATAATTCTTCTTGGAACATTATAAAGAAAATGAAAAAATGCACATTTAAGCATGATTTGAGAAATGCAATGACATTATGAGCTACAAGGCAATAACTTTAAAAATTACTATTCATTTCAAAACAATATCACATAATTATTTTCCTGCCCTGTCAACGCTCTTATGTTACTATTTTAGACTCAGATAAACAGTCCAAAATATATTTGCAATATATATCCCAGCATATTTGGAATCTTTGCATGGAAAAAGAGGCGTTTTAAATCAGTGGGGAATGGAAGGATAATAAAATGATTGCTGTTAGAATACTGACTATTTATTTAGAAGAAACTAAAGTTTGAGTACTAATCATTATGTATAAAAATGAAATCTAGATTGATTAGAAATTCAAACATCATAATATTTGGAAAAAAGTATGGAAATATTTTAACAATCTTGAAATAGAAAAATTTCTTTGAGGGAACCCACCCAACCCAGAGATAAAACATGACAGGCATGACTATATAGAAAGTACAAATTTTTGTGTAGTGAAAGATGCCATAAATGACAAGCAATGAAAGGAAGCAAAATATAAAAAAAAAATTTCAACTAAGCAACACAGGTCTGAACAACTGAATAGAAAATTGGGCAAATAACACAAACCAACAATCCACAGAAATAAATGGACACAACCAATAAACACATAAAGAGATGTCCAGACTCACTGACAAGGAAGGAACCCGACAAGCTGAATGGAAATGGTGTGCTCAAGAGCACAGCTGGACTGGCGGGGGCAGCGTTTTGTCTTTACGTCTTTACATCTTTACGTCTAGAGGAAATGGCTTCGACTCCAACGCTCCATGTTTCATGAAGCAGCACTCCTTGCCCAGTGGGATCTTTGCCTTACAGGTGTTCTTCGAAATTTCTAGGCCTGATTGACTGATAGCTCAGCTAAATTAAAACTTAATGGTGTCCATTGGGTCACTACGGATATTTGTTAATTTTTTTTTAATTGTAGTGTGGTCCGTTTCCAATGTTGTGGATATTCAGTCTTAGTGTCAGCTGTTTGTAAACGAAAGTGGATGTGGTTTCTCCACGCAGTGTGCAGGTCTCAAGGCAGTCCTGGCCAATACTACCCTTGATGACTTTTTTTCACATTTTTACTAACACTTGGGTTCTTGACAACATCCCATGCATAGTGATTTATAGAACAGGAAGATATTTTTCTTGGGTATACATATAATTTATATTGAATAAATCAGAAAGTATGTGTAAACCTGCAATCTTACACTGTAATGCAGTTACTCTTTTCAGATTAATGGCTTCCTGGTATAATTCAGTTAGTTGACATTTAAGCTGTGCAAACTTTATAGAACAAACCAGGTGGGTTATAGCAGTCATTGCCCCCTACCTTCTGGCAAATTGACTGTATGGATCTTTGATTCCTATCTCAAGAGTATCTGTGGTATGGCACCATTTTTTCTGGTTATAGTATTAGCTGTTCAGGCCAATCAGCTAACTCTGGTCACCTGACTATGACTCTTAAATCTAAATTGTGCCATGTTCCGCTTTCCAAACCATCTACAGTCCGACAGTGGTTTGTCTTTTGTCTTAAAGGCCACCAAAAAGTAGGTTGATGATCATGGTATTTGATGCACCTTCATGGCCCACCCTTACTGTCTTTAGGCTGCTGGCATCATTGAAAGGTAGAATGGCATTTTAAACAAATTATCCTAAAATCATTTCTGACTCTATTGACCTGGTCTCTTCCTCAAAAGACAGTTTGGCCTCTGAGTGTGGCCATCTCAGAATGAGTTGGTCACTTTACACGTCAGTTAACTGAATGATATCAGGAAACCATTATTTTAAAAGGACTACCTGCATTATAGTATAGGACTGCAGGTACACACATACTTTTAAATTCATTTATAAAATATATGCATATCCAAGAAAAATACCTTCCTGTTCTGTAAGCCATCGTAACTATAGTTGACTTAACATTAGTTTTTTTTTCAATTGAAGTATAGTTGATTTACTATGCTGTGTTAGTTTCAGGTGTACAGCAGAGTGATTCAGAAATACATACGTTGATTCAGAAATATATATACATATTTATTCTTTTCAGATTCTTTTCTGTTAGAGATTATTAGAAGATATTGAATACAGTTCCCTATGCTATGCAGTAGGTCCTTGTTGTTTATTGGTACAATGTTAGTTTTAATTTTCATTATAAAGGAGTTGTTAAATTATATTAAATACCATTTTCTTAGATTCAAGAAAATATTCCCGTATTAGTTTAGAAATTAGTCCTTAGATATCACAACTTAGTTTTTTATATTATATAATCATTTTATTAAATAGTGAGCTTCACTGAAAGATTTCTAATTAAAAGAAATGAATTTTCACAGCGAACTGTCAACTCAGGAACAGCTTTTCTGAACTACCTATGTCCTACTTTTCATTTTAAACTATCTTTCTTTTTCCTAGCTGTTTCTCTGTAAATCCAGTGAGACTCAAAAATGTCGACTCACCATTTATCTCTCAAAGAGAAAATATTCTTTCCTAATATTTCAATGAATGCCATCACTACAGTTGGAATTTCATCCTTGTGTCTACAAAGAGAGACAAGAAGATCATAAGAAAAATTGTAGGTCTTTTGTGTGCAATGGGAAGGTAACATTTGAGAATGTTCATTGGCGCTGTCTTTGGCTGACAAAAGTAATTAATTCCAAAATGCATCTACCTAGTAGACTACAAAGATTACTCAGACGTGTGTGTGTGTGTGTGTGTGTGTGTGTGTGTGTGTGTGTGTACATGACATGAATCTAAGCTTCCCGTGTAGAAAATGTGAATCAGAATAAAACAGTGGATTTCCTTTGCCTCTTTAACCCTCAACCACAACTAACATTTTCTGAATTGCAGGTCTCTCTATTTTTAGGCTGCCATAATCACTGTAGTGTTACATCCAGAGTTTTGCACACACCACACTTAGATTTTACCTTCCAAATTAATTCAAAACTGATGAAAATATAATCAAAGTTGTATTAGCTAGACCGTAATTGTATATTTTATGAGAAGAAGTCTTAATGCTTCTGATACAACTCTAAGTGATGGGGAACATCTCATTTCAGAGGGATATTCCATGCATAATCTTCATGATATGCTTCTTTATCTTGATGTTATCTCAGTTCATTTTTTCCCACTGAAATCTAATATCAGAACCTTGAACTAAGGCGGGGAGACAATCCAATGTGAAAAAAAGTTGCCTAAACCTTTGTGTTCTAATTCTGCATCTCCCAGTGCTTCCATTTGGTCACTAGTTCTAATAATCTTGTTGCAAATTTCAGGGATTGTTTAAGTCTTGCCTTGAAAGTACTAGGAAGTTCAAATCTCATGAGTCAATTTCATCTTCTGCCATAGTAAATGGAATCCTGTACTGAATCTTTTTACATACAAGAAAGGTCAGTTTCACTGTAAATATCACACCTGTCATTGAAACAAGACATTGCTGAGCTACTGGCAGATGTAGCTATTCGCTTAGCGGCATCCCCAGAATTTTTTTTTTTGTTAGTCTTAAAGTCTTTTTCTCTTTAATATGAATTCTGATCCAATAATGAGAGATCTATATGAATGATTCTTTCATGGTGATCAAGAGTCAGAGAGCTGCGAGGACTGAATTCAGCCTCTGTTACCTAGGAGCTGTGTGACCTTCAGCAGATTACTCAATATCTCTGAGCTTGAGTTTGCTGGTTTACAGAATGGGGATTTAAGGTAGCGGTGAGAATTACAGGAGAGAATTACACACGTTATCTGACAAATAGTAAGCACAAAATAAATGACTGCTGTCATTATGTGGCATTTCCACTTTAGTTTCCTTTATTCACTCCGACCAACACGCTCTTCTTCCATTGTTACCTGAAGAAATCTTGCCTCTTTTGTAAGTTGTATCTCAAATTCAACTCTTCTTTTGAAACTTCTCAAAATATCCTGAGGTGGAAGTGATATCTCTACTCCCTGAAGCTCTTTAGTACTTCTTGTAGGTAAAAGTGAAGCGAAAAGGAAACATTGCCTTGTTTAAAGTTCTATGTCACATATTCTTAATTATTCTTAATTATGTACTTTGGTTGGTAAAACTATTAAACTGACACATTAGCCTTAAGAGCACTGAGCACAGTGCATAGCACCTCGAACAGAGGTTCACGTGAGATTTACTTAATAAATGTGTGTTCAGACAAGGGATATGTGAATGAGTTAAATGAAAACTAGACCTTTGTTTCTAATTGTGTTAATGTGATTTATTCTTTTGAAGGGGTCATTAGGTTATTTGTTTCAGTCAGTTAGTTAGTTAGTTTATTTTGGTGACCGTACTGAGGTTGCACCCAGGACCTTGTGCGTGCTAAGCACACAGTCTACCACTGAGCTAGTTATACCCTCCCCCTGCCGATTTATTCTTCAGTTGTGAAATATATCTTTGTATGTTTCTTGTACGCAGAATTTTAATATTTAGCATATGTGGTTCATTTACATGACAATAAGGGCTAAAGCTGAAAATGTTTATGAATAAAAGGGAAGTAAAAGGAAGATCTTGTTACATAAAAATTAACATTTAATCTTCAAAAATACTAGAACTTATAAAAGTTCATAAAGAAAATGGAGAACACCCTTATTTCTTAGACATGAGGTATCTTTAAGCTTTCTTTATTAAAGTGGCAAAAAATTGGATCCAGTTGTTGGCAGTTCTCCCAAAGTATATATCAGAGGATTTTAGAAAGCTTTTTTTTTTTAACCAGAAAAGGAAAAATTTATATAAACCTATTTTAACACATACAAATTGTATCAATGATTTTTTAGGCAAATTTGCAACTTGAACAATTGCCTAGTGAATTTTATCCTGATATTTGGACTGTATAGACATCTGCTCTGAACTCACTACTTGCTTCACTCAAAAATGATCTAAGCAATTGCTTCATTTCCCTGAAGAAAAACCAAATCTTATGCAGTAATTAAATTTATTATTCAATTGAATTTACCTAAGTTTGATTGCTTATTTATTAAAGGGGCTGATATGTGCAAAAAAGGCACAATTTGCTATGATAGGTCCTAGAATCAGAGTATGATTTCGTTGTCTCACACAGCACCACCATTAATAGATGTGTTTAAAAAACAAAATTCAACTTGAGTAAATGTGAAGGTCTGATCGGCTTTGTTAGGTGATTCATGAATCAGGCAGCATCCCTTCTAGCAACTTGACGGGTGCTCTGAGGGGTTGTACAATATGGAGGATTTTTATAGAAAAAAGGGTGAGGTCAGGGAGCTACTGGCAAAAGAAAAATAATTTTTTTAGGCCAGAACATCTTTTTATCATACAGATTGCCTCTTCTTTCTCTGAGGCATGGAGAGGGTTCACATGACAGATTACCTACTGGGGGTTGACCAGAAAATTCCAAACTGGTTTATTAAGTTCACATTTCTGGTAGAAATGAAAGGAACCTAAATTGGAAAGGAAGAAGTAAAACTGTCACTCTTTGCAGATGACATGATACTAAATATAGAAAATCCTAAAGACACCACCAGAAAACTACTAGAGTTCATCAATGAATTCAATAAAGTTGCAGGATACAAAATTAATACACGGAAATCTGTTGCATTTCTTATACACTAATAAGGAAGTATTAGGAAGAGAAATTAAGGAAACAATTCCACTTACCATCACATCAAAAAGAATAAAATACCTAGGAATAAACCTACATATGGAGGTAAAAGACTCAGGAAACTATAAGACATTGATGAAAGAAATTGAAGATTACACAGAAAGATGGAAAGGTATACTGTGTTCATGGAGTGGAAGAATTAATATTGTTAAAATGACCATGCTACCCAAGGTAATCTACAGATGCAGTGCAATCCCTATCAAAATACCAAGGGCATTTTTCACAGAACTAGAACAAATAATTTTAAAATTTGTATGGAAACACAAAAGACCACAAATAGCCAAAACAATCTTGAGAAAGAAGAATGGAGATGGAGGAATCATGACTTGAGTCTATACTACAAAGCTACAGTAATCAAAACAGTATAGTACCAGCACAAAAACAGACACATAGATCAATGGAACAAGATAGGGAGCCCAGAAATACACACACTTCAGCGTCAGTCAGTCTATGACAAAGCAGGCAAAAATATACAACAGGGTAAAGACAGTCTCTTCAATAGGTGGTGTTGGGAAAACTGGACAGCTACCTGTAAATGAATGAAATTAGAAGATTTTCTCACACCATACAGAAAAATAAACTCAAAATGAATTAAAGACCTAAATGTAAAACCAGAAGCCATAAAACTCCTAGAGGAAAACATAGGCAGAATACTCTGACATAAATTTTAGCAATAATTTTTTTGGATCTGTCTCTTGAAGCAAAGGAACTAAAAGCAAAAATAAACAAGTGGGACCTCATTAGACTTAAAAGGTTTTGCACAGCAAAGGAAACCATTGACAAAATTAGAAGACAGCCTACTGAATGGGGGAATATATTTGCTAGTGATATGACTGATAAGGGGTTAATATCCAAAATATATGAACAGCTCATACTACTCAGAAAAAAAAAGGCAACCCAATTAAAAAAATGGACAGAAGACCTGCATAGACATTTTTCCAAAGAAGACATACAGATGGCTAACAGGCACATGAAAAGATGCTCAGCATCACTAACCATCAGGGAACTGCAAATTATAACAGCAATGAGATATCACCTCATACCTATCTGAATGGCTGTAATAATAAAAAAAGAAAGACCACAAATAACAAATGTTGGTGAGGATGTGGAGAAAAGGGAACCCTTGTACACTGTGGGATTGTAAACTGGTGAAGCCACTGTGGAAAACAGTATGGTGGTTTCTCAAAAAATTAAAAATAGAACTACCAAATGATTTTGTAATTCCACTCCTGGGTATACATCTAAAAAAGAAAAAAAAGAAAAAAAAAAACCAAAACACTAATTTGAAAAGATAGGTTCACTGCAATGTTCATAGCAGCATTATTTACAGTTGCCAATTTAGGCAAGTAAACTAAACATCCATCAACAGATGAATGGTTAAAGATGTGGTACACATAATGCAATAGAATATTACTCAGCCATAAAAAGAATGATATTTTGCCATTTGCAGCAACATGGATGGATATGGAGGGTATTATGCTATGTGAAATAAGTCAGACAGAAAGACAAATACTAAATGATACTATTTATATGTGAAATCTAAAAAATAAACTAGTGACTATAACAAAAAGGAAACAGTTCACAGATACAGAGAACAAACCAGTGGTTGCCAGTGGGGAGAGAGAAGGGGGAGGGGCAAAATAGAGGTAGGTGATTAAGAGGTGCAAACTGCTATGTACAAAGTAAATAAGCTACAAAGATATGTTGTACAGCACAAGGAATATAGCCAATATTTTACAATAACTGTAAATAGGGTATAATCTTTAAAAATATGACTCACTCTGTTGTACACCTGTAACTTACATAATATACATCGACTATATCTTAATTTAAAAAGTAAAAAAAAATTACGTTTCAGGGGAAGGTGGAAACCGCAGTTAGGTAGGTATTAAGTCCAAGTTTGGTATCATGGGCCTTAGCACAGCGATACCATTTTGGGCCTGTGTTGTGTTGTTCTTTTTTAACAGATGTAATATTTTTAAATTAACAAGAATGAAAGTGTATTTCCTTTTTCGTTCAATAAAATTTCCTATTCAAGAGCATCATTCAAAGCACATAGGAACCATATAAAAGACTTTTATTAGCCAATGGCTTGTTTTATTCTTTCAGCCTCAGAAGAACCAAAAAAAAAAATAATTTTTTAACTTTAGTTTCAAGTATTACCATCAAACATTTCCAGTTTGTTTCCTGAAATGTACAAGACTGCCATCAAAAATGTATTAAAACGCCTTCTTCTTTCTCAGGGACACTTCTTTTAGTTTCATGTCCCTGTTTCCCACGAGAATTTTTTCATCATTAGTTGGGGGTTGGGGAGGGGTGGTCAGGGAAGGCGAGGTCTTGAAGGCTTCCTCATAGACTAATGAAATACGAAGGATGAATAAATGTTTCCTGGACAGAGGAAGAGGTGAAGGAGGACTAACGGGAATGACTGAGAGAGAGCTTGATTTTTGTGATGAGAACCCGACAGGCGATGTAATCGCATTAGCAAGAAAGAAAACTAATCTCATGGGTATCATTTATCCTTGTGCATGTTTAAAGGTTATCTTTTCACAGAAATTTTCCCAAGCGCATCTTCCAAAAATTGGGTTGAATTATTTCCATTTCCAAGGAAACTTCCCGGTGAATTCCATCTTAACAATTATTGAACCAGTGTTTTTTCAGACCCAAGATGGCATTTGGAATTAAGCAATGCCGCCCTCTAGAGGACTTTGAGGTACCGCAGCCTGGAATGAACTGGGACACACCAAGATGCTCTACCGCATCTTTTTATGAGCTTAGGCCGTTTAAGTAGTTTGGGAGAGAAACTGGCTATGGTCAGAGCATTGGTTGCCATCATGTATATATCTATGGATGGACATGTGTGTCCAAAGGAGTACAGGTTTTGGTGAAAAGCAATTGACCCCTAAGATGCGTGTGGCCGCATTAACACCCTGCCTCTAACACCCCCATTACCACCCCCGCCCCCCGCCCCGGGATCTTGGAGGTCACACCGAAAGGACAGCTCTTTGAAAGTCAGTCCTTTTCTCAGATTCCTTTGCTTTTCATAAGTCACTGGTAAAGACTGCCCTCATCAAATGAGCTGGGAAGTACTCTGCTATTTTCTGGAAGAGTTTGTAAAGGTTTGGAATTTCTTCTTTAAATAGCTAATGGAATTCACTGTGGAGCTCTCCAGGCCTAGATTTTTCTTTGTAGTGAGATTTTCGATTACTGATTAAATCTCTTTATCTGTTACAGATTTATTGAGATCTTTTCTCTTCATGAGTCAGTACTGATAACTGTCTTCCTAAGAATTTACTTATTTCACCAAAGTTGTCTTTTGGCACAACATCATTTATAGTATTTCCTTATAAATGTCTCACTTCTGTAGGGTCAGGAGTTCTGTTTCCCCTTTCATTTCTGATTTGGTAATTTTTATCTTTTCTCTTTTTTATCATTGCTTTTGGGGGAGAGGGTTTGATGAACTCCTTTTTCTACAGCTGCAGAAGTTCCATAATGTATCTGGTTCTTATCTTCAGACAACATTATCCATTTTAGCTGGCTGGTTAAAAAAAAGAAACTCAGATACACTCTCCAGGAAGGTCAAAGAACTAGCCTTGGATATTATACAGCCAGAACCAAAAGAACCGTGGAAAACATCTATGCCACAGGACTTGTAGATACCCGTGGCAAGAGAATGGATGCCAAAAATTCTGCAATAGCTACCAGAAGCAAAGAGATGCCTTTAGCAAGATGTTCTTGCTAAAGATACAGCCTGCCTGTGTGTGAGTATCACCTCGTATCTAGTTGGTAGAACTTAGGTCACCTATGGCAACCTATTTGGAAAGGGAGTCTAGAAACCATATTTTCACTAGCTTTAGTACACAGAAAGTCAAATCAGAGAAAGTTGGAACAGGTGCTGAGTGAACCAACTTACATTTTCCGCCACAGTGACTTCTCATATGCTGTAGCTGCTTCCCACTCGTCTGACCTCATCTCTTAGCCCTCTCCTCAAATGGCCGCTATGCTCCAGTCACACCTTTTTTTTTTTCTGCCTCAGGATAACGTTATAAAACTCAGAACATTTGTATTTTCTGTTCTGATTCAAATGCTCTTACCTTAGGTCTTGGCATGGATGACTTCTATGCCATGTCCTCAAAGAAATCTTCCCTAATCATTCTGGGTGAAATGGCCACCTCTACCCACTGATCAGGGGATTCATTCATCTTTAATTCCTATGATCCTATTTTGTTCTTAACACGAGCTCTTCTTGGTTTAACTTACTGTCTAAATATTGCAATGTATTTAGCCCCATGAAGGCAGAGATCCTGTGTATTTCTATAACCAAGTGCCTGGGATGGAATGTGGTATGTTTTAGGTTACTACTGTCTAATAGGATTTTCTGCAGCGTGGAAATGTTCTATATTTACAGTCCAGTAGGATGGCCACTAGATATTGGTGCCTACTGAGCCCTTCACATGTGGTTAGTGGGACTGAATTTAAATTGTATTCCACTTTTTTAACTGAAGTATAGTTGATTTACAATGTTGTGTTAGTTTCTGGTGTGCAGCATATCAATTCAGTTATACATACTTTTTTTCATATTATTTTCCTTTATAGGTTATTACAAGATATTGAATATAGTTACCTGTGCTATACATTAGGACCTCATTCTTTATCTGTTTTATATAAAGTGGTTGTAATTATATTCCATTTTGATAAATTTAAATAGTCACATGCACTTAGCAGCTACAGTATTGGACAGTTTAGTCTCAGCTTTCAAAACAATTTGCTTAATGGATTAGCTAATAATTAGCAAAAATATTGTACATATATTTCCTATACATCTTCACCTCTGTTAGCATTATTCTTTCATAGGTGTATTTGTTTACCTATATGTATTTTGTAAATCGTTAACTTGCCTTTAGGAGAGATAGGATTTCCTAAGAAGTTGACCCCCCAAATCAGTTTTACCCTTTCCCTTTTGCTCATCCTCCATATTCAAGGAATTTATTCAATGAAGCGAATTTCTGAAGATTAGTGGTGCTACCTCCATAACTGTTATGCTGGAGAATAAAAACAGGGCAGCAATTTTAATTATCCTGTTTGCATCAAGCAGTATAATATAGAGGAACACTAAGGATTGACTGTGACAAGAGACCAGTGTTTCAGAACGAAAAAAGGAAAAAAAAATTACATGATGTATAAGAAGTCTGCATTCTTTATTTTTGGTGATTTCATTAAAACTTTAGTTCTATAGTCCTGATCTCTGGTATCAGTTTGCTTTTAAGAGAAGGCTTTTCGCCAGTAGTCTCACCGTCAGGTTAGTATTTATATAAGCTTCACAGATTTGTTCCCAGAGTAAGCTGGTTTCTATGCATGAACCCTAAATGGTAAGGCTATGACCTGAGGCTGTATTTAGAAGAGAGAGAGATTAATTCTATACCAGAGGAGAAGAGACTGGAAAATCCTGTCTCAAGAGACGTAGAGGTTACATGTAATACACGCATTCTAACTTGCTTTCTCTGTACTGAAATCCAGAAGAAGATGGCACGTCAGGATGAGGAACAATTGCCCTTATCCCTCGATGGAGCTCCCGGAAGAGCTCACTTGTGAAGTGTCTGTACCAAAAGCTGCAGTTCGGCGAAGTCGAGCAAAAAGAGGGGCTTTAGATCCTGTGACATAAAGAATTATATTGAAAAAAAGCCTTTAGGTAGATGTGTGTCTCAAGAAATCTGAATGCTTGCCTCACTGCTTTTTAAGAAACCAATTAATTTACTGAATGTGTCAAAAAGAAGTTATATTAGTAAGATTTACTAAAATATATTGTCAAAAGTACACAACTTTCATTCCTAGTCAGATGTAGATGGATGGGAAAGATTTTCATTGGCTGGTAACCAGAGGAAATACAAGTCAGAATAAAAATCATACTGTTCTATGGGGATAGTGAAAAGTGGTGAATGCAAAGAAACCCTGATAAACCAAATTCTCAAAGAGAAGCAAGTTCTCATAGAAGGGCAGATTGCCTGTGAGCAGCGGCTACACATGTGGATGGATACCTTATCTGTGCAGAGTTGGAACTGACACATATAGACACATTTTAGGAACAAGCAAAAATCACCCACACCTTAGATTACAGGACGGGCTAATGGAATAAACTGAAATCTAGAAAAGCTCTAAATACATAAACAAGTTGCTCAAAAATTGCTAGCAGCCGTCATTAACTAAGACCAGACTTCCCGTCCCACCATGAACAACCGGAAACGGAAATGAATATATGCAAATATTATTTTCAAACACTGAACAGTTGGAAGGGACCCATAGAAAAGAAATAAGCCCTGCAAATGACAGTTTCCTGCCCGGTGGAACTTTTCAGATTATGGTGCAGCGAAGAAAACCCTCTATAGACCATTGTAGTCCTGCTTAATTGAGAAGACAAAGCTTGGAGATGAGGGCGCCAGAGGCAGCCAGGATTTGTGGGGCAGGCTAAGCCATGAAAAAAGTGTCAGAAACCTGCAGAGAAGTTTCTAGAGTCTGCAGCTAAATGACAAAGCCAAGCATGTGCAGTGAAATACATGGCAGGGAACTGTGAGAAGAATTGTCTGAGTGAACACAGATTCGAGGACGTTTGAATTCTGGCCATCAGAAGTCAGGAAACCTTGTTAAATAACCAGGGCTTTCAGTAGACACTCTAGAAGGATAACGCCTTCAGGGTAGAGCTAAGCTAGACACAGAATAAATGCTAACCTGTATCTGTCCTAACAGTGCTTGTGAATTAGCCTTGGAGAACTTTAAGCTGAACTCACATACTTTAAACTGCTTCCCAGCAAAAACTGCAACGGTCTTAGGAGAAAGAAACCAAAATTCAGCACTCAAAAATATCCAGCCTCCAATCCAAAGTATAAAAACTGACTCATTTACCAGGAGAAAAATCAGTGTATAGAGATAGGTATAGAAGTGACAGCTGATGAGGTTAATACAAAGACTTTCACATGTGTTACAACTATATTCAAGGATGTAAAGTAGAACGTAAAAATACTGAAAGAAGAAATGGAAAATATAAATTTCTAAAGATGAGAAGAACATATCTGTATTAAAAAATTTACTGAATGGAATTAGCAGGTTATATAGGGGGAAAAATCAGTAAGCATTATGATATTATAAAAGATATTATAAAAAATAAAGCAGTTATGTATATTCTGAAGAAATAGACATAACCTAAGGGATGTATGGGACAAAACCAAAATTTTTAATATCATTGTAACTAGAGAACCGAAAGGGAGAAATCAGAAAAACAATTTGAAGTAATAATGGCTGAAAAGTTTCCAAATTTCATGAAAATTAAACCCACATATCCGGAGAGATAAATAAACCAAAAGCAGTATAAATACAAAGAAAACCACGGGGGCGTGTTGTAATTAAATTACTAAAAACCACTGAAGAGAAAAATTTCAAAACAGCCAGAGGAAAAAATACATATTACATATAGGTGAACAAAGAAGAACCATAGACTTCTCATAAGAAACTACACGAGATAGAAGACAAACGAACAGCATTTTAAAAGATAAAAATCTATCTTTATATCTCAGAATTTTTGAACCAGAAAAATAATTCAGCTAAATTTAACCAGGGTTAAAAGCCAAATACGGGTTAGCATGTGAATTTGCATCCACTTGAAGTCTTTTCTCAGCGGATTTCCTCAGAGTCTCATGAAAAAGATGGCAGGCAGAGTGGAAGGATGGGAAAGCCACCCTCAAGTGTGGAAGGAAAGGCACAAAGTCCTACTACACTCTAGTCTTAAGGAAAGCAAATTCTCTCACCCACAAGGGTCCAGTGAAAACCTATTTTGGCTTGGGGACATTAAAAGAAAAATATTCTCTGCTGCTGGGCTTCAAATAGAAACAATCCTAAGCTTGGATAATTAAAGGCATCCTACGACTGCTTTCAGGGGCAGGGTCCCATCCTCAATATCTAGGATATAAAGCTTGGTTAAAGTAGGATGATCATGACGACAGAGAATACAAACCACTTCCCACCAGACTCATACGCATTAAGTCATAAATAATAGTGGTTTACCGCTGGGGAATGGGCAGGAGCATGAAGAAGATCCTTCTCTGAGGCACAAGCTTAGAGGAAACACCTAAAGCAGAGAGTGAAACAGGGACATTGAGGAAATATAGTCTAGCCCTACATTAAGCATAATGTCATGTTGGAGGAATCTGACGCTTGTAGTGTGCTGTGGATAATAAGATCAATAACAAACTTCACACAAAAGTAAATGATAAAACCCAAGCCCAGCTTAACTCCCAACTAGATTAACTCAACCCAGCATACTTAAGGCACAGCAGAAAGAGGAGCATGCCAATTTCTGGCAGAAATATTTACCTCAGTCTCTTCTGTTAAAAAAGTTATAAAACACACACAAAACAAGAAACAAATGACTATGAAGAAACAACAACAACAACAAAAAATAGAACCTATTATTAAGGGTCAAAATAATCAGCAGAATCAGGCTCAGTCAGGGAATTTAAAATGACCATGATGAATAAGTTAAAGGCTCCAGTGGAAAAGGTGAACAACATGCTTGAACAGATGGGAGAGTTTGGCAGAGATATGAATGAAATGGAAATGCTAGAAATAAACGGTGACATAGTTGGAGAAAGCCTTTGACAGGCTTAGCAGCAGACACGGCACAGCTCAGAAAAGGATCAGTATCATTGACATATGATCAACAGGAATTACCGACATGATAACACAAAAAAACACATTAGCAGAAAAAAAAATAGAACATTTTGTGGGGTATAAAACAATATAACGTGTATAATTGGAATTTCAGAAGCGAATTGAGAGAGAATGGAGAACTAATATTTGAAGAGATAATGGCTGAGTAACATTTGAAGAGATAATGGCTGAGAATTTTCCAAAAATAATAAAAGTCATATATCCGGAAATCTCAGGAGACCTAAAAGAAGATAAATACTAAAAACAAAACAAACATGAACCCCCCGCATAAACACATCATAGTCAAACTGCTGAAAATCAGAGGTGAAGAGTAAATCTTGAAGGCAGCCAGAAAAAAAAAAAAGAAGATAATTTGCATCCAAAAGGACAAAAATAAGAATTATAGAAGACTTACCAGAAATCATGTAGGTTAAAAGACAATTTAGTGGCATCTTTAAAGAGCTGAAAGAAAAACAAAAGTGAACCAAGATTCTCCACATGGCAGGTAAGTAAGGTTAAAGACTTTTTAGAAAGAACAAAACCTTCATACCCCATTCTTATTTCTGGACAAATCATTTGATAAAGGATTTATTAGGTGGTATCTGGCAAAGTCAACAAACTGTATGTCAGCTGACAGACTTCTTTCAGCTGGAAGAGCCTTTTAGACAGAAACAGTGTCCTTTGGGACAGAAACCATTTTCTTTGGTGGAAACAGTGAGCCTGAAACTGTGGACCTTCTTTCTTTACCAAAGCCACAGGCCTTGGCGTTGTCTAACCTTCACCTTGACAGGAGTTCTTTAATCTGTGAATCCTGGGTCAAGAGCCCTGAAGCATGCTCCAGTGTGAAATAATGTATAGCTATCCATAAATGAAATATTTTCCCTTAAGTGCTATTAATGGTGGGATGTTTTAAATGATGAACTATGGAAGTAATAATTGTATATAAATAATAGTTGGCTACCCTATGCTTCTTTTAGAGGAAAAAAACTTCACACCATAAATTTAGCATACTTTTGCACCACAAAGTAATTTTCAAAGTAATACAAATTTTAAAAAATTTATTTTCTCTGCTTGAGGGGATGAGAACTAGGTGAACTTCCCAAAACCTATGTATGTGCGTCTCAAATAGGGAGTTCAGAACCTGCAGCTTCAACTAAAAGTAGTCACAGACTTGTAGCAGCTACTCAGGAGAAACTAAAGATCCAGGGAAACAGGAAATGAAAATTAGTATTATATGCAGAGAGGAATTTCATGGTTCAAAAGTCAAGGGCAGAGGCTTTCTAAGGTTTTGACAAGGTTAAACAAAGGTTAGAAGGCGAAGGCTAATACAATTTAAGGATAGGGGGAAAAAAAGAAGCAGATTTTAGTTGGTCAGAACAAAATTTTCTACCTAGTGAATCAACCTCATCCAGACCAAGTGCATTTATCAAAACCACTTCCAAGTCTAGGTCTACTTTTACTCCATCCTGATAAGCTTCACTGAAGAGAGACTGGAGTTGAGCTAGTAATTATCCTGTAATTATTTAAGAGCAATAATTATGAGTGTTTACTGATCAAAAGGAAACTCACCTCACTCCTCTCTAAAGGGTAAGGTTTTATCTAGGTTTTATTATAGATTCAATTTGTTGAACAAAATAGCTAAACACAGGTTAGAGAGTGAGATTACTTACTGTCAATGTTTTTATTAATCAGCAAGTTATTTCTAATCCATTTTAGTTTTTTTTTTAATATATCAGCTTTTGACTAGACAGCCTTTGGAATTTATAATATACATTGTGAAATATTTGCTCTTTGTTAATTAATGGGTAGAATATGGGGAGGGTAAAGGAATACGGGCTATTTTAGATTAGGTAAGTCAGAGAACATTTCTCCTAGAAGGTGACATTTAAGTAGAAAGAGGGAATAAAGAATGAGCCACACAAAAACAAGAGCTGGGAAAAGATATTTCCTAGCAGAGGAGAAAAAGCAACTTGAAAAGCCCTGAAACTACAATGGATAGGGTGGGGTCAAGGAACCATAGGAGTTAATGTGGCTGGAAGGGAGTAGGTGAGGGGGTGGTGACTTTGGAGAGGAAGCGATGTGCCAGAGAGGGGTGGACCTTGAAAGATACGATGAAGACTTGAATTTTAAATGTGATGGCAAACCACTGGACAATTTTAAGCAACAGAGTGATATGACCTAACTTACATTAAACAAACAAACAAAAACCCATGAAACTTCTCTCTGGCTAATGCCAAGGGAAAAACTGCAGGGCATAAGTAGAAGTAACAAAAGCACCTATCAAAAATTACACCCCTCCAAAGTCCAAAGTGTCATAGCAACAAAAAGGAAGAAATAATTGTCTGTGTGGACTTAACACTTCTGAAAAGAATGGGCAGTTAGTAGAGATTTTGAAATCAAGCAGAAATACATAGATGGACACTGAGACTAAGAGACGTGTAGCCTTAGTTAAGGGAAGAGCTGAGCAAAACTAGAGCAACAGGATTAGGTAATCTGTGATTGGTGAAAGGTTGGGGGTTAATATGGTCACAGGTTCATATAGAGAAGGCTCAGGAGCTGAGATTGTTTAAGTCGATTGGGGCCAGGCTCTGTTCTGGAGTTTGTGATTTATTCCTTTAGCGATGGAGACCAATTTTAAAAACTAATAATTTAGATTTTATTCAATGAAAAAAAGTTCCTACTATGTGGAATGTTCTGCTAGGAGCTGGGAACATAGGGATAAATAAGATAACTGCAATTCTTTTGAAATTTCACACTTTCTCTCTTTGGTTAGTATAAGGTAAGTTCCTCTAAGCAAGTGATGTCACCTCTTCTGAAGCCTCAGAAGATGGAATTCGCCCTCCATGTTGTGGCTATTCTGGCTTCATTTTAGAGCTGCTGATTCTCCATTTCCAAGGAGTTTAGTGTCAGTGCCCAAAGTGACACAGACACTTGCCCTTCTCTCAGTGTTGACCCAGTCCCTCTTATTTGTCATCTTCCAAGTTACCTGCAGATCCTGGCCTCATGTGACAGTGGGGGAAATTAGTTTATATTCTCATTAAGCGCCCCAGTTCAATCTAACATCCCCTTACGCAAGGTCCTCCAGTTATTTCGAGAGCCCTCCAAGGGGCAGTCTTAGGAGTTTTCAGGAATAAGTTCCTCAATTTTCCAGTCCAGCTTCTTCCTTAACTCATTAGCACTCACGTTGCCGCTAATACGTCGGCAGAGAACCAGTCCGCAGGGTGCCGTCGGCCTCTCCCGGTGGTCCCTCATCGCAGCACTCAGAAGATGGCCTCTCCATCCTCTCCAGTGCCACCACATCCTTACCACGGAGCAAGCCTGTCTCGTAATTCACTGCGCAACTCAGGCGATGCCGACCATTCTGCTAATGCTTCACTGAAGATGCGAGGTCAAGAACAGAGGAACACAGCAGCAAGAGAGAGGTAAAACTAGCTTCTGGATGCGCCTGTTCTCAGGGTCTGCAGGTCCAGGGCCCTCCTCAGCGTCTCTGATTTCCCTGTGTGACTTGCGGGAAGATGCCAGCTCCGGCTGGAAACACACACACGTGCACGCACGCTCATATGCCCACACAGTCATAAATCTGAGAAACTTCTGGGAGTATTCTGTGCATATCTATGGCTCCAAACTGAAAATCAAATTGCCATGAGTCAGAGAACAGAGAGTTATTTTTATCTCAACAAAGGCCTTAGAATACTTCTAAATGCCTCACCACTTAGAGAAAACTCTCTATTATCTCCCCCAAAAGATGTGGAACCATCCTCCAGCCACCACAGCCTTATCAGTTGGAACATAATAGTCCAAGAGTGGTATTTCTAAGTCGTTCATCTAAATAATAACATTGGTAAATTACTTAAAAACTAGTCAGATTCTGATTCACAGCCTGTTTTGTGTGGCACGAAGCTCATACCCATAGTTGTTGTTGTTGTTTTTGCAGTAATAGTTTCATCCACAAGTAGTTGAAAACCAATTCACATAAGACTTCATGAAAGATCTGTTTACAGTTCAGTGAACTCTGAATTCTTCCAAGACCAAGAAACACTTCTTCCAAGTGGGCAAAAGCTCTGCAGACATGCTGAAAATAACACAGAGCGTGGTGCTTTACCTGCAAGATCAGTGTTGTTCTTCAGATAAACATTTACATTCCAATATGGGTTTTGTTTTCTAAAAACATAGGTGCATATAAATAAATGATACATTCAAAGGCAGTTTCCCTAATACAAGAGTACAATTTTCTTGAAAAGTCACTGGAATTTTTATATCGAGAAGAAAAATACGGCTTTTTTCCCCTTACATCAAGATTTCCTAAACCTCAAGATCTGTTTTTCTGTACAGGGACTCCTACCAGCCAAGTCCAGTCGCTCCAGCAGTCACAGACTGGATGCCTGCTTCTCACTCACTTGTCCGGGCGAATATCATCTCATGTATTGTTTGCCTCCCTCACTGCAATGCCAGCTCCCTGACAGCAAAGGCTCTTTTCACCTCTGTGCCTGAGGACTAGCTCTTGGAAGAGTGCCTGGCGTATAGGAGGTGTGCTTGGCACACGGAAAACTCAGTACTCACGGAACTGCTGCATTTTGAAGGGAGGGATTTTCCAAAAATAACTAGTAAGCACAAATGAATAGAGGCTCTGATTATACTCTGGATTTTATGCTTCACACTATGTTATATTTAGTTTTCACTGCCACCATTTCCTTTCCCATATTTTCCATTGAATAGACAGCTTCTATCATTATGAAAGAATTTTCAAAAAAACTGTATTAACAAATATAGCAAAAATAAACTATTGCCTATTTGCTCTTTTCCTGCAGCAAATGTCCAGCCCAGGAGCTACTTCAGTCTTCTTCCCATACCTGGCCAGAAAAAGTTTTTTTTCTCATTTGTGTTCATGGTACTTTATAATGCTATTTGCCACAGTATAATTACATGTTAATGTGTTAATTAGTCTTTGTATACCCCAGGAAATAAAGCATTTTTAAAAAGATTCCTTTTTCAAGAAATCCTCAGCACCTTGTAGATCAAGAGCATTTTCTGAGATATTATTGAAATTCAAAATAATAATCTTCCATAATGCCTTTTGTCAAATAGGTCACAATAATTAACCTTTTTAAAGAAAAAATATAGTAATTTGGAATTACCAAGTAGCTACCATTCTTTGTTAAATTCCTCTTGCAATCTTTGGAAAAACAAACTGATAGAAAAACATACCTGTTGTATTCTTACTCTATAATTTTGTCAACATCATTCACTTTTCGCTGGCTATCTTGGTCTTCTGAGTGGATCAGTCTTTCCATTTAATAGTTAATAGCACATTATTCTTCTGGGAGTACTCAATAAGATGCATAATGTATTTTTTTCCTGCTTTTAAAAAAATTTCTTTTCCTATTGAAATTCTCAAAGAATTTTGCATATTCAGGACCCGGGTTAGCAGTTAATATTTTGGTTTTACTCAATTATTTCAGTTAATATAGAAGTAATTATGACATTTCTTGGGACTGGACTCTGTAGAAACAAGCATTACATTTCTGTCTTCTAAGCAAATTTCATGCTCATGAACTAAGCTAGCTAACATAACAGTATATAGCACAAAAAGCGAGTATGATTTTAAGATGTCAAAACTCCTACCTGTCATCAAAATTTTTCATGAAGGTAACAGTCATTTATCAGCACCTGCTCTTATCCGGGTGTTTCTCTCTTTACCCTAAATGGTCTCCTGCGTCTAATCTGTCTTCACGTTCTCCATTACCAGTCCTTCCTTTTGGCTCATTTGTACTGGATCTTCAGCTATTTGTTGGAGAACTACCACTGTAGAAGTAAAGGCAAACAAAATGATTTCTACTTGCAAATATCTTATGTGAAAATAATTATAATACTATTTAATCCAAATAATAAAAATATAGTTTAGCCTTGAACAGTGAGGGGGTAGGGGCAGCGACCCTCTGTGCAGGCAGAAATCAGCATATAACTTATAGTCAGTCCTTCATGTATGTGGTTCCTCCACATCGGTGGTTCTGCACCCATGGATGCCACCAACTGCTGGTTGTATATAACACTGTAGGATTCACTATTGAAAAAATATGCATAGAAAGTGGACCTGTGTAGTTCAAATATGTGTTGTTCAAGGATCAACTGTTTTTCTCTTCTGTCTTCAGGGTTCAGAGAAAAAAATAATGATCTTTCACAAGCAATGTTAAATATGTTCTCTAGATAGATGAGTTAGCTTGCAGAGGGATGGTCATGGTCCTTAAAAGGGATCCAGAGCAATGCAAGTCAGAGTAGTTTTAGATCTTGTAGTGGAGGAAAGCTTTTCTCTTCTTCCCTTCTAGGTTCTTCGGCTGGTCGAATAATTAAATTGACGTAAGACAGATTAACAGGAGAAAAGTACATTTAATTTCATACGTATGAGATCCTATAAAAATATGAAACTCAAAAAGTGAACAAAACAGGCAGCTTTTCTACCTTTTAGGCAAGGAAACAGTTTCTGAAGAATTGATACGGCGAAGGGCTTTGGACTTGGGGTAGCAAGTTGGTGAAGTAACCAGGTTTGTTTATGTAGCCTCCTTGGTCCTAATTTCTCTGTCTCTGGTGGTAAGGATGCCTTCTACCCTCCTAGTAGAGGGAAGGTAAATTTCACATAGGGGATTCCTTTCCTGCTTTCAGGAGACAATGGAAGTCAGAGTGTCCTTCCTTCTTATACCAGTTGTTTCTTAAGTAACTTTAATTCAAAACTTTAATATGCCGAAGTAGCATTTTTGGGGGTGGCACATTCTGCTCTCCTTCAGTATCAAGAAATCTTTCACGAATGCAAATCTGATCAGGGTCTATCTTCAACAACTGCTTCCGTTTCCCATGAATTAACCCCCCTGGCTTGCATAATATGTGCTTAACCACCTGACTTGTTAGTTTAGCACCCCTGTTTCTAATAGTTTCCTGCATTGCACCACCCTTCCAAAGATGAAAACTTTATTCTTGGGTCATACAAAACTGCTTGAACAATGACTACATGCTCATAATTTTGTCTTTGCATAACCTGTTTCCTGTGCCCAGAATCCTCTTTCTGATTCTGTCTCCCTTAGCTTTCCAATCCATCCAATCTGTCATTTAGCGTAGAATCTAGGAACCCCATCCTCTCTGCTCCCATTGCGTCTGATGTCATTATATATAATAATCATTTCTTCCCTGTCTTACTTCTTAATGACTATCTTATCTCTGTGTCTGTACTCAGCAGTGTATAAGGGTTCAAGAAGTGATTGTTAAGTAGACAAATTTATCTGATATCAGTGTGTGAAAATGTTTACATATATATGTATAAAATATGTGATATTATGCAGATTGCATATATAGTATTTGGATTTCAGAAAATATCTGAGTATTAAACTGAATCTTTTCCAAATTTCTTTGGATATTAAATGTGACACAGCAATAGCATTTCCCATACATCCTCCTGTCCGTGTCCCGTTTTCTCTGTTCATTTTCCTCTAGCAGGGTAAAATTAGCAGGATAAGATTTGGTTTTACTTTTTGTCATTTTCTCCGATTTTCTATGCATGTCACCGCACTGTGTCAGCTCTACGATTAGTGTTTCATTAGCAATGTCCCTTGAAAATAATTGTTGTCATTGGCCCCAAAGGTACACTTTGGAATTAGGCCATGTCAATACATTCTAGAACAGAGACAGCTTCAGAATTAGGCTCTGCCTACTTATCTTTAACAGATTAAAAATTAATTGAGAGTAAAAGGGGAAAAAATAGCGTCCTCATCTATATCCTACAGGAGCTACTGGGAGTCTGAACGTTAATTCTGCCTTTGTGTTAACAAGAAAGCCCCTTTCTTTGATTGTATCTTTCTTGCACTTATTTAAAAGTCAAACTTTTTTTCTTGATTTACACCAGCTTTAAAGTGTGTTGCTTCTGGTAGCTTGTAAATTAAAGAGCTTTTCTTGTATCCTGGTATCATCACTTACTCACTGTGTCTCTTGTTTGAACATTTAAATTTTAGTAAGACTTTATAAATTCTGTTACATTCAGTGCAGTAGTTTTGCCATAACACCAATGAAAAAAAAAAAGTTATAAAATGCTTGACCATATGGTCCCTTGATGCACAACAGTTAATACAAAACTCCAAGTAAACATTTCAAAAGTATCTTTGGAATCATTACCAAATGTTGATGCTACATAATAAAGGCTATGTGACAACACTCCAAATGTTAAGCATTCTTAAATTGAGGAGCATTTTCATAATAACGAGAGGAAAACAGATTGCAGCAAGGGAACATACTTAGGCACTGGAGTTCACTGAGTTAAAACTCAAATCAGGTATGACCACTCAAGTCAAAGATGTCATGTCCTTATGCCACAAAGTCATACAAATATCATCTTAGAAATAATAATATGAATATCTTTTAATTATACATCTTTATTGGAAAAATTCTGGTTGTGACAGAAAGGTTTTATTCTTGAACATATGTCTGTACTAGATCATAGGTTGTACCAGTGGCTCCTAGTTACCTGTATTTCACCTGTAATTTTAATCGTTAAGTGAGTTTTCTTCTTTAGCTCATATTGCTGAACGTCAGAAAGTAATGCACCTTAAATTGGATGAGCAGAATCACGTGAAATTTTCTCAACTTTGATTATAGCCAGAGAGCTCCAGGATGTTTGTAGTTCTGCACATTTTGGGGTCAGCTTTTTTGAGTTATAATTTATTTGCAACAAAATCTAGTAATTATAAGTGTACAATCACAGGAACTTTGACAAATATATGCAATCATGTAATCGCCATCAGTCATGTTATAGAATACTTCTCTCACTCTAAAAAGTTCCTTACTGTGTGTTTGCAACAAATTCTATCCCTGCCACTCCAGGCCTTGACAACCACTGATCTGTTTTCTTTCATTATAGTTTTCCTTTTCTAGAATTTCATATGAATAGAATTTTAAAAATACAGAATGTAATATTATAAGTTTGGTTTCTTTCCCTTGGTATATTGCTTTTGCAACTCATCCACGTTGCGGCATGTATCAAAAGTTTGTTCTTTTTCATGACTGAGTAGTATTTCATTATGTGACTATAACATATAACACAATTTGTCTATGCGTTCACTAGTGTATAGGAATTTGAATGTATTTCCATTTTATGGCTTTTGTGACTATAGCTGATATGAACAAGTAAAAGTATTGGCTTAAGCATGTGCTTCCATTTCCCTTGGGTAAACACTCAGAGTTGGATTGCCAAGTCATATGGTCAGTATATGTTTAACTTTATAAAATACAGCTAAATTGTTTCCAAAGTGGCTGTACCATTTTGTATTTTCACTAGAATATATAAATATTCCACTTGTTCCATATCTTCACCAATACTCCCCAAGTTTATCTATAAATCCAATATAACCTTATTAAAAATTTGAACAGACTTTTTCTTTTAAGAATTGAAAGCTTATTCTAAAATTTATTTACAAAATGCAAAGGAACTAGAGCAGCAAAAACCAATTTCAAAACATTAAATAAAATTGGGGGACATGCCCTACCTGATTTCAAGAATTATAGAGCTTTAGTAAAAAAGACATTTTGGTATTAATGTAAATATAGACTAATAAATCTGTGGAACTGAGTAGGAAATAAATAGACTGACAAATATATGGCCACCTGATTTTTGGCAAATATTATAAGGCAATTCAATGGAGGAAAAATAAATTTCAACAAATGCTGCTGGAACTTATGGGTAGTCATATGCAAAAACAAGTGAATCTCAGTCCTGCTGTCATACCATGTGAAAAACATTACTCACGCTGTATCATAGACCTAAATATAAGAGCTAAAACTCTAAAATCTTGAATAAAGCAGGAGAAAATCATTAATAACACTGGATAAGGCAAAGAGTTCTTAAATATGACTGCCAAAGCAAAAACTATATTTAAAAAAATCAATAATTTGACTTCATCAAAATCTAAAACACTGTTGGAAAGACATCATTACAAAAATAAAAAGTCAAACCGCCAGTTAAGAGAAAATATTTGCAAAGCACATGTCTGATGAAGGGCATGTATGTGGAATACACAGATAACACTTAGTACTTAGTAATGAGAAAATAAATGACCAAATTTTAAAATGGGCGAAGTATTTAAATACACATGCCATCAGAGAAAATATATATTTGGCAATGAAGCACATTAACACATATTCATCATCATTGGTTATTAGGGAAATGCACATTAAAATCACAAAGAGATGCTACTATACAATCAACGGAGTGGCTAAAATTAAAAGCTGCTCGTACCAAGAGCTGACAAGGATTTGGAGCAGCTGGAAGTTGTCGTACACTGCTGGCAGGAATAAAAAATAGAATATCACTTTGGGAAAATAACAGTTTGGTAGTTTCTTAACTAGTTAAGCATACACTTACTCTATAACTCAGCTATATCACTCAAAGAATTTACCCAAGAGCAATGAGAGCAATCACTCACAAAGAGATTTGTACACAGATTTTCCTAGTGATTTTATTTGTGATAGTCAAAAACTGTTGACAACAAATGTCCAGCAACAGGTGAGTGCATAAAAAGTTGTGGTATAATTAGGCAATGAAATATCACTCAACAATAAAATAGGAATAAAGTTTTGTGACAATTGGAACATCACTGATCATTCCCAAAATGATTACTCTGTATAAAAAGTCAGACAAAGAAGGGGCCATTCTAGGAATACATTCATATAAAATTCTAGGGACAAATAAAACTAATAGATAGATATTCATTACCCTGATTATGTTGATACCCAAATTTATCAAATAGCTCTTTAAATATGTGTAGTTTCTTGTATGTTAATTATACCTCAATAAAGAGGTAAAATATATTTTTATAATGTTTTTAAACAATTTATCTTAACTTCTAGTTACATAAGACAGTATATTATAATAATATATACTGTTAAAAACTCTGTTAAATCCTGTAGAGATTCTATAACTTCTTCCTAGGGATTTTGGGTTTTTTTGTTGTTTGTTTTGCCTTTTTTCCTTTATTTTGTTTTAAAAAAAAATGAGACAGGTGGTTAGATTAAATGTCTCCTTTCTATTATTTTAAATTTTTATAATCCAGATTAACTACTTGGGCAAGGAATTTTTATGACTTTGAACTCCCTTGGGTAGGTGGACATGAGTTTAAACCCAATTAATTAAACACTTAAAACAGGTGCATTGGTTATTTGACTTGGTCTGCTCATTTACTTGATTTTTACTTGGATAGAGGTCTTCCAAAGAGCAAATCTGAGTCTTCTTGTGCATCTAAAATTGGTGAGAACAGGAAGAGAGAACACACCACCTCTCCTACCAGACGGTAGACTATTCATTTGGCATCTTGCCTGGAAAGTTGCAAACTCAATTATATGCACATATGGTCCTTAGCAGTAAGCATTCATCTTTGCCAAGACTCATTTCTCTATGGCATTTCCAAACCATCCATAGCTATGCTGTGAACCTTTTCCACGTAATGAATTGTATTTTGGTTTTTGCTTAATAATTTCAGATTGTACAATGCTTTCTCTACCATACAAGTAACCATGGGAATACATCAAATAGAATATCAGTACAAATTCTACAAGTGTGCTTTTCCTAATGAGGTGCATTTTATTTAGGAAATCAGGTTTGGAGCTATCTAGCCTTAATGAGAGGTAGTGGTAGAATTAATAAATCTCCCAATATTCCCTGAAGCAGCTGCTCTCCTTTGAAATAATGAGCATATGGTTTCATCATATTTTATTGATTTGATCCCCTTCAGCTAAAGAAATATTTCAGTGGAATGCAAACAACCTTCACAATTTCTGCATATTTTTCAAGCCCTCTATTTTCTTGGCAAAACAGAAAACTGATGAGCATACAAATGAAAAAGACAAAGATAGTATTTAGATTTTTTAACCAAAGACGAGACAGAAGAAGAGATGAGACCCATGAAGTATCTTTATTTCTGAGATGCCTACTTAAATATTTATTTTCCAAATGAAACAGGATGTACTCAAAATAAGTTAACGGTATAAAGAGTCCTTATAGGTTCAGGAGTTGTCAGAGTTTGAGCCAATGAAGTATATGCACTAGGAAGGCAGAAAGCAATTGTAATGTTCTAGCAAAGTGTGACCAGAGTTGACTCAAGTAAATATCAAAGTTGTGTAAGGATTCATGGACAAAATTATGTAAGGCTGAGGTGCAATTAGGTGGATAGGAATAGGAACCCACTAGAAAATATATACAAGCCGGAAAGGATGGAATGAGGTTAGATACAGGACGCAAAGAGAGGAAATGTTCTCATCTGCCCAAGACTGGATGGGAAGCAGCAGAGTCAGTGGAAAAAGAATTAGGTCAATGTCCCAGGCAATGGACAGACAATTTCCAAAAAATGTGAACCAAGCTGTTTAAGATTTTTAACCAAGAGCCTTACCCATTGGCCTGTCAGTGAATGGTCTCTCTTTAGGAGTGCTTACACTTGTAGAATTATATAACTTTGTGGAACAGAGTTATTCTTACGGTTAGAATTTCTCTCATTCTGCTGTGGTAGGGCATGCTACGCCCTCAGAATGGGCTCTAGCTGATGAGCTCTAACAATTAGATTTGATTTAAAATGTAGATTGTTGGACCCCACTCTCCGAGAACAGATTCGGAAGACAGGGCGTTAGGCTAAGATCTGCATTTTAATAAGCTCTCCCAAAAGCCCTGGACTGAGAATTCTTCCCTTCTGGCTTCCTGCTGCATGCGGCCCTTGACGTTCTAACTGAGCTCTGTAGGGAGCCATCGATGACTTCCATCTTGACAAACTACCAAAAACGATCTATTCCCATGCACATTATGCCAGAAGAAGCATGGAGTTCTGCCTAATTTATCTGTTACTCTTACAGAGTATGACAGTAAAGGAAAATTGTAGAAATATATATTAGTATAAGGCTAAAAGAGAACTACTAAACCTACCGTGTTCCTCAGCGTAGCCTTCAGGTAACTCTAATTAATCGGATATCTTTGCTTCAAGACTTTTCAAGGTCTTTCTTTGGCAGGCCAAGCTGGTCTGTGAATCTTCAAGAGGAATGATTCCAGGCCAGCATTTCTGAAACAGTTTGACCACTGAGTCCCTTTAGGAAGAGGAATATTGATTAATATTGTTCCAGAACTCATATTTAATAGAACACGCTAAGGAAAATTCTAGTTTACTGAGAAACCACTACATACAGCAATAGTGAAAAAGAGACTGCTCAGGGGAGCATGCCTGGATATAATGGCTAATTTTGAGCAGGAGCTGGACTCAGGAGGCTGTCAAGTTCAAACAGACCAGAGAATGGCTGACGGCTCAGGTAAGGTTTCTAAACCATGACTGGATGCCATATATTAGGGAAGGGCTGGGTGGTAGTTTTGAAAAGTCAGTGGTTAGTAATGACCTATCTAAGAAGCAAAGATAATGACCAAGGTACTTAAGCTGTCTAGGAAGAGCTGCACACACAGGGCTGGACTGTAAATGGAAGAAGTCATTAAGGAAAAGAGGCCATTTGGGAAAGAAAGAACTATTGTATAAGCCGGGCAGAAACACTGTGGTGTACAGAGGACATGAATTCCAAGAACAGAAGCAAGATTGAAAAGTAAGCGTGGCTGGCCTGAGTCAATTAATGTCACTGAATGAGCATCACAGAGTTCCATCTGTCAGACATCATACTCTTAGGTAAAATATTTTTAGTCTACCTGTCCTTTATTTGATTTCTTTGAGGTCATTTCTTCCCATCTCTTTAAAGGAAAAACATGTAGACTTTAAAAATTATAGACCACCATTTATCAAGTGTTTCTGATGCTCAAAATACATGTTAATCACTTTTCTATATTATCTATTGTAAACTATTAGATAATATAATAGATGATAGATTATCTAATGCCGTTCTCACAAAATGCCTTACAAAGTGAAGGCAAAGCAAATTGTCCAAGGACAAGCTCCTACAAGCTAAGAAAGTGGAGGGCACAGGATCACTTATTTATGATGATTTCATTTAGTTATTGTTTTCACTTTCAGGTTTTATTCCTGTTATATGTGACTTAGGTGTAGTTATCTCACCTTAAAATTATACTATTGCCCCCTAGTCTCTTAAAGAGTAACGATGCAGTGTAATAGTGACAAGGAAAAATGTTTATCAAATCAGATAAACAGCTCATAAAAGTCAACATCAAAAAAACAAACAACCCCACTAAAAAAGGGGCAGAAGATCTAAATAGACATTTTTCCGAAGAAGACATAGGCTCATAAAAAGATGCTCAGCGTCACTAATCATCAGGGAAATGAAAGTCAAAACCGCAATGAGATAGCCATTCTGACAGGTGTGAGGTGCTATCATAAAAAAGACCACAAATAACAAATGCTGGTGAGGATGTGGAGGAAAGGGAACCCTTGAACATTGTTGGTGGGAATATAAATTGGTGCATCCACTGTGGAAAACAGTATGGTGGTTCCTCAAAAAACTAAAAATAGAAATACCATATGATCCAGCAATTCCACTTTTAGGTAAATATTTGAAGAATACAAAAACATGAATTTGAAAAGATATATGCACCCCAATATTCAGAGCAGCGTTATTTACAACACCAAAGATATGCAAGCAACCTAAGGGTCCATCAACAGATGAATGGATAAAGATGTGACATATATATGCAATGGAATACTACTCAGACATTAAAAAGGATGGAATTTTGCCATTTGCAACAACATGGATGAACTTGGAGGGCATTATGCTTAGTAAAATAATCCAGACAGAAAAAGACAAGTTCTATATGACATCATTTATATGTGGAATCTTAAAAAATAAACTAGTGACTATAACAAAAAAGAAATAGACTCACAGATACAGAGAACAAACCAGTGGTTACCAGTCAGGAGAAGGAAGGGAGAAGGGGCAATGGAGGTGATTAAGAGGTACAAACTACTATGTATAAAATAAATAAGACACAGGGATATATTGTACAGCACAGGAAATATAGCCAATATTTTACAGTAACAATAAAAGGAATATAACCTTTAAAAATTATGAATCACTATGTTGTACACCTGAAACTTATATAATATTGTAAATCATTATATCTCAAAAAATAGTTTTTTCTGCTATTAGCCAATTATGATTCTTATAATATCTTAATTGCCTTGGTTCATTTTTTCACCACGCCTCACAGAATTAACAAAATTATACAATAAATCAATTATGATACTGGTCTGAAAGGAAAGATATTGGCCAATGAACTATAACAGATGTAATAAATCACCCTTCTTTTTTTTCATGTTACAGTGAAAAGGGTTCCACATACATTATGTGAGGGCCTAGAATTAATCATTACTCTTAATGAAAGGTGTGGCTAAGGCTTAGTAAAATTTCCCTGTAACAGAATATCATCTTCATTTCCTGCATTTGTACAGGTTGTTTAAACAGATCATGTCCTCCCCTCCACAGTTCCTGGAAGAATTCTGTTTTCTCTCAGGTTAGAAGAAAGTCCCTGATTACACCCTATGTTCGCCTGGCATTAACACATCATCCGGATCACGACCCAGATGTTCTGATCTTAAGCGCTTTGGATCATTGCCACCACAGTTGAGAAAGCTGCTGCTTTCATTGGCTTTTCAATCTGAGAACTCCACGAGGTCAACGTTATTTTCCATTTTTCAAGTGGGGAAACTGGCAGAGAGAAATTTGCTCAAGTGTCACAATCAAAGCATTAAACTTTGAACCTAAAGCGTCTGAGACACTGGTTTACCAAGACTGAATAAGGCACGGTACACATCTTAGCTCTAAAAATCCTTGCTTCTTTCTAAAATGCAACACTGTAAACAAGGATCCTCACTTTTTTTTTTCAAAAAATAAATTTAGCTTGCATTTGTGAGTGTACAGATGGCACTAGAAATTACCATAAACAAACAAATCAGTATCTAAATATAGATAATTTGGGAGCATAAAGCAACTTTTCAGAATATTATGAGATACTAATTATTTACATTCTAGTCTGTTATATATATGACTATCATTTTTTATAAGGGCTCAAAATTTTATTTCTTGAAAAATTATGAGAAAATTACACTCACACCACATATTACTTAGCGAGGAAAAAGCGAAACAGACCAGAGTGCAGATATGCTGTCTGCACTGATCTGTGATTATGTTTCCTCATTTAAACATTAAACCAAATGGACCTCATTGTAAAAGTCAGGTCTTAAAAAATATCTTAGGTTTGCAGGACTTGCTTATAATCACCAAGAAGATCAAGAATTATTTACTTGAATACTTCTATATTAATGTGTGTAACACAAGATTTGTCAGATTTTAGTGAAGCAGTTTGAGATTATAAGCAGAAGGATGATTCCTCAGTGATATTTAAATGGCAATAAACCAGACAGAGGCTTTACTTCTGCTTTAGAATGTGATTTTTATATTTTTATTATATATATATATATATCTCTCTCTTATATACACATATGCACACACATACATACATATATACATATATATTTGTAACATTCTGGTTCAGATACTGTATTTAACCAAAATATTTAATTTCTACAAACCATCATTCTCATAAATATGTGGAAAATAAATAATCCTGTGTAAGTTAATAAAAATAATACTGAAATCGTTCATCTTACTTTTTTCTTCATAAGCTAATGTAAACCATTTTGGCCCCGAGAGCCTCTGGTTTTACATGTATCCATACTTAGGCAGTTAGCACACATCCAAAGAGAACACACAGAGGCAGTGGTGGTAATGCAGTGAAAAAAAGAAGTAAAACCCATTTTGCATTAATACATGCCAAAGATGGAAAAATTATTTGCTGTTTTAAAAAAATCAACTATTTAAAATATGCGTGTGATAAGGAAGATTAGTTGGAACAATAGATATGCATTGAAACACAGAAGAAATGGAAGGTCTGTTTGTTATCTTCAGTATATCAAAAATCAAAAATGATTCACAATATTTTGATCATCTTTTGTAGGTAGAAAAAAAATGGGTCATTCCCAGACGTGCATATTATTTTGACTTAAGAGTGTAAGTAAAGTGAGCCTGATTGTGAACAAAATTATAAAGAAAGTGGTTTTGTTTATAAAGTATTTTGATATATAATTTCTGAATCTCTCTAAATTCTTGAGCCCTCTAATACACAGAACATATACACAACCCATTATTCTCCACTGTGCTGTCCCACCAAGGGACAATCCAACTTAGGAAGATGCAGTCTTTCAAAATTACTTTTTTTGACCCAATCCTTCTCATACAACAAACACACAGCATCTCTGAACACCTTTTCAAAAGGAAAGAGTTCTGATGAAAAATTTATACTAATGTGTGAGTGACTTCCAGTCTATTTAAAATTTTCTGAAATTTAGTTGGTAGAAAAATTAAAATGGTAACCCAAATGATTGATTTTGTATTGGTGGAAATTCAGAACTGTGGTAAGCTTGTATTGGAGAATTTAGAGAACTGGAGCCTTTCCTTGGATCTTTCAAATCATATCCTATCAGAAAAGGTGATTACGGTCAATAGAGGCACCATGATATTAAAGAGCATGTGCTTGGAATTAGACAGGTTCAGGTCTGAATTCAGGACATTCATGACTTGTAAACGGGAGAGTTTGGACAGGTTTCCTAATCTCTCTAGGTCTTAGTTGTCTCATTGGCAAAATAAAATTTAGAAAATTTGCTTTTGTAGCTTGTATGAAGATTAGCAATATAACAGCTAGCACGCAGGATAAAAGTAATAGATGGGAGATACTATATATATGCAATCAATAAAAGGTCAGCATTTGAAGGAAGCCTCTAAATAATATATGTTTTGTGATTATTCATGGCTCCAGAAATATGCTTAAATTGACTTTTAAAATAGTCTCACCATATGGTTTATTGTTTCTCCTATTCAAAGTAAAAATGCCAAATGGTGCCATAAACAGGATTTGCAAGCTTGGAATCAAGAAAAATTGGATGAAGGAAACTTGCTAATCATGTGTCTTAAAAGTTTGAACTACATAGTGAAGAATCTAGAAAAATGGGGGGATTTCATATTGAAAGAACAGAATTTGGTCAAATTTAAATCTTATGTACTTGATGTCATCATATGCTCTTCTGTGTTATTACCAATAACTAGTAACAGTGAGAGTAATGCTTATAGCTTAAAAGAGGAGAGGGTATCTTGATTGATATCTAAATTTGTTTTCTTAAATTTTATTCAGATCTTTCAATAAAGTGGGCATTTGTAGATTCTATTCTATTTTATAAAATATTTACATAATCTTATTTAATGCTCTCAATTAGTTTATGAAGATTCATCAGCGGAGCTGATAAATGTTCATGGAGCTGCTGTAAGCAGGACTCTCTCTTTAAAGTAACTGACCAACTTCCACAGAACGTATCTTTGGCAGTAAGTAAATATACACAGACATGGGAAGATTACATCAGATCATGAGTGTGACTAAAATTATCTTATTTGTGGAATCAATGATTTCCAAAGTTATTTAATTACTAAGTTTTTGCTATGGACTGATGTGTTCCCCACCCCCTCTCAAATTCAGAAGTTGAAGCCCTAACCCTTCATATAATGGTATTAGGAGGTGGGGCCTTTGGGAAGGAACGAGGTTTAGATGAGCTCGTGAAAGCAGGGTCCTCATGATGGGATCAGTGCCCTTATGAGAGACCAGAGAGCTTGCTCTCTTTCCGCGAGGTAGCAATGGGAGGGTGCAGCAAGAAGGCAGGTGTCTGCAAGCCGGGAAGTAGGTCCTCATCAGAGCTCAACCACCCTGTCACCCTGACCTCCGACCTCCCAGCCTCCAAAACTGTGAGAAATACATACCTGCTGTTAAAGCCATCCAGTTTATAGTATTTTGGTATATCAGTGTGAGCTGACTCAAACTGTTTTCATCTTCCTGTATTTGAAGACAGTTCCTCTGCTTTACAAGCAGCTTTTTTCATCAACTGCCTATGTATGTGTGAAATTAGTAATTAAAGGAGGTCACATTAATCAGCTTCATTGTCCATCAATACTCATCTGACTCACATAATAGAAAATGTTGGAAAGAAGTTCAACATGGATAAAAATTAATCACTTCACAACTGAATGAAAATGCTACCAAATAAAAAATTTCTGTTGGGCGCCTGTTAGTTTTTTTTTTCTGAGAGTCCCAAACAACTAGTCAAAAAATGTATTTTAGCTGTGAGTCTCTTCAGTATTGGATAAGTTGGATTTCTCTTTATGGGAGAGACACATTTCAACATAAAGGCAGGACACATTGTCCTTGCCTTAGTTTTTCCCTCTGGAGAAATAGACTATTTTTTACTTAGTATGTTTCATAAACAGAAAAGAAAGGGCAGATTCCAGCAGTATGTTCACATTCAAAATACTGAATCATACAAATATTAGGATGAGAAACAGACATCAATGCCAAGGCCATGTCCACTGTACTAAATTCCACATAATAAATCCTCTCAAAAGACATACCACTCTAAGGACAGAAAGGTTCAGTTAGAAAGACATAGTCTTAAAGTGTTCCATTAAAGATATTAATAAAGAAGATCTCAATTTCAGTCAGTCAGTCAGTCAACCCTTGGATGTTTTTAAGCTCTGCTAAAGCAGAGAACTAAAATGTTCACCATTGTGAATGTATATTTAAGAAAGAAAATCACTATGAGTGAAAAAAAGTTGAAATTTTATCAGGAAATGTGTTCATAATTTATAAAGTTGCAATACATTTATTTATTGTGGAAGCTTAAGTTTCATGTGTTTATGTTTAAAGATGGAACGTTTCAATTCATGTTGACATGTCTCAAGATAGACATAATAAACTTAATGAGAAGACAATGCCATTGAATCTGAGAGTAGAACTATCTGGCCTCTGTAATCTTAGTAAAATAAGAGGAAGATCAAAGTCTAGTGACATTAAATTCTTCTATCTAGTAAATTTACAATATAAAAACTGGATTTAGCGATTAGAATTCTGAGCGAAAGTGTTGGAAGCGAGATGAGTATGGCAGTTAGGGTGCTTTGACTGTAAGTGATGGAAAACTACAATTTAAATAGCCTTAACTGGACTTTATTTGAAAATTTACTAATTTACTTAATAAGATTCTCACTTAACAAGAGGCTCGGAGAAAGACAGGAAAGGAGAACTCCAGGGTTGGTTTATTTCGTGACATGATAAGAAAATTAATGACTTAGTGTATTCTCATATCTCTGCTATACCACCCTGCTCCCCACCCCCGGTTCCCACATTTACTAGTGTTCCTTCTTGGTTGACCCACAGTTCCAGTGATCACACCCAGGGATGGTAATGATGGACATCATTAAAAGAGAGAAGCTCTGTATCTTCATTTTTAAAGAATGAAGAAATCTGCTCCAAGTGTCTCCTCAGTAAGTTTTCTTTCACATATCATTGGCTAGAATTAGTTGCCATGATTAGCTCAGACAATTTAGGATTCACTTGCTGGTACTAGAGGTGGGTCGGACTCTGAGTGCAAAGGAGGAGGGAAATCTGAACAAAATCAAGTCTTTTGGGTAGAAGTCGGGATGGAAAGAGGCGAGGTGGAGAGTGGATTTTCATGGACCACCTCAAGTGTATAAGACCATCCGCTGTTTTTAAATAAGATAAATAATTTTACAGGATGCTTTACATTATAATTATAAAAATAATCATCTAGATGAAATAAATATAGTGTTAGACATTAGAAAAGTATTCGTTTTCTTACTGTTAGCCAAGACGCTGCTAGAAACTAGGAATAAAATGTTCTTTTGGTTCTGAGTGGTGTAGATGTTAAAGGTACTATTAAAATATTATTTTGCTTTTTAGACTCTAAATGATTTTGCTTCCAGTTTGTAGTGCATTCAAAATTAATTTTTTTAAAAAATCACATCATAAGAAGACTGTTGCTTTTCCTGGTCCTGAGATATAGGAACACTTCCTGCAGAGGCTTCCTATAAAGGGGACACTGGTGATTTAGGGGGCAATGTTACCACATGGAACTCAATACCTAAGACAGGAGGTGTCACATGATTGTTTTATAAAATATGCTTCAACTTGGCCAGTGGTATAATGACCAATGACAATTTACACACACCCCTCTAAAGAGGGACAAAACAACATGGACAGGTAGGCAGAACAACTGTCCAAAAGTCTTATTTCCTAAATAAACACTGGAGTGTTAATAGGTTCCATCCAATAAGATCAGGAAATACTGAGGTAAAGGTAAGCAAAGCAAGTATCTCTCCTTAAGGACTTCTTAGAGCCTTTAATATGCTATAGTAACATACTGTATTAATAAAATAATGCATGAATAAAAATAGCTAATATTTAAGAATTTACAAATGCCACATACTGGCGTACAAGCCTTCAAGTATTTTACTTAATCAACAAAATAATCCTATGAGGTAAGTACTTGTACTTTTATTTTAAGACAAGAAATCTGAACCCAGCTGGAAGCCGAGCTGAGGGAAAGATTCAGTAGGAGGCAGGTGGACCTGTTCTGTCGTAATTTCAAGAACCTGCTCAGATTCCAGAGCTGAATGTAGGCTTTCTAAGAATAAGACGGACATGTCTCTCAGAAAACAACTGTCCTAACGCACACAACATGACAAAGTAATTGTAACCTAGAACACTGTTAGTCAGATGAGCCCATTACCAAAAAAATTTAAAATCTCAGTGAAGTATCTACACATCTGAGTAATAGGATGCTGTATTAAACAGATTTGCATTCCCAAGTTGTCAAATACTGGACGTTTTGTGTTCAATATTTAGATATAAGCCCATTAAATGATACAATACACAAAAGTTATTTTGATTTTTGGAGTAATGGATATGTTTTCCAGAGTTACGATTTTTATTTTTAGTATAAACATATGCTATCCATGTCTACACCAGCCTGGGTAGGCCAACCAAGAGTAACTTGTACATAAAAATGGTGAAATTGTAAAATTATTAAAATAAACAAATCAGCACAGTTTGACCTACTCACAGTGATGTAGTCACAATGCAGACATTTATTAAAATTTTACAGTGTTGCTTACCTTAAGGAACTTGCTGCTAATATAGTGGAAGAGTGGAAAAGTTTTTCTTCCTAGATTCTTTGGCTGGTCTAATAATTTAATTGATAAAAGACAGATTAACAGGAGAAAAACAAATTTAATTTCGTATACACTGGAGGCCCATAAAAATATGAGGCCCAAAGGCAATCAAGCAATTGAGATGGATACACCATCCTAAGCTGAGAAACGGAGTAGGAGCCCGAGGCTTCAAAGGGAAGGAGGGTGACTCACAGGGAGATGAGAACAGATGGGTGGTAATTAGATGTTTGCCCTGCCACGCTGATGAGTCCTCCAGATAAAAATGGTATCTTAGCTAGTTGCTCTCTTTCTGGACCAGGTCCTCTATTTAAATTCTTATTGGCTGAAGGGAGAGGTAAATTTTTTTCCTGAATTTGCTGGGTCCTGTTTACCTTCAGCTCAAAATAATCCACATGCCAAAGCGGAGTTGCACATTCTTCTCCCCTTCAGTAGAAGTGACCCTTCACGCATGACACCCCCAAATTCCAAATCTGCTATCGAGAGACAAGAGGAAAGATTAAAGTTATACAAGAGGTGCCCTATACATTGAATAATTATTGTTTGTTCTTATAAGGGCTCTCAGAAAAAAAGCAAAAAGTGATAAAAACATAAACACATAGTTGCAAATAGAAAAAAAAAGCAAAGTAAAATGAATATTCAAGACTTTGATATCCCTCGAAGCTTTGTAAAAGTATCCAGTATATTACTTTATGGAGGTAAAAAAAGAAATACAAGTGGATTAGATGTTTTGCTATTGGTCATTTTAATATTCAGTATGCTAACATTTGCTGTATTGAATTGTAGAGGAATAAAATAGGCTGTCTTTACATGATTTAGAGTCACTAAAGTGCCAAATAACAAGGATGTATTTAAAACAGATTTTTTTGTTAGTTTTAATCTTGAAAGTAGCTATGAACTGTGCCTTGGAGCATTTAACAATATTTAATCTGTGAAGACACGGCAAGTGGTAAATCCTCGCGTAGCTTGGAAGGGAACATATGCTCTACAAGAGATAAGTGTAAATATGTGTATTCTGAGTTGGATTTCATTTTTAATCTCAAGCTCTTTGGGGTGAATTGCATTTTGAATTTTAAGCATTTTGTTCAGCTTATTGCTGTATATTCTCATGCTTCCACACTTACAACTTCTTACAGGCTTTTTTTGGCAAGAAAATACCGATTCTTGTTGTCACATTAAATTGCCTGATGAAGAATTGTCCACTTCGTTGTGTCACTTCTTCCTCTCACATTAGCTCCCTTTAAAAGAACTGTTTGAAGTTTGCTCTATACCAGTTTTATGCCAAGCTATTATATGTTAATATTTGCTGTATAAATTGGAATATGGTGTCTTCTGTGCATGGAATACTCTTTGTAGCGTGCCTTGATAATGTCACAGTGTGAATACGCTGCTGGTGACTCCATTTATATTAAGAGATTTCTGACTAAGTACTTTCTACAGGATGATGATAATTCACATGGTTCTCTCTATAGGCATCTTACTATACTATATTGAGGAATTTGGAGGTTTTTTTCCCAGTTTTAGTGAGATATTACTGACATATAACCCTGTATAAATTTAATGCATACAGCATAATGATTTGACTTACATACATCAGGAAATGATTACTACAGTAAGTTTAGTGAACATTCATTATCTCATATACATACAAAAGGAAAAAGAAAATGTTTTTCCTTGTGTTGAGAACTCTTAGGACTTGCTCTCTTAACAACTTTCATATGTAACATACAACAGTATTAATTATATTGATCATGTTGTACATTACATCCCATTACTTATTTATCTTATAACTGGAAGTTTGTCCCTTTTGCCCACCTTCACCACCATTCAAGGATATTACATTATTATTGACTGTATTCTCCACACTGTACATCTGATCCCTGTGACTCATTTATTTTGTAACTGGAAGTTTAGGAATTTTCTTTTAAATCAAAGTACAGTTAATTTCAATGTGTCAGTTTCTGGTGTACAGCACAGTGTCCCAGTCATGCATATACGTACATATAGGAATTTCATGTCTTTAAATATGAAGTTTTTTTCTCTCTTTTGAGTTTGCATGGCGGCTATTCAATACTGCAACTGGGTCATCAGTAGCAATGTACATTATGTCAGAAAATACATTTAAAATTAATCTAAGAATAATTTGGAAGTTCAGGATTTACAGATACTAACTATTATGTATAAAATAGATAAGCAATAATGTCCTACTGTATAGCACAGGGAACTATATTCAATATCTTGTAATAACTATAATGAAAAAGAAGTCAAAAGGGAATATATATGTATAACTGAACCGCTATGCTGTACACCAGAAATGAACACAACCGACTCTACTTCAATAAAATATTAATCTAAGAGTATGGTGTCAGTTTAATTAATAGTGAACAATAGTACTGATAGTTTTAAATTTGGGACTTTTCCTCATAAGAGTTTACTCAACATTACATTTCCAGTGCCTTTGTTGTGTGCATATTCATATAAATAGCAAACTGAAACAAAATTCTGTTGACCTTTTCCAACTTCACCTGAGCATGAACTTTCTTATCAACTCTTTTAAACATTATACATAGATTTTTTTTAGGTATGTTAGATTCAAGCATCTGATTTAGAGATTAACCTGCAGCTTAAAGTCACCTTGAGCTTTGAATGGTAAAAAAAAAAAAAAAATCTGCGCTGTTCCTCAGATAACTGAGGTGATGTAAACTATAGCTTAAGTTGGAATGACTGCCTGACCCTCCCCCTCCTGGCTCTAATATTTTGGTAAACTTTATAAATTTTAACTGTTTTTCTCCACCAAAGTTCAGTGTGTATTTTTGGTATAGAAGGCAAATTATAACACACACTCCCTTGATTAATGGGAAAAAAAGAACTTTCCATGAGACGGGAAATTTCAGATAACTTTGGTCAAGAAGAAATATATATCTGTCATATATATATATATATCTTCCCTGTCCCCATGTATCTGATGACACATCATGGAATATTGGCTACAGTAAGTTGTCATGGTGTGTTTGCAATGATCTAACAGAAAATTTCCTTTGTGGGACTCTGGTGGAGGAACACATCAAAGAGATAAAGAGGAATTTTTGAGAGATTTTGAGAAACTGAGAGAGGTTCATGGTTGGAAAGAGACACACTCTCTTAAAACTCCATGGACTGGAAAAGAACCAGATTGTTAAGGATTAACACTGATGGTTAATTGAGTTGCTTCTTCCTCAGATATTCTTTGAGCTTAGAGACTATGGTGTTAGAGAGAAAAAACAAAACAGTGTGTTTAATAATTCTTAAGATTGCATTTAGGCCAACTAACACAGAAGTAAAAGGACAGTTCTCTGTCTAGGCACGGGTGGCCTGATCACTCAATCGGGGGACGCAGTGGTAGCATGCAGAAATCGCACAGCTAGGTTTGGAATCTCACTCCCAGCACTGCCATGCCCCAGTACTTCATCCTCCCTAGGAGATGGTTTGGTAAGAGGTAGAAGTGCGTGGTATTATTTCTGAATGTCTGTCCACTCATGACATGACACAAACTGCTCCGGGCCTAGAACACTGTCCGTGGTGCTGAGCACTGCCTTTCTCATCACTTTTGTCTCCTCTTCCAGGTAAGGTAGCGTGACTCAGGGCTCTAGCTCTGAAACTCCTACATCCCAAGCAACTCCTCAGTCCAGAAAAACAAATCTATCACCCTGACCTGTTTGCTAAGCTCTGGCCACTCTGCCCCCACAACTCTTCAAGCAATATTTCATCAAAAATCAACAACTTATTAAAATAAGAATAGCTAACAGATATTTACACTGTGCTGTAAGCCAAGCTCTATTCTGAGCACTTTTACATTATTAACTACTTTAATCCTTAGAGTTTCAGAACAGTCTTGTGAGTACTTACTCTCTGTCAAAGGCGAGAAAAAGAGGCACAGAGGAAAAGGCAAAAACTTGCATAAGGTCGGACAGCTAGTAAACAGCAGAGTGGGAACAAAGTCTGGCTCCGGACTCCTCCGACTTGGCCCTCATGGTGCTGCTCCCTGTACCCGTGACAATAAGCTTCCCCTCCAGGTTTTAATAAGATTACTTATATAAGGTTATGTCTCTATTTTCTTTTGCTACACTTATGATTGTTTATGTGTGTATGTATATGAGTTTTTCTATAACTTGTATGAATGTTTACTATGGCTATTGTTTGCTTTTATTATTTTATTTTACATTTAGCCTTTGTTCCAAGTAGAATTTGTTCTTGTACAGGGTAAAGCAAACATTCAGTTTGTGTTTTTTTCCCCCTCAAATGTCTCTCCAAGTGGATCCATGCCAGTATACTGAAAATATTTCCTCCACTGATTTGAAATACAGCCTTTATAATAACTAAATTTCCTCTGGTTCCTAATTAATTTTCTTGGGTTTTATGTTGATTACAAATAATAATACTGTTTTTCTCTCTTTCAAAAATATCTCATTCTTTTCTTGCCTGTTTCACTGCCATCTACATTCAGAATAAAACAAGCATGGTGGCAGTGGAAACCCTTGTCTTTTTCCTAATTTTAATTTTGAAATATTTCTTATTTTTACTGTTCAGTTTTATATCTATACTTTTAACTTTACTTAAATTTTTAAAAATGAGTAATGTGTCATGAACTTCATCAAGTGTTTTTTGAGCATCTGTGGAAATTATCGGTTATTTTTATTTGACATATTGATATGGTGAATTATAGCAATGTTTTGCTAACACCAATACCATGTAAGCATTTGTAAAATCACTCTGCATGGTTGTGTTTTGTGTTTCTTTTAATAAACACTATTTGATTCTATTTGTAAATATTTTATTTTGCCTTAGCATCATTGCCATCAATAAGACAGAAATTGGTCTATGGTTGGTTTTTACATTTATATAAATATAAATATAACTTTTTAATATCACTTTTAGAGTATGCTTTGTAAATAGTGTTTGGAAGCTTCCTTTCTCTAGGTTATGAAACAGTTTAAACCTTTGCAACTCGAAATGTGGTTTAACTATTGGCGTCAGCATCACCTGGGAACTTGCTGGCATCTTCACTCTTACCCAGACCGAGTGAAGCAGAATCTGCATTCTGATAACATCCCTAGGTGATCTGCAAGTTTGAGAACAGATATTAATAATATAGGAACTGTATGTTTTTGAAGGCTTTATTCACCAGAGAAAAACGCCCTAGTGTTTATATTTGGAGAGGGCAAGGGGCAGCTGTTTGACAGCTTTTCTCATTTTATAAACCCAAAGTTCATCTGTTTATTTAACTCATTCTAGAGTCACTGTTTAATTTATATTTTCCTAGAAAAAGACAAATCAAGATGCACATAGATTTAAGCTAAGTGTTCTCTTTTACTTCATGTTTTGCCATTTTTTTCTTCCTTTCTCATTTTAATTTTTCATTTTTTTTTTTTTTGCATTTGGGATCCCCCACCTTTATTCTAGATTGTGTTACTTGTTTACTTTTTTTTTTCAAAGAAGCAGGCTTATATGTGTTGGTTAGTTTGATAGCTTTCCTGTTCATCGATTTCTTTGTAAATATTCTATCTCTTTTGGTTTTCTTACCTTTATTTTCTCCTAATTTAAGATTATAATGTCTAACTTATGTATTCCTATTCTTTTCTGTTTGTTTATGGTTTCTTATTGACACAGACTTTAATTAAAGCCTTAAATGATAGTGCTATGTTTTCATCACCAGTGTTTCCTAGCAATCTTTTAATTTCTGATCTCTCCTTTGACCAAATTTGTGGAGGGAAAAGGCAAGGATTCTTTTGAAATGGATGTGGCTGGATTTGGAGCGGTTTCACATCTGTCTTAGTTTTCTTTCACTTTGGTCGGGGAATGTGGTCCGTTTTATTCCACAACGTGGAATTTAAGAAAGTGTCCTTCCGGGCCTAATGTCTGGTCAATGTTTTATAGGAACTTGAAAAAACGTTTTCTTTTCTCTTCAGATGTAGTTTAATGTGTGCATTTGGCTTATTTTATTCCTAATATTATTTGTACCCTCAACTTTTTTTGTTTACTCGATCTGTCTTGGGTTGGGAAGAGTAAACAAAAATAGTTGAGGATACAAATATTTTTCTATGACAGATTTATTTATTTTTGCTTCTGTTTCTAGCAGGTTTTACTTTATAGATTTTGATTGTATGTTGTTTGGTGTAAAAATACTCACATCAAAGAGTTTAGGTTTGTATTTTTCTGGATTTTGGATTGTACTTTTTATGATAAAGTATGCTTTTTTACTTAAAATGTTGCTGTAAATTCAACCTATACATATATCGATGGCCCAATTACTGCTTTTTTATTGTTTATTTTTGAAATTTGCTTTATTATCTTTAGTTATATTTGTACTTCACCTATGGATTGCAATATAGATGTTTTAGATTTATCTTCTATAATTATGATTGATTTTCATATATATATATGTGTATACATATATACATATATATATAAAATCTGATAGTATTTATTTGCTAAATTAATTTATCCTGGTAAGTTAATAATGGGATAAGCAATTTTGTTTTAATTCATCATCTTAATTTATATTAGATTTTCTGTTTTTCATTTTCTTGTGGCAAAACTATCATATAAGGATATATTAAAAACTTCTATGCTTCCTCTTTATAATAGGTAAAGGAAACAGTGTATGTTTTTTCTTCTACAACTTTATTCTTTGACCTCCTGATATATTCAATGTGTAATTTTCATTTTGTTAAGGTTTATAACATTTCCGTTTTTTTCTGTTACCTTAACACCTGCTTTTGTCAGGCCACAGTTATATATTTAGACAGGTTTACTACTATGTCGCCATGCCTGAACTCGTCATTTTCAAATATTTTTCAGCAGAATTTTATCATTGCTCAATTATGTAAGAGGAATTTATAGGTGCTACTTTTTTTTAAATTTTAGCATGTTTGAGCGTGCTTTTCTCTTGCTTTCTTTACTTGAAAGCAAGTTTTATGGTAAAGTTCAAGGCCTTAAAGTTTTTATGGACCTGTTATCACACTCACCTACCAGTGCATGTTGGGGTGAAGGAGTCTGAGATTGGATTGAAGTTTTTGTCCCTCTCATATGTTAGTAGTTTGCCAGAGTGTCCAAAAGATTCTCCTACTGGAAAACAGGAGCTTTACCAGAGTGCATCTCAATACTGATAATTCTGTATCCACTCTTCCTGTGATGCAGCGTGGCTCTGAAGTCTGTCTACAATGCTGCACTTCATTTCAGAAAGATGACACAACCTTTCTTCAGAAATCAAATTATAAGGTTGATTTTATTTCAACCTGTTTCATTCTCATGGAACCCTTTTAGGCGTACTTGTACACATTGGTTTTTATCTTGTATCAATTATTTCCTCTCTGGCCATTTCTACCTCTTCATTGTCACTTCATTTTGATTTGTTTTTTTATCAAGCCCGTGTTTTATGCCTCTGAGAGTTTTCTGCAGTGTCTCTTCCAATGTTGTTGCCTTCTTTCAGTAATGATTTCTTTCTCTGCCCTTCAGTTCCTGTATGTGGCCATATACTTAGTGCAAATTGTGTTGTGTTTGACAGCTGTATTTTGGAACAAATGATTGTTTTTTCTACGTGTGGCGTTATTGCCATTAGGAATGAAAATAGAGTAGAAAAATATTTATTCCACCAATCCTGAATATAGTATATCCATTACCTTGAAGAAAATAAAAGATGAAAATCAAGAAGAGAAAAATCCCACTTCCACTGAAGACAGAGAACTTTGCGTTAGACTAACTCTCTCACCGAGAACAACTGTGAAAGCCGGAAAAAGCGGTTGGGGAACAGAAGAGAAGTAGCTTATGTTTTCATTTATTTCCTTTTACTCTCTGGCTTGCTGGTGTGACTGAGCATCTTCTAATGACTGGACACTCCAGTTTCCTCTGTACATTGCTAGTTGGTGTCTGTTGCCCATTTTTCCCCCTGCTGTACACCCAGAGAATATAAAAGTTCTTCATATTCTAGATTACTAATCACTTGTCAATTAGATGTGTTGCAAATAGCTTCTCTTAGTCTGTAATCGGTTGTCATATGTCTTATGGTGTTGTTTTGGTGAAAATAAGTTTTAGATTATGAGCCTAGTCAAGTATGTCAATCTTCTCTTTTATGGATTTTATCCTTTACATCTTGTTAAAAAATTACCTTTACTCAGGTTATAATGACATGTTTCTATATTCCCCTATATATGTTTAAATTAGTCTTAAGTTTTCATGAACTCTTTCTGGAATTTTTTAATAGGGTGAGAGGTAGAGATTCAGCTTTAAAATTTTTCCTAAGGCTAACCAATTGTTAAATAGTACGTCCTTTCTGCACTGACCCATGACAGCACCTTTGATACATTCGAGCTGCCACAGATTCTTGGTTCCGGTTCTGAGTGCTCACTTTTGATCTGTTGGGCTAATTATTCATCACTACACTGAGTTCACACTGGTTTAAAAACAGTCTTCTAACTTCCACTGTTGTTTCAGAATTCCATTCCCTTTAATAATTCATTCAGCAAATAATAAGTACTGACTACATGCCTGGAAACATTCCAGGTGCTAGGGTGCCCTGATGAATCAGGCAAATTTTCCCTGTGAAGCTTGCATTCTATGGAACAATAGTTAATTGTCAAATATACAATACAGTGTTGGGTAAAGACTGCAGGTAATGTACAGGAATATCAACTGATTAAGAGCAACAACAGGCTATGTTAAACAGATCAACAGAAAAGGGCTCTCTTTAGAGGGAGTATTTGATATGAGAATAAAGTGAGGAAATAAGCCGTGTGCTTATCCGTACTAAGAGTGTTTCAGGCAAAAGGAAGCAAATCCGAAGGCCCTGAGGTAGAAATGAATGTCTTTGATAAGCAGAAGTAAGGCTGGTTTTGCCAGAGATGAATACATAGGTGGGAAGAGGGGAAAAAGTGGGACCAGAGAGGGAACCAGGGAACCTAACTGTCTAGGGCTTTGTAGGTTGTGGTAAGAACTCTGGGTTATTTTAAGTGTGTTCAGGAGACTTCGGCGCAAAGGACAGTTATGATCAGTTACATATGTTAATAACATTCCTCAGGACGCTGCATGGAGGACTACTCAGAGGAGAGCAGAGGTGGGAGCAGGCGAGGTTAGGAAGTTACTTACACAGTCTACCAACAGACGGTGTGGCTTAGACTAGCATGTTAACAGTGGAGGTGGAGAGAAATTATTAGATTTACAATAGGTGTTCAAATGGAATACATATCACATCTCAGAGATTATGAAATACGACTGCAAAAGAGTTTTCCTGAGCAGATTCATTTCTGGGCTGAGAGAGACTGCAGGAAGAGCACATTTGGAGGTTGGGGGAGTGGGGAAATCAGCTTTCTTTTGGTCCTCTTATGTTTAAGATGTCTATTGGAAGTGCAGGGGTGGACACTGAATAAACAGCTGAATATATGAGTTGGAGATCAGGAGAGAGGTGGACACCAATGGATACGGTCACCTAGATGTGATTGTAGAGAGAAGAGAAATATGCTGGAGTCTTGAGTTTTTGCAATGTTCAGAAGTAGGGCAGAGGGAGCCAGTCCAGCCAGGGACTCAGGGAGCCAAGAAAGCCAGAGGAGGACGAAGCATGAAGTTGTCAGGAAGCCAAGGCAAGAAATTCCCTCGGGGAGCAGGTAGGACACCCACCATGTCAGACGTGCCTGAAAGTTGCCGCTAATACTTTAGACAAAAGATGTGTTCCACCCTTACCATGGACAGTATTACTGAGGGGCATCAAGTTAAGATGGAGATATTACGTCTCTGGCAGGAAGTCAGTTAGGTGTTTTCCAAGAACGCCTTAGGAGACCTCCCGAAACACACAGCAACAAGAATAGAAGTCACAGCCTTCAGAACTGGTACACTGGCTGCTCTGTGATTTGTTCTGCAGAACTTCATGATAGGCGGAGCCATGTATTTTAACAAATCAGCCCATCTGAAAGAACTGATCTCTTGTGTCTGAAGAAAAGGTCCTCTCACAGATGGTGCTAAATTAAAGACTGTGGAATATTCTAACACCATCCTTATTGCCTAAAAAATGATGTTAACATTCCTTAAGTTTTTCATCCAAGGTGATCTGACTCCTTTCAACTTCTGCATCTTCATTTTCACATATTTTTTCTTTCTGTCTTATCTTATGTATCTTATATTCTATACCCAGACACACTGATTTTAGCCACACTAAATTTGTTGTAATTTCATTTTTAAAAAATCTGTTCTTTTTGTCTCCTTTTCTACACATTTTTCTTTCAGAAATACTCTCATAATTTTGCTTTAAGAATTTAATAGGTCCCCAGAAGTGCACCTGATCTAACACACATAGTAGACCCCGCTTAGATAGCACTCTCTCAGTTTTGCTTCCTCAAACCTTCCAATGCCTTTCAGTACAAATTCAATGACGGCTTTTTCTGTGTAATTTCTGTGCTCATAAGGAAGCAGGTAGGGAAGCATTAAGGCCTCCCAGGCAGCAGATGACAGAGTGAGGAGGTCTCTCCTGCTTCGAATCTCACACATCTTCCGCTGATGGGAGTGACCTTTATCCACTTAGTTTACACTCATTGCCTACTCCATTCTTCATGCCGCTCACTACTTTATTTCTAGACCAAAAGGACCCATTCCATTCAAAAACAAACATCACCACTATTTTACCCCTGCCTCCTGTTAAGTGGATAAATGACCAGAAGTGTGAAGGGCTAGGTGCTTTGACAAGTCCATTTCATATATAAAGAAGAACAATGTTAGGAAATAAATAATTTCTTAGGTAAGATCTTCCTAGAAATAGCAGTAACTTTTTTGCCTTTGAGAACTTACATAAACCTTAAAGAAACTACCCTTTATCTGAATCAAAGTAGAAGGGAATCATTTAATGAGAGAGCTGCTTTATTCTCGATTACAAAAACAGGAGTTGGGAAACAGCCCCATAACTAGATGCAGGAAATTTGATAAAAGTAAAAACAAAATAAGAGTACACAATAAAACTAAATGACACCAAACCTAATCTGACTGGGGAAGATGTGTCATAGACATTCCAAACTTACTATAACTGCTGCATCAATGACAGGTGACCATCAGTCCAGGGGTCTCATTTCGTGGGGATGCTTCACGCAGAAATGGTAAGCGCTGACTCATCATGCCTCACCCCTCACCCCCCCACTCCCCACATACCTCGGTAACACAGTGTTTCCCTTCATTTGAAAGGATTTATTTTCAATAAAATGTTCTTTTAATTCAAATATGTTATAAATAGTCTCGTTCTTTTACCAATTTTTAATACAATTTTAAAAAGCACAGTTCTCTTTGGCAGGTTGATAATAGTTGCCTACTACGTTGAACCATCAGTAAAGACAGTTTCTTTTATGGTATTTATCTGAGAAATTATGCTATTAATTCATGGATTGTATTTGGTGTTCTGATTTCAGGGGTGATGCAGATGTGATACTGGGAAAGTAAAATGAATCTGTTGCTCGTATATTTTTAAGTGAAGGGCTAAGTAGCTTCAGTAACTGTTCATTTATTCAAGTAACTGCTTACATGCTGGTCTGAATTTCCTTTAATTTCATGATGCCATCAATAAATATGGAGCAAAGACACTAGTTGTTTATAATGAGATACATTTGGCCACATCTAATGGCCAGGAGAAAAGAAAAAAATATGTTTGTGGAATTATCACACTAAAAAATTGAATGTTTCTGATTTAATCCTGGGTTTTTTTTCTTTTTTTTTAGCATATATTTATGGAATGTTCCTTTTTCTTGTTAACCTGAATTTGAGATTCATGAATGGGAGCTTTTCTTAATCTTTTATTCATAAAACTTGGTACCACAGTGCCTGGCACAAAGGAGACATTTTTGTTGAAAGAACAAACTTGTAATTTACGTGTGTACATGAAATTTGATTGATGATAACCGTGACCAATGGAGTTTTAAGGAGGACCAGTAGCAGGAATCTTACGGGAATCCGTTAGGGCTCCCACATGCATTTATTCATCAGATTTACAAAAATGGGCTTAATATCCTGAGTACCTATTCTTTCTACACCAGCAATATGTCATTTTCTGGATATCACCTCTAAATGTTTATTTGTTTTTATTAAGAAATGTAATGAAAATTAATTATTTTTTAAGGAACCACTCCTATCCTCAATCAGCTGGGTCTAATCTTTTGTTATATATTAGTTTTCCATTGTTATCTTACAGATTTTTTTTTTCACATTTGGACAAAAACACCACAATGCTATCGATAGAGTCTCACAGTACAAAAACATTTTAAGGTTTAGTTAAAGTATTGCCCTCTTTGCCGTGAGAATTAGGGCTGGGTGGCTGCCTGCCACTCTTCTAAGAGGCACCATGAAGTCAGCATAACTAGACTGAGCTTGTGCCAGCGACATCCAGTTCCCGCTGCGCCCCGGCAGTCAGTGATAATCCCGGCTTCCTTCCCATCAGTGTCAATGGTTCACATTCTAGTGACTGAAGTGCTACATGTAGGTATGCAAATCATCGCATTTGGTCACTTGAGAAAACCAACTGATTGCTCTCTCATGGTATCCTAGTATTTAACCGGCTGACAAAATATTTATTGAGTGTTATACTAGGAGACAGAGTCAACACTTCATTGGTTGAGTCTATGAAATTGCCATTAAAAATATTACCAAGAGTTTCTCTGCCTCTAACAGTAGACGAATGTAATGAGACAATCCAAAAATTATTACAGGAACAGGTAAAATGTCACTGATGTCATAATAGGTATATGATGGCAGGGGGACAGGGGATTAAATAAATCACATTTCTTTGCTATTGGTGTTGGCCAGGGAAGTGTAATACTGCATTGAGTTGTGCCTGGAAGGTTGGGTAGGACTTACAGGTGGAAGTTTAGGAAGATGTATTTCATGGAAGTAACTGGTACCTCATCTATGGAGGTATTGATTAGATGGCTGAAATTTTATTCTCTGTGCAGAAAGGAGGAATACGGTTTTACTACTGTTTACAAAACATCCCTACACATTTGGGGAAGTTATGGAATCCATTGCTTAAATTATTGATTTTTCTGGGGTGGTTCCATTATGGAAAATTTAATAACTTCAAACCAGAAAGTTACCGAGCAGCTTTACAATCCAAATATAATCTTTTCCTTTTTTTCCTGCCTATAGTTAGACTGTTTAATTGTTCCAAATCAAGGTTAGGGCAGGAACAGAAGGATAATTTCAGTTTCGTCAGTTTTGCTATTTGCGAGGTCTGGTAAACGTTCTGGTGCAGAAGGTGATGGGGAGTAATGCACTTCGGTAATTGTCTATGATAATGTTAAGTGGCACAGTGCTGCATCTGGGGCTGTTTCTGGGACTCCAGGATTATATTTCTGTATCAAAAATAGCTTTATGTGAGTTCCATGGGTTAAAGAGTCCCTACACACATCTGTATATGTTAATTTTCCATGCGGCAACCTTTCTGCTTTTCAGGGGATAGATGAGAGCTATTTTAAAATCTTTATTTATGTTCCCCAAACAGACTTCCCTGGAAAAAAAAAAAAAAAAGAGCTGTGCTCGTAAGCATCCAACAATGGATGTTTGCTTTTGTCCTTTAAGTACTACTTAAAAGTTTCCTGACGTTTTGAGCTTAACTTTTGGCTGTTCGCAATTTTATCATGGGGGTCAGTGTTTTCCAAGTGGTTGTGTTCTATCCAATTGACTGAAATATTCAGAATCCTTTACAGCATAAGGACATCCTGAAATTCTTTACTGAAGGACATTAAGTACACAGAAAGGCAGCCCACGTTTACAGAGGAGGAGAGCATTGTTTAAAGATGCCACTGCCCCCCAAGTTTACTTATTAAATTGATAAAATGTTAGTCTAAGTTCTAGTAGGGTTATTCATGGGACTTAATCAGTTGATATTAAAGATCAAGGTGCTGAACTTAGCCAAGACTGTTGTGACGAAGGGTGAGGAGGAAATAGGAAGAGAAAGGGTCTACCCTACAAAATACAGGGACTTATCATAAAGCCATGGTTCTTAAAAGCTTGTGTTACTGGCACAGGGATAGACAAACTGACAACTGAAACAGAAGCATATCGTGCCTCTGTGCAATTTTATCAGATGACAGAGGGGATGTAGTGAGGTACACTTCACAGGTGGGATTATTAAACAACTGGGCTTGAATTTATAGTTACCCACGCAGGAAAGAAAAAGAGAATAAATCTCTCGTTCACACCATCACAAAAATCAACTCTAAATGGATTAGTAGCTCCTAGTACAAAGGCATAAACTTTTTAATTTTAGAAGAAACTGTATTAATATATTTCTCAATTTGTGATAAGGAATGATTTTTTTAAAACAAGGCACAGACGTACCAACCACAAAATAATAACTAATAAATTTTGCTAAAATTAAGAACTTTTACCCATCGAAAGTGACCTTAAGGTGAAAAAAGCAATGTGAAAAGATTTTTTTTTTAAACAAACAGAAAAGTGGGCAAAACATGAGTAGGCATTTCACAGAAGAGTAGATCTATGTGACCAATAAACATAAAAAAGGCGTATGTCACATCATGAGTAATAATCAGGGAGCATGCAGATCAAGTCCTTGAAATGTTCATTTTATAAGCATTGATTGTAAAAATTTAAATCCCAAGACTTAGAATAGATAAATATTCTAGGCACCACTGTTCATAGTAACAAATAACTGGAAACAGTCCAAACACTCATCATCAACAGGATGAATAAATAACTTGTGTCACAGTCACAAACTGGAATATTTAAAAGAGGTCAAAATTCATAAACTACAAGAAAAATAAATAACATGTATGATTATATATTATTATGGAAATGATTTTGGTAAATTATTTTTTCTGGTATATATAAAAATATAAAAGAATGTAGATGATAAATACAACATTTAAAGTATTGGTTACCTGGCTTGGGGAGAGGAGGCATTTGGGGTTCAGATGACATAAGCCAGAAAAAGAGCATTTGTGGGCTGTAAGTTATTTAGAAATATTTGGATGGCTTCTACCTTCATAGTTGCTCATTAAAGTATTAAATATATAAATAAAAAGGAAGACGACGCATAGACGAATGAGCATGTTGTGCATTAAATAAGGCTATGATTAAATCAAGTCGTGCCTCTGGGCTCCAAGAGAAAAATAAATTACACATTTACAGCTTACAGAATTCAAGAAAAACAAAAATCTCAGACTGGAAAAGTTCTTAGAATATGCAATGGGGTGAGGGGAATGTGGAGAAACTCAGAGACACGTTTATTTTAAATTTAAGAATATTAAAGGAAGATAATTTCTGAAAGCTCATAGAAAGAAGAGACTGCTCACAGAGAAATTACGTACAGCTTGACTGCATGCTGTTCAACAGCAATATAGACTCCAAGAAGGCTACATTACAAGGAAGTGTGTCCTCTAAGAATGCACATTGATAGCATTTTTGGAGGATATAATCCCACACAAAACATGTTTAGGGGATGCTGCAAGAGATAGATGAACTAACTGTGATCAGTTTGGGGGGGAAGTTCATTGTGGTTTAAAAAAAGTTGTCAAGAGAAAGAAAAAGCAGACAAAATAGATAATCAAAAGAACATGAGAGCATATGAATTAACTAGAGTATTTGTCTTTCTGAGAAAGATTTTATCTGAAGGAAAGCAGGAAAGATTAAAACAAAATCAGTAAAAAAAAAACAACATTTAAAAGGTATAAAATAAGAGAGCAGAAATAATTTCTCATATGATAGATATTATAATAAATAAAATGGATTAAACTCACCAATTAAAAGATAAGTGATTAGATTGGATAAACAAGCTGATACAGCAGTATGGTATCTTCAAGAAAAATGGTTAAAACAGAAAGAGAAGACCTTGACATGACTGGGAGGTCAAGGGAGGATTCTGAATTTCTTATTCTTTTTGAAAACATAAGGCATTTGAAAAAGTTGGTTTATGTGTACAAGGAAGGAAGCAGGGGAGAAGTATTCAGTGTTCAAGAGGGGCAGTAGAATCAAATAAGCAAGTTTCAGAGGAGATAAGAAATGATGTAAAGGAAGACCATTGAACAGATAAGTCCTAAGAAGGGGGCCAGCATACTCTTCTTTCTGATGCAGAGAGTGAAGTGGGAAGAGTGTAGGGAAATGAAATTACTTTCAGGAGGTAAAGTACTTTCCCTCACAGATCTGTGAATTCTGTGGATCAAAGAGTCAAAATAATCTACTAAAGGGGAAGACAGGAAAATTAGAGTTGACAGACCACCAAGAGCATAATTTTGGAAAATAAACTGTGGAAATATTATGAAGATTTAACAGAAGATGAGTAAGTGGATTTCTGAGTTGAGCTAGGATGAATCTACAGAGAATGATGAGAAATTCTTCATTTCCTCAAGTGCTGTTAGAAAACCTGAGAGTGGAGACAGGCTGCAGTTTTCAAATTATAATCACATAAAGCTGGAGGGAGAGTGAGAGGAGATGGTACAGGGGTTCTTGAAGTAGTTACTGTCAAGATCGACTGGCATCTAGACAAGTGAGGAAAGCAAATAAATCCAGAAGCAGCTAATGGATGGGGGAGCAGACAGGGACTGAGGAAATGAAAGTTTAATGAGGCCAAGGAGTTGGTTTAAAAGTAGTAAGTCAGAGAGGGAAGGGAAGTTGAGATCACAAGATGGAAGTTTCACTGAGCTCGTCCAGCATGTAAATATCTCCGTTAACATCAGTGTTGGGAGGAGGATTTTGGAATTTAAGAGTTAAAAACTTACTAGGCAAACAGGTTAGAAAAGTTAGTTACTTAATGAAGTCAAGGGGTTTATGAATGAGACGCCTTTTTGTGTCACTGAAAGTCAGGGGGTTTTAAAAATTACCTCTGGAGAGATATGAAAAGAAAAATCAAATTTCAGAGACCCTCCCTTTTATTCGATATATTTCCAATAAATTCCTTTTTTCAGAGTAACTCATCCCCCAAACATCAAAATGTGATAGCATTGTTGGAGTAACTAATTACATTTACAATGGCTTGATGTGTTTAATTTAAATTCCCCAGAGTTAAAATGAAGATATTGGTTTAAGAAGGTGGCATTTGAAAGCAGCATAAACTGTGAAGAGGTGTGCATTCAGTGTGGAAGTCAGTCTGCCTGTCTCTTATCTTGAAGGTAATTAGAGTTCCCCAAAGACAGAAAATCAATGCATTCCAAATGAGAATAATTTAGTTGTTATTGCATCAAGTAAGCATAACACCACCAGAAGGATCTTTAGAACTGTGCATATTCTCATCATCTTCCTTAAAAATAATGTTTATAGCACTGTCAGATTACAAGCGTTCCGTTAAAAATGCTAACGAGACACGATGACACAAAATCGATACGGCAAAGCCTCGGATGGTACTTTAATGCTCCGTGTAAAGTAATTGTTTCTGAGTAACAACTCCATTTAAAGTAAGTTAACATCTTTCTTTTACCTGGAGACTTTCTTCCTTATAACTTTCCTTGACAATATTCAGTCTCCTCAAGATTCACGTTCTGAGGAATGCTGCCATTGCTCAGGACCTGTCTCCCAGCAGAGGTGGCCATGGCCAGCCACAACTGTGGAAGGGCGTGAACGAACGCCATGGGAGAGAGTGTCTTTAAGAACGTGCACAGCCAGGACAGGACCCGCAGGGCACATTCTGACGGGGATGCAGGAGTAGAGTGAACCCTGCAGCCGTAAGTAAGCCCAAATTTGATATTTTCCAAAATCATGAGCGACTATCTCTCCTTTAGCAAGCCTTCTCTTGCATGTGTACTTCACTGAAGTCAAATCCCTCTGGATAAATTCAGTGTATTGCTTAAGAAGACTTCTTCTACCTTATGCAGATATAATGTATCGCATAAGCCCTGCACAGAGCATATTATTATTTGTAGCCTGTTTCCTTGTTCTTTGCCATCGGTGTTCATTTATTCAATAACTGTCTACACAGACAATTGATGTGGCAGGACCTGGGGCTACAATGGTGATCATGGTCTCTACCTTCATGGATCTTAGTGCACAGTGAGAAGTCAGCATGAAATAAGTAAGTCAAAAACTTAATAAATAACTCTGCCATAGAGAGAGAATGAAATTATGCCCTTTGCAACAGCATGGGTGGACCTAGAGATAATCATACAAAATGAAGTCAGTCAGACAGGGAAAGACATATATAAAATCATTTATATCTGAAATCTAAAAAAATGACACAAATGAACTTATTTACAAGACAGAAAGAGACTCACAGACATACAAACTTACAGTTACCAAAAGGGAAAAGGTGGGGAAGAATAAATTAGGAGTTTGAGATTAGCAGATATAAACTACTATATATAAAATAAGTAAACAACAAGGCCATAATAGAAGAGAATATGAAAAAAGAATATATATGTTTAACTGAATAACTATACTGTACACCAGAAACCAACACAGGATTGTAAATCAACTGTACCTCAATTTTAAAAAGTTTAATAATAATTTTACAATGAGTATTTAATAATTAATTTATATTAATAAATTAATAAATAGAATTATACCAAATGATATGAAGAAAATGAATAAGATTTTCTAAAAAGGAACTACAACATGGTAGAAATACATAATTTAGATAGAAAGAAAGGAATAGATCTCTGAGTAAGATTTAATTAAGCTGAGATTGAAAAAAAAGTAAAAGTGAGTCATTGGAAATGTGGGGTGAAGTGTTGGAAGAGGTGGTAATTGAATGGTCCAGGAAAAATATCAGCATGTGCAAAGAGCCCGTGGTAGGAGTTAACAGAACATACTGGAGGAAAGGAAGAAGTACCACAAAGAAAATAAAACATGGAACAAGATGAAGCTAGTGAGGTGGCAGACCAAGAGGATAAAGGTAAATTATGGCTAAGGTAAAATAAAGCTAAGCACCCCAGTGCATCCTCTTTTCCACATATGAAACTCATTTTCTGTTTTTTGTATCTTCACACTCATGTGATGACCAACAAGTTCCTTCTCCTTTTGTAGGCAAGTTCTCCTCTGCAAAATCCCCATCAGAGATATGTGTACGTCAGCGTAGTTGTTAGTAGACATACTAAAGAAAAGTGAGGACACTAATTGATAATTTTAATGAAAAAATCACATGAATATTCTTCTTTTTTTAAAGTAGTTTGAAAGCCCTCTGAACTTTCCTGTGGAGTGTGTGTCTGTGTGTGGTGAGTTTCAGAAAGGGAGAATATGTCATTCTTAGAACAAGAGCCGTTAATACTACATTAATGCAACACATTATACCCCCCTGCTGAACTGAACGGAACGTATTTTGAAATAAATTTCACCTACGGTAAAGTTTATAAATAATGATGAAAAAGTTAAGCTGTAATTATGGAAAGCAATTTGGAAAATTCTTCAGATGTTTAGATAATAAGAGAAAATTCTTCAGATGTTTAGATAATAAGAGAAAATATTACTTAAAAACTAATTATCACTACTTACTCCCTCTGAAGGGATAACCTATTTCACATTAAAGGGAAAATAAATCACTGCACTACTGCCTCTAGTTCAGAGTGTGACAGGGATGAGAGAATAGAGAAAAGTGAGCTGTCAGAGCTTCTGCCGGCTTTTGCTTGCTACAGAGAGGGAAGAATGGGCGTAAACAGCCCGCTGTTTTAGCAAAGGTGTGGAGCCTTGGGAAACGTAAAATTATGCCTGGAGTCATGCCACGTGTGATTTAGAGGACTAACTTGTTCAGCATAACAAAGTGATCTGAGTATCTGTGAAGGAACCCAAAGGTGGGGGTTAACGAAGAGCCAAAACTGGGTTTTTATCAGTCTTGAGAGGAAAAGGGTATGAAAAACTCCAAGACTGGAAACCACTGTTTTCCTCAAACCTTTAGCGAAATTCGCTCTTCCCACAAGTGCTATGTGTGAAGTTTTTTCATGTGTCTGTATGTACGTGTGTGCCCCTGTGTGTTTGTAGGGAACCTTATAAAGAGATTGACTTCCAAGTTCATGTAAGAACAGAGGGAGAATGATAGCCAGGCACTGTGAGACGCAAGTGAAATGAGTAGTTCAGATGTCATGAAACTCAGAAGCAGAATTCATTCTGAAAATGGAAAGCTCCTGGAAATTAACAGAAATCTTGTGTAGGGGCTTAGAATAGTGACAGAATATGGGCTGGGACAGTCAAATCATCTTTTTCATTTTTAATTTCAAAGGACAGAGCAACAGTTGAATTTCAGTAATCAACAAATAATACAAACTTGTAAGCTAGAATTAAATTAGTCCTCTGGGCCAAAAGAAGAGCTATCTTAAGGACAAAGCATATATCATAATCATAGATTTACTTTCCCACCCTCAGTAAAATTTCACTTCCCCATGAAACACTCCTCTCAGAGCAAGTAACTCAGGCTACATCTTCGTTTCACAAAGCTAATCATAGTCTTACTGTGTGATCCAGCAATCATGCTCCAAGTTATTTACCCAAATGAACTGAAAACTTGCGTCTAGATAGAAACCTGTGCACAACTGTTTGTAGCAGCTTTATGATTGCCAAAACTGGGCGTTTAAAAACGATTGCTGCCTTCTCTGCTTTTACTTAAATAGATATGAAAACTGCGAGAATCAAATGAGGGCAAGCAGAGCTAGGGTTCTACTTGGGACACTTGGGAACGACATATGCATTCAGAGCAAAGGAGAGGAAGTGAGGTCCTAGCCGGAGGGAAGGAATTTTAAGTTGAGTCTGTTGGTTACTGAGCTATTATCTTTCTGCTTCAATCTTTCCCGCCCTTTCTGCTACATGGGTGACTTTTTGTAACTTGTTGGAGATTGTTGTCAATTGCACATTTCTCTTCCCTTCCAGATTCTAAACAATTATGAGAAGAAAAAGCAGGGACCAAAATATCAGTTCTATAAAAGATAAATTAGAAAGGAAAGCATTGGATTTGTAGTCAAGAATGAAGAATCTCCTCTCCCTTTGCCACTGATTAAAGATAACCCTCCTCCACTAAGTGCCTGCTTTCCCCACTGAGATGCACATGAAGAAGCTGGAATGCAGAAAGCAGCTGGCTGCACATGCCGTTGGCTGGATGTGCAGGACCAGGCCACCATGTGTTATGGTATTAAGTGCAAGAAACAACAAAACCAGAGAGCAAGAGATGAGACAGAGGTACGTCAGTGCTGATAAAAATCTCATTCTAGGGAACCAAACCAATGTGGTTCAAAGTGACTTATTCCTAAATTATCCTTCTGGTCTGCATTAGCCTGTTGCCCATTGGTAATGTAATTCTCCAGTTTTCCCCAGAAAAATAATGCATTCTCTTTGCCTGGAAAGATAGTTGATTTTATTAGTCATGTGAAATTAGGTTACCAAGAATTATTACTATACATTAAAACTATTTCTTCTGGTTGATTTTTAAAGGGAAACCGTAATTGAAGATTTCACTGTTTAAACTAATTGGAACTTCTTTACTAGGCTAAAATCTATACACATGATATCTTTTGTGATTTGCTCATTTATTTAATTGGAGTCTAGTAATCAGTACTTGTTTGAACCTCACAGATATTTAGCATGTGCATACTTCATTATCCTATTCAAGTCAATTGAAACATCTGTTTGGGTAAAACAAACAGTATTCCCCAGGGTCCAAGTGGGTAGCAGTTCTAAATAAGTCGCTGTAGTTAAACTTGTCACTTTGTCACTTACAAAAATAGATACCAGCTAGTTATTGAAACAACAGTCCACCAAATCAGATCTGTTATTTCCAAAGCATCTGCCACAAGGAATTTATTCGTTAATGTGAATGAACTTAAAAGCCTTTAGGTGTTTTGAACACTGCATGTTTAACCAGTTAAATTATATCGAATATCATGTCATTATCTATGACATCCTATTACTGTGACAATTCCAAATATCATTCTTGGTTATATGAGTTATTTTTTCAATTTATTATGAGTTGAGATATTTTTAGTTTGTAGAAGGAAAAACATGAACATTTAAGTTATACTTAAGTATCTAATAAATACTTTATTTGAGGTATTCTAAATGTGTGCCGAGGCCCTAATTTCTAGCAATTATATATTCAGTATCAAAAATCAAGTTGGACAAGATTAGACTACAAATCAGGCCATAACAAAAGTGTTAATAATACAGAATTTTGATTAAAGTCGTCCTATTTGACTCCTCGAAACCATGTTTTTCTTAAAAGAGTCGTTAGTTAGAAAATATAGATTTATCTGTTCTAAAATAGCCATAATAACTAATTTAATAAATTAGCCAAATATTGTTCTGTACACAACTAAAGGCGAAACGTCTCATTTGTATATGTTTTGTATTCTTGTTGCTTTCAGGTACATGAAGGTCATTATAAAAGCATTAGCTGGAGATCTCTGAATATCCTTCTTTGATATCCACTAAATAAGGAGAGAAAACCTAAGTGGCTATTTTAAAAGCTACATACAGAAAAATAAAAGTGTTGTCTGTAAACCAGTGTAGCCAGAGATCCTTGGTATCTGAAAGCTCTTCTAATGGTTCACAGTCAATGAAATTGCAGCAAACATATGAAGTATTTTCACTTATAAACCCCAAATATTAATTGTTGACACATGAACCTTAGAGAGTTTCTGAAAAACATTCTTATGAGAATGTACAAGTATTTACAGAACGCTCCAGGACCCAGGTTACCATCCTACACATCTTCCCTAACTTTTCATACACTAAATCTCATTTTCTCAGGCCACCTTCAGAACATCGTTATTGCCTTTTTATTTACTGTTTTGAAATCATTTCTTCTTCTGCTTTCTGTTCCCCCCGTTATTGTTGCTAATGATGATTATTCCAGCAAATAGTTTTTTTTATTTTAAAAAATATCTATGTAAAAGTAGCTATCACATTTTGACAATCATTGTTATTTGATGTGCTAGAGAAATGCCAAGATCATTTCATTATATAAAAATTTGACAAATAATATTGATAGACAGCCATTGCAAAGGGCAAGCTCATATGAATAAAAATTCTAACTTACCAATTATCATTTTTAAAGGGCAGTTCAGTGCTGGAAAAAAGAAGTTAAATTATTCTAGTTCGCAACTGATTCCTTAACAATGCTTGTTAAGTAATATCCACACTTTCAGGGAGAAAAAAATAAGTTAACCTTTTTTCATTACATTTTAAAGAATCTGAGGCACATATTTAACTAATTTGCATGGCCAATAAAAAGTAGTGGGTTTTAAATATTATTTTATTAAGTCATATAATTAACTATAATGTAAAATTGAAAATCCAACTTTTAAAATACCAGTTTTACTTGATAACTGTCGTGGCTTCAGGAGCTTTACTCCACATCAGGGAATCCCTTATAATAATGACCCACCACACGTAAATTCCAGTCTCTCAGGTTCTGTGTTTCAGTTCTTCAAAAAACTAATGAACTGATCTCAACTTCCGCGATCCAAGCCTCACAAATCATAGTTAAGTGGGCAGTCTCTGGATGGTCACCGCTGTGTCAGGGGCCACTCCTGGTCCAGTTAGCCATTGGCGTAGGGTCTTGTGATGTGAAGTACACCTCCTGCCCTTCAGAAGGCTCAGAGAAGGGCGGGCTTCTGAGGCGCATTGGGCCACTCAGCATTTAAACTATGCCTCTATCATTTCTTTGCAAGGTAGTGTCATGCAGTGGAACAGAATGGATTGCTGATTATAGCAGCCCTGCATTTGATTCCGAGCTCTGTGACCTTGAGCAAGTTCCTTAAACTCTGAGCTGTAGTTGGCTTATCTATAATAAACTCCCTGATTTTAGGCAAGTTACTTAACTTTTCAATACTACAGTTTCTTCATCAGTAAAGACCACTGGCATGTACAACACTTTTTATGAATTAATTGATTTATATACAGTGCTTAGCAGAGGCTCTGGCATACAAGAAAACTTCAAGCAAATGTATTCGCACACATTGCTATTAGGAGAGAACATTTCTCCGGGTTCCAAGAGCTCTCCCTCAGGAGTCCTGAGTGCACAGCATTGCTTATAGCTGGACAGAAAAGATCCAACATTGGGGTTCATTTTCAAGAAGGACAAGGGTGCTTCGCACATGATCCTCACCCATCAGCAGTCTCTTTTGGTGCTAAGGGGATGAGGTTTTTCTGTCTATTAGCTTCACTCTTGTCTCTTACCAAGAGAACTCAGACAGGAAAGTGGGGTGTATTTGCTGAATCCTCTTAAATATACACAAAAATATTTACTTGGTTGCAAGTAAATAGTTTGGTATATTTTACACAGCAAAGTTCCCTAAGTTATGCAAATATTTCAGTCCCTCATTTTTGTGTGTGTCTGTGTATGGATGTGTGTGTGTTTATCTCAGAGTCTCATTTCATCTATCTATATCTCTCGGTCTGACAGAGAAGAGAGCCCAGAAATAAACCCATAAACTTTTGGTCTATAATCTTTGACAAAGGAGGCAAAAACATACAATGGAGGAAAGGCAGTCTCTTCAGCAAATGGTGTTGGGAAAACTGGACAGTTGCATGGAAATCAATGAAGTTACAATATTCCCACACACCATACACAAAAATAAACTCAAAACGGCTTAAAAACTTAAACATAAGACAAGATACTATAAACCTCCTAGAAGAAAACAGAGGGAAAACATTATCTGACATAAATGTCAGCAGTGTTCTCCTAGGGCAGTCTACCCAGGCAACAGAAACAAGAGCAGAAATAAACAAATGGGACCTAATTAAACTTAAGCTTTTGCACAGCAAAGGAAACCATAAGCAAAACAAAAAGACAACCTATGGAATAGGAGAAAATATTTGCAAAAGATGAGACTGACAAGGGCTTAACTTCCAGAATATATAAACAGCTCATACAACTTAATAAGAAAAAAACAACTCAGTCCAAAAATGGGCAGAAGACCTAAACAAGCAGTTCTCCAATGAAGATAGATTAATGGCCGATAGACACATGAAAAAATGCTCAATATGACTATAAGAGAAATGCAAATCAAAACTACAATGAAGTATCACCTCACACCAGTCAGAATGGCCATCATTCAAAAGTCCACAAATGATAAATGCTAGAGAGGGTGTGGAAAAAAGGAACCCTCCTACACTGCTGGTGCAGCCACTGTGGAAAACAGTATGGAGATTTCTCAAAAGACTAAAAATAGACTTACCATATGATCCAGGCATCCCACTCCTGAGCATATATCCAGATGGAACCTTAACTCAAATATACATGCACCCGAAGGTTCATAGCAGCATATATACCATAGCCAAGACATGGAAACAACTTAAATGTCCGTCGACAGATGACTGGATAAAGAAGAGGTGGTATATCTATACAATGGAATACTACTCAACCATTAAAAATAATAAAATAATGCCATTTGCAGCAACATGAATGAACCTGGAGATTGTCATTCTAAGTGAATTAAACCAGAAAGAGAAAAATACTGTATGATATCACTTATGTGTGGATTCTAAAAAAAAGAAAGCAAATGAACTTAACTTACAAAACACTCACAGACATAAAAAACAAACTTATGGTTACGGGGGGAAGGGGTGGGAAGGGATAAATTGGGATTTTGAGATTTGCAGATACTAACTAACATACATAAAATAGATAAACAAGTTCATACTGTGTAGCACAGGGAACTATATTCAATATCTTGCAGTAACTTATGGTGAAAAAGAATATGAAAACGAATATATGTATGTTCCTGTATGATTGGAGCATTATATTGTACACCAGAAATTGATACAACATTGTAAACTGACTATATATGTATATAAAAATATATATGCACAAAAAAGACTTACATCTATCTGCCCACCTACCTATCATTCATACATTTATAAATGTCTGTATATATGTGTGTGTGTGTCTTTTTTCCTAGACTTGTCTATATCTCTAGACAGCTATGGAGAGATTTTTTTCATTAAATTCTTTTAAGCTTAGTTACCATCATGGTTTCAGAAGTTGGACTCACCTGGCTAGAAAACAATCACTTTCAAAAAAACAAAATAAAAAAACCCTCTACTAGATTTGTATTCAGTAAACATATAACAAAAATGATGACCAGTCAGTACTTTTTATGGCCCCTTCAAAAGAAAAAAAGCAAACTTCTCAATGCATCTTAGTTTAAAACGGCAATTAACAAGCCCTGCAGGAAATACTGCAGAGGGGAGACCTCGCCTAGAGAGCTCAGGAAAAGCTGAATGTGAACTGTAAATGAAATCTTTCCCCATCAATTTTATTGCTTCAAAGATGTTTTATCCTCATTTTTGGTCTTTAATAGATAGGATCTGCTAGTGCTGTCTGGAGGACAGAGAAGGAGGTTTTGTACCACGGCAGGGAGACATCCACAACGATCTTGTGTTCAGTTCTCATGATGAAAGTTAAAAATGACAAAGCCTGTGGGCAGTATACGTTTCCAATTGGAATTGCTTCATTTTCAGTGTGTCACCTGCTTCATTCTAAATTTTTTCTGCCCCAAAGTGGTAAACACTTAAACTACCTATGGGGAATTTATTACATAAAGAAAAACACGTACACATTTTTGCCACATGAATTAAGACTCCCCAGTGCACACTCCCTTGGAGAGTAGAAAAGGTAGTTATTTGGGCTTTAAGAAAGGAAATAAAAATAATTTTCTTGCATTTGGGGTACAGGACTCAAGTCACAGTTCAGACAGCTCAGTACATTTATCTACCCATTTAACAATGTCTGCAGGAAAAAGAATTAGGATTCTTTACTAGCGAATGTTGTAAAATGGTCTAAAATTACCTCAACAGCAGCAAATCAAAAAAGAAAGACTATTCTTTTTCTCCCCAAATTACACATCTCTCAAGTGGCCTTTCTACCTTTCTTTCTCTCTCTCTAAAGCTCCCTTTGAAAGTAATAGTTAACTCTTTAAGGAAATATAATCTATCCTTCCCTGGCCACACCAGCCTGCAGAGAGAGAGAGTGGGTCACAAAACCATTATTTTTCTGGATTTTCACGTATCTCCTATTATTTTAGTAATAACTGGTTTTCTTCAGATTCTGCCATATGGTTGAGCTCTCCCAAGAGGTGCATAAGGAATATGGCACAAATCAACCTCCAGGCTACCATTTTGGCTCCTCTTCTGCCTTAGCTAATTTTGATGGTACAGGAGTTACTTCCATGTGTCGATTTGACTGGCCACAGGGTGCTCAGATCAAACATGGCTTGTGTGTATGTCTGGGTGGTGAGGCTGTTTGCAGATGAGACTAGCACTGAAATCAGTGAGCTCTAAGTAAAGCAGACTGCCCTCCCCAGTGACGGTGACGTTATCCAATCTACTGATGACCTGAACTGAATAAAAGCCAGAGAAAGAAGGAATTCACCTCTTGTTAGTTCCTGCCTGACTGTTTAAGCTAGGACATCTCATTTCCTCGTCTCTGCCCTTGGGCTGGGATTTGCACTACTGGCTCCCCTGGTGGGGAAATCTTTGGATTGGAGCTGAATTACACCACCTGCGTTCTAGGTCTCCAGCTTGCAGACAGGAGATCCTGAGACTTTTCAGCCTCGAGGACGGTGGTTCTGTGTCTCTGGAGAACCCTGACTAATACACATAGTGGCTGTTATTCCCCAGAAAAGGAATCTGAGCTAGAAAGCACACAGAATGCTTTGCCGCCGCCGCCGCCCATCCCGCCTGGGGGTGGGGGGGGGTGATGACGTCATCGCCCTGCCTTCATAGCTGCCGCCGGCAACGCTTCTGATGCCCAAAGCTCTCCATACCTGGTAAGCACTGGATGGAGAAGAACTTGAGTGACGGGCATCAGGCTATACTCAAATTCGCCCTCCAACAGGAATCTACTGCTTTTGAACCAGACTAGTGCACTTTTACTTGTGAACTATACGTTTTCTTGGTTTTCATATAAACAGGGCCCTGGAATGGTCAACCTGCAAAAATGCCAGACATGTCGAAGTAGTCTTCAAAGCTAGACTGCACACAGAAGAAAATCCAACTGGGATTTTTGATAAACAGCACTCGACTAATTGCTAACATGGAACACTAGAGCAGTCTGGGGCAAAGGCTGAAATGATCCACTTTTTTCAGAGCACTTAATGATGCGGTGTTCCTTATCTGCATTAGTAGCTAAGTTTCCGTCTGTGATTATCTAATAGTGGAGAATAAAAACGGGGAAAGAAAGTTATTTTCTGAGAAATATTTTCATTTTTCTTCCCTTTGAAAAACAGAATTGAAAGTCCCACTAATGTCAGAATTCCAATGGGTTGTCTGTCTCACTAATGACAGAATTCCAATGGGTTGTCTGTCTCAAAGACAGATAATGAATCAAAGATAGAACTGTACCAGTCAATATGGTCTAGGCAAAAAAAATCTGATTTAATAAAGATAACAATGAGAGCATACAGAAATTAGATTTTCTCTTCTGCTTGCGTCTTAGGAAGAAATGACCCAATGAGAAACAATCTTCCTACAAGTGAAGGGACAGGCCTTGGAGAATAGGGACTAGGAAAAGTCTGAATCTGCCCTGATTAACAGAAGAGGACGTGGGTTGTGGTTGGAAAGTACTGTCAAGTCAGAAACCTGGAAACAGACAGGAACTGCTACCTTTGGTCATCGAACCATCTTGTATAAATAACCAACCCGGCCTCAGCTCCAACATCTGCTAGTTTCAGGGCAAGAGCTAGCCACCAAAACTGAGTCACGGTCTAGGAGGTTGTACTAACACAATGCTAGCCAAAGACTACATACATAACAAAAATACCTACAAAGTGTTTATTCCCATGACATGGGGGAGAGATGAACAGAAGGGATAGCAGACACGGCATCTCCTCCTTCTTTGCCTACAGAATAAAATAAATGGGCCTCATTTGTTTGCTGTTGTTTGTTCTAGGCACCAGATAAGGTGTGAGCTAGTAGAAACTGAAAAAGCCTTTTCACGAAATTTCAAGCTAGTACAGAGCCGCACTCTGCCAAACTGTCTCTTTCCAGGTCCTCCCAAAGTCCTAAGGATGTCTTCAAGCATTCTAGGGGCAGGGACCATGCTCGTAAAGAAATTTTCAATGGCATAATTTTTTAATGTTTCTTTGCTGTGTAAGAACATTTGTCTACAAATAGAAAAAGAATCTATTTAAACTTCCCATGATAGCTTTTTTAAATGACCCAAATCTTCTATATCATCCCCAAGAGTTCCCGGTTTTCTAAAGCAAGTGGTGTTTTTAGTTAAATGTTTAATGTTTGCTGCAATGACCATATCAGTTAATGATATTTTTATGATGCAATACAGTTGAAGTTTACATGCCATATAAACAGTTTATAGTATGTTGGGGCCTGTTGTAAAAATCAATGAATATAATTTATTGCATCTTAGAGGGTTTTCATACAGTGTGTTTGTGCCGTGGTGTTACATCGACTGATGAGGAGATCAGCGTTCTGGTCCCAGATTTGCTCCTGGACACAAGAAATACACCTGGAAAGCCATGTAACTCTTTGGAGGCTCACTTTGCCATCTGTAAAATGAGGGGTTGCATTTAAGAGTCCCTTTTGATTCGAAATGATTCTCTGGCTTAGATCAAAATGTTTACGTCTTGAATTTTAACTTTACATCACTGCCAAATGCTATAGTTATTTTCTGCTTTCTGCACCTATTAGAGAAATGAGTTGACAGTCCGTGTGCCAGGAGGTAGCCCAGATGGGCCTTTATGTAAAATGTTAACTAGGTCGCACAGCCCTGCCATTTTAGTGGTCGCCTCCCTTCCAAGATGAAGAAATGCACTCTCGGGGAGTAGATCTCCTCACGTGTCTATTGCACAGCTAAGATTTGCAAAGACGACTGCTTAATTTCTAAGTCCTTGTGGCTCCTAATAGAACAGTCTTTTATTAATCCCATCTGTGACTTACTTGTGTCCAAATGTTAAATCTGAATGCAATCCTCCATTGCATCATTGGGTCTGTGTAAAAATACTAAAACTTTATGACCATACACTTTATAACACATACATACACTTCACAACACAGCTCCAGAGAAAGTGTTTGCATAAAAGCAGCAAGTGGGTGTCAGAGCCAACATCTGGGGTGATGTGTCACTAGGAATGTAAACAGAAAGTGGATGCTATTCACAGTGATTAAAAAAAAAGTACATTTCCATAGCTAACTGGAATTCAACATCAAGAACTGCCCATAGGTATATAATAGGATAAAATTTTGAAATATGAATTTGTGTGTTCTTTCTTTCATATATATACCTTAAACCTACCTTTAAGAAGTCAGAAGCATCCCTGTGGCCCTGACAAAAAAGTATTACTGGACAAAGAGAGAGAAACCATTGATGTTTAGTGTTTTAAAATATAAACTATGTTGTTTAGAATGAAAAGGGAAAATCATGTAGTTAATGGAACATAGAAACTTGGCGGGGGGATCCCTGTTGACAGTCCCTGCCCTGCACTAAGCAAATGACAGTGGGTACCTGATATCCTTTCCCCTTTGAGCTGAAGCACAAGGTGGGGTGACAGGGAGGAGGGGGCCAGAGAAAGGAACCCTTTAAATTTGTGTATGAAGCTTAGGCTCCTCCCCATGTGGCCCATTCATAAAACCAACCATAATCAAAACAGCAAAAGCTTTGACAGAAGGTTGCAGGTTGCAGGTTGCAGGTTGATTTCTCTGTAATGCACAAGCAAAGAGCACTGCAGAGGCTCTGTAAGCTAAACTACAGTCCACGAGAGGGGGATGGGACATGCACTCCAAACCTAAATTCATCTGCCAGCTCCGATGAAGGATGTAACTAGTAACCAGAGGTACAGAACATAATACTCAGTATATTCAAGACACAATCTAAAATGATTCAGCATGGCAAGAACCAGGAAAATCTCAGGTCAGATGAGAAAGCACAGGAGATGACAATGCTAAGAAAACAGATATTAGAATTCTCTGTCAAGAACTTTAAAGCAGACATTATAGAAATGCTCTCATAAGCAATCATGAATACTCTTGAAATCAATGAGACACTTGTCTCAGCAAAGAAATAGAAGATAAAAAAAGAACCAAATGGAGATTTTAGAAGTGAAAAATACAATAATTGAAAATTTTTCATCTCATTAGATGAGCTCAGGAGTCCATATGCATGGAATATATATCAAGATCTCAAAACATAAGCGTAAGAACACAGAAAACTAAAAAACAAACAAACAAAAAAAGGCAAAAACTTAATCAGGTACTTAACCAAACAGGATACAGAGATAAGTACATGACAAACTGTCCAACATCATTAACCATTAATTAGATGCAACTCAAAACCACAATTCGAAATCACTTCACAGCTAGTAGAATTGCTGAGATGGAAAATGCTATCACAAGGGGGAAGACAAGGAGCAACTGGATCTCTCAGACATTGCATGTGGAATGGAAAATGGTACAAACACTTCAGAAAAGATTTGGGCAGTCTCTTACAAAGTTAAACACACACTCAGCATACGACTTAGCAATCCAACTTCTGATTATTTAACCTCGAGAAATAAGAGCTTATTTTCATGAATACATGGATATTTATAACAGCTTTATTTGTAACAGTGAAAACTGGAAACAGCCCAATGGACTTTCATGCATGAGTGAATAAATAAACCATGTTCATTCTTTGAATCAACTATTACTCAACAATAAAAAGGAACATACTATTGATGCCTACTACAACTTGGATGAATTTCAAGGGAATTATGCTAAATGAAAAAAGCCAGTCTTAAAAGAATACATATGGGAGTAATTCCACTTATATAACCTTCTCAAAATAACTAAATTATAATGATGGAGAACAGATCAGTGGTTGTTAGAGCTTAGGTTTACATGGAGGGTGTGACTACAAACTGTAGCATGAAGGAGTTTCTTTGGGATGATGGGACATTTTTGATTCTCACGATGGTACTGGTTACTTAAATATGTATGTATGATAAAATTTCACAGAGCCACACACACAAAAGACTGCTTGTTAAAAACTGATGAAATCTGAATATAGTCTGTAGTTAATAGTATTTTATGCTAATATTAATTTCCTAGTTTTGACGATGGTTGTATAATATGTTATCACTGGGGGAATCCAAGTGAAGGGTTAATGGGGAACTCTGGAATTTTTTGCATCTTTCCTCTGAGCCTAATTATTTCAAAATATAATTTTAGAAAATGTCTAGTTCTAATAGAAATATACAGTGAGTTTGTGTCAGAGAATTATTAATCAATGACAAAACTAGCAAGATGACAAAGCTGGTTTAAGAGGCCATGAGAGATGTTTAAATAGTCAACAGAAGGATGGATGCTGAAATGAGATTACTAAAATAGAAACAAGACTGTTTAAAAGGCAGTAAAGCTATAATGTTTGGAGAGATATATACATACATATAGATATACACGTATTTATACATAATGTAAACATATATATTTGCATCTTTACTAGGCAAAAATTAATTGTAATTTCTCATTTTCCAGGGCAACGTCTAATTTTACAGGCCCTAATCAATATACAGTGGTAAGTCAAAGAATGTTACAAGTCCCTAAGTAGTCAGATGGCTCCCAGGCAGACTGGTCAGACAACGCTCCAATCTGACATTGAAAAGACATACTGTTAATTTGGGGTCTTATTTCCAAGTTTGGAAATATTTTTCCTCTTTGCCTTCTGTGGGGAGATATGTCAGCGGGTCTCTATTCCTGATTCTACAGTTGTTGCTTGCTCTTTACCCATGGCTCTTCCAGAGAAGGTTAATCACTCTTGCCCCAGGTATACTGAGTGTCCCTGTAAATTGACAGACGCTACAGGAACAGCCATGGCACATGACACCAGGACGCTCACTAACATCCCCTCCACCAAACAGGGGTATGTGTTCTTTGATTCCAAAAGAATCATAAAAAATGGCACTTCTGATCTCAGGTTTTGTGATAAAAAACTACTCTATCCAAAAGTCAGTTGTATTAGTAGAAGGTATTAAAATGCATAATGCACATCAGATTCTAGAGAGAAAATAAAAATGACCCCCCAATTTTACATCAGTGACTTTGGTTTATTGCTGTAACTTCTACAATAAAGAACCTCAGAGGGTTGAGAGACGGTCACCTACATTTGTTATTGATCGGGGTGAAGGTCGGCTGCAAAGTCTACTCGACGGAAAGACAACGCTGGAATCACAGCAGAATCAGGCAACAAAAGCAGCTTGCAATGGGTACTTCAGATCCGATGCATTTCTAATTAAACCACAGAATGAACAATTCCTTTTTTTTCCTGTTAATTGTACAGTGTTTGATTTCTCTAGAGAAATTTAAGTCTGGTAAACAGTTTTCCCGAATGCTTTGCATGCAGGTTCTAATGTATTGACACTGAAGGAATGATCCAATTATTATGTGATTAGTTGTGGGCTGCTGTTGGTCTTAGACTGATTACATTGATGGTTTATGGAGCAGAATCAGTATTTGGCCCAAATGTCTTCACCTCAACAGGGATCAGAACTACACTGATACAATATTGCAAGCAGAAGCACATGGAATAGGCACTCAGCTAATCCCCACTGTCACTCCGAGACATGCCGTTACTAAGCAACGGTAATTACAATTGCAGCCCGTGTACTGCTGTTGCCATGTTTAAAATTGATGAATATTTTATTGTCAACACAAAAATGTAGAAATACCCTGCCTTTGTTGTGCAGACAAATCTTCAGTGTTTCAGCAACGGAGACAAATAAAATTTCCTCCCATGCAAATTTAATTACAATATGATACATGAGAAAGTGAGTGACATTTCATAAATTAGAAAGAATTAGAAATTCAAAAATGCTAATTTTTAATAAAGCCAATTAACACACACTAGAATTAAATGCAATCTTTTGGCTTCATCAAATGATTTTTCCATTATTCTTTAGTGAAGCATTAAAATTCAAGATGTGAAGGAAAGAAAACATTCAGGAAACACAAATTATGATGAGAAAAGAGTGGATTCAGGTTTTCCTGCAGGGGTAGAAAAAAATCCTCTTCACCTGCTACTTCTGAGGTGGCTGTCTGCGTTTTGTCAATGTCTTCTTCTATTTTATCTGTAATATCTTAGCTGGTTGGGAATCTAAATTCATCCTTTGATTACTTGTGTCATATGGTTCATTTAATCATGGTAGAGATGGGGACCAATTAAAGGAAATAAATGGTCTAATATTAAGGGCCACAGAATAAGGAATGGTTCTACTGCTATTTAACAAATGACTTTTTTGATAAATCTTTAGAAAGAAAGTATTGTTGAAATCTAGTCACTGCATAGGATAGAAAATAAAGTCTTTCTTTCCTAAATTTGAGGTAGTCTTTTGCTACCCTACATAGGGTACAGAGATTTTTGTTTTTTCTTGCTTTCTTTGTCATTAAAATTCTTCTTTGCTTCTCTAGTTATTTAGAAGTTTGGGTTTAAAAAAAATTCTAAATGTAATTTTTCCTCTTTTATTATCATTTTTCATGATGGTTAGAGAATATTGCTGTATGATACTTTAAAATTTGTTAAGACTTGTGTTACATATACAGTAATTTGCAGAAATATCTGCTATATTCTTGAGAAAACTATGTTCGCTAATTATTGGGCAAAGGGTCCTATTTCTGTTTGTTAAAGCATTCTCATGAATTGTATTGTTCAAATCTTTTTTTTCCCTGCCTGATCTAAACAAACATGAGAGAACTTCAGACATACATCTGTCCTTATACATCTGTCAATTTTGTTTTATTTTTATTTCATATTTTATTTGCATACCTAATAACTAGCCAAGTCAAGATTCATTACAGCTTCCTGGGAGTAGAAATGTTTACTACTAAGATGAAAGTATGAAGAACTGCAAGTATAAAAAGCGTGCCCCAAGTTCTCGGAATAAGATCGATCCTGTCCAGGGAGGGTCTAAACTGAGAAAGGGTAAGAACTCTCCTTTCCAGACTTCCAAGAGGTCATGAAAAAGTCCCAAGAAATCAGACTAAGAATATTCTTCCCCAGGCCTCGATTCCTCTAAATACAAAAGTTCAGAGAGAACTCAGAGTGCCCAAAAGAAGTCTGTCCTGATCCCCAGGCTCCCACTAAGGCATCTGAGACTCCTTTCATTTCTGCTCCCTACAACGCACAGCCTAGCGTCCACCACCTGCCTTGTGACCACCATGTGCAATCCTAGTGGGCGTACACCCAGGTGTGCGACTGCAGGGCCACAGAGTCACGCTGTGCTCGATGTTCTGTGGAACTGAAGACTGCTTTCCAGAGTGGCTGAGAACCACCATGAGGACTTTAATTTTTTCATTGTCTGTCTTTTTGATTATAACCATCCTAGCAGGTATGAAGTGGAGCCGCAATGTGGGAGTCAAATATCTTTTAATATTTATTCTTAAAGGTGTTAATAAATTCATGAAAGTGTCACTTCTATTAAAGTCTTTGAATTTGTCCCCTATTTAATAAAACTCGAATGACTATAGACATTTCCTGTGTATTCACATGTATATATATTTATATATTTTTATTTAGAGAGAGAAACACGTATGAACTATAAATATAAATTTTGTGAATTTCATGATTATCTTTTATGTGAAAAGATACATTGGGATATATTTATTTACTCCTCAGATTAATGAACCAAATACCAGCGTAACATATTCTCTCAAGCTGATTTTCTATTTAAAAAAATCAAAATTTTAAGCACAGCCATATGTCCCAGCCCTGCTTACCAGCCTCTGATACATGATAACTGTTCAACAAATATTTTATGAAATAAACGAAAAAGCATATGGAGAACCAGAAAGGACAGAACACGAGCAGTGCCACACGAACAGAATCTGGAGTTGTCCTGCACAGGGCACACTGTTCCACGGCAGTGTGACAGCTTATCAGTTTTTCCACTTGGAATGCCCTCACTCTGCATTTTATCCTCAAGATATAGCAATCATAAATGCATGCAAAGAATATCTGTAAAAACTATTTTATATTCTATTGTCCCTTATACTGACTATACTATTATTAGAGATAATGACAATTAATATTAGAAAAAATGGTGATCTGACAACTGAGACTATAGAACAGAGGGACTGTGAGGAGATAAATATGGACCAAAAGAAGAAAACAAGGTAAAAACAGACACATCACCAGGATCTTAAACTACAGGTAATCAAACTCTGAAGGCAAAAAAAGAGGAAAACAACCTGCAAATATTGTCATATGAGCAGACAATGGATTAATTTTCTTAATATAAATATTTTTGCAACTCATTGAAAAAAACAGGTACATAGCTCCTAAAATTAATTAAGAGATTAAGATCTCTTAAGATTAAGATTAATTTAAAGTTTGAGATCTTTTAAGATCAAGAGAATTCACAAGAACTTTCCTAGTATGATACACAAATGGATAAAAAACACTTTTCAACATTCAAACTTACTTCAAATTGATAAAATGTAAATTAAAGCAGCAATCAAGTGAAATTTTTAGCTAATAACTGGAAAAAAGTTCTGGTAAGAACTTACATTCTGACAGTTCAAGTAAGAATGTAAAGAAATAGAAATTCTCCCTCACTGATGGTTGTAATGTAAATCAGCACAATTCTACAAGTATAAATTTTATTTAAAGATCTAATTAAGGAAATGTACAAATAATTAGGTTCAAAATTAATCAGTTAAGTATGCAATATAGAAGATTTACTGAGGAAACTGAAATTAACTGAGTACATTGTGTATTTAAATTATATTAACAAAGTATTTAAGTAGCAAGGAAACATGGTTATCATACATCTTAAGTGAAAGTAAGATTAAAACATCCTAATCCCATTTTGATAAAGTATATGTATTAGCAATTTATCAGTCAGTCCTGGCAGCTACTATGTTTCAGTAACAGCAACTCCAAAATCTTAGTGATCTGGCATAACTTACATATATTGCTTGCTCAAGCAAAGTCCGCTGTGGACCTTGACAGTTCCCCAGGGCATAGGACCTCTGTGCAGTAACTCAGCACCCCAGGCTCGGTGACCTGCCTGAGGTCTCTTCCCCAGACTGATGCACAAGAGGTGGAAGAATCATAAGTGTTTCCCCGCCCCAACTCTAGAGTGACATTTCATTGGCTCCAAGAGGGTTGAAAAGTACAACCTTCCATGCAGAAAGACAGCCACAGTAATGTCTGCCACACAGTCCAATCCCAAACTGTAAAATTATATACTCTGTCCATCCATCCATGTAAACACATACAGGCGTATCTGGGAAAATACACACATACTAATTTTTAGTAACAGTGGGAATATAAAGTCCTTATAATCACAACCATAAAATGATTCCTGTGTGAATTATTCACGGATACTAGCATAATAAAATTTATAATCTGCCAACATTCTCAAGAACTCAAGTCAATCCAACAATTTGGGAAGACATGGGAATGCTAATGGAGCATAACTGGTGCTGCTGGGCTCAGCTGCGCTCTGGAAGGTGGGGCTAAAGCACTGGTATCTGTTTTGGTTGGACTGCATAGTTGGAGCAAACCTGTGGGTGCCTTTCCGCTCCCCCGCCCCCCATCAGTGAACTCAGCATGCCAAGAGAGTCTCAAAGCTTTGCCCAACAAAAGCATCAATGTTTCTCTCTGCCTCCTAGCCTGACTACTTACTGAGCTGGAGTAAACATGTATATCGGGTTTATAGTTTCCTTAGCTCTTCCAATACATTATCTCATTTAATCCTCATAAGAACTTTGGGAGGTAGTCCTTAAACTTTATTTAACTTGGAAATGAAATTGAATTAGTTTTGGAAAGTGCAGATGGTTCCCCAAGACTAGATAATTTGTCCAATGTCATGATTAGTACGGGACAGTGTTAGAATTCAGGTTAGTTTCTCCTGACTCCACCATTACGCATTCTTTCCACCATACACTTCCTCCTGTCCAGAATTCTTTGAGTTACAGAGTACAGAAATATCTTCCTTTTGATGCAGGAAAACAGCTGTGGGGCGTGAGGAGGGCTGAGTCCCAGCCTTTGGTTGAGCCCCTGGGAGGTGCCCCACCAAGCGTGGGTCCTTGGCTTCACGCAGGAAAGAATTCAAGAGCGAGCCACAGTTGAGTGAAGGTAGATTTATTCAGAGAGATACACTGAAAGGCAAGAAAAAGGCCACGAGGTGTGGGGGTTGGGTGCTCAGATTAAAAGTAGGTACACACTCCACAGAGTGTGGGCCGTCTCCAATGAGAGAGAGAGGCAGCCAGGAGGCGCTGTGTTGCTTGTTTTTACGGGCTTTGTAGCTACATAGTAAGTGGAAGGACCAGTCTAACTACCCTGGGGAAGGGGCTGGGGTTCCCAGGGAGTCGGCCATTTCCCACTCTTTGACCTTTTGTGGCTAGCCTTGGGACCGCCATGGTGCCTGTGGGCATGTTATTCACCATGTTAATATATTACAATGGACATAAGATGACGCTCAAGATCTGCTAGAAGTTAAATCTCTCATCATCCTGAGCCTCAAGGCCCCCTGGGGGTTGAATCTTTCACCATTTTGATGTTAATTGCTGTGGCCTTCCTTGAATGGCTGTGCCCTGCCCCCTTCCATCCTGTCTCACTTTTGCAGGAGTTTGTTATAATTAAATGATTTACAAAGAAACCATTACAAGAGCGAGAACAGACTGGACTATTCCAGGCAAAAAATCTAGGATTCCTGATTCTTTGCTCTGTAATCTTTCCACTCCCTGACACTGCCTCAGGAAATGTACTGACAGCTCCCTGAGATGACATTCAGTCTTCCTCCATTGCAGAGTCCCACCCTCTCCAAAGAGCTTCCTAAAACCTCTGCTACCAGCGTATCCACCATCCTCAGCTCTCAGACAAAACCAACACCCCATGTACTTCTTAAAAAAAAAAAATTCTGATGATAAATATGCATCGCAGTTTGGACTTCACATTTAGCCAGGTGAGGATTAAAGAAGTCTTCATCTTAGCAAAAAGTGAGACAACATTTTCCCTGCTTCCTTCACAAGAACTGAATCTGAAATGATTTCCAAAAAGGTAGAAATTGCTTAAAATGAAATCCCATTTATTTGCAAGTAAATGAAAAATGTTTGTGTTTATTTGCACATTTATTATTTTTGTCCCAGAAAGAAAACAAGGTAACTTACCTTGTATGTAAATAAGATAAGAGAGCACAGATTAATTTTAGAAGCAAAATAATAGAGTTGTAAAATTGGCCAGAGAATAAAGGACTCAGTATCTTTGCTACGCCTGTACCGCAAAGTTGGTCAAAGTTTTTCTTTGGAGAGATGGTTATCAAGACCTTATTTTCCCCCTGGTCTGACCTCCTGCAGTTTTGTGATAAATCACCAAAGAAAATTTCAGTTTAGGGGCCAGACAGTAAAACTTACCATGGGAAAACGCCTTTCGCTAGGTAACTAAAAACAATCCTCTTCTACGTGAGCTTTATGTAGTATAGTTACTGAGGCTGGTTACGATCCCAGAGTCGGAGAGGGTTAAAATGTTCAGGCTAAGCCGCAACTCTGGACTGTATACAAAACTTTTACTCAAGCACCAGCAGAATAAAAAATACAGTAAGAAAAACATACAGACATAATTAGGTCACCAGTGTGCTGACAGCTGGTTTCTCTAAGTACGTCTCTTAAGTCCTCCAGCCACTCCGATGTCGCAAGAGGGTGAGCGTGGTGAACTGCTCAGTCCTAAAGGGAGGTGGGCAGACTGCTGCGTTTAACATCTGACTTGAATGCTCCTTCCAGTGGCATTTTCTTGCCACTTGTTTTTCATAAACCATTGAATTTATAAGCAACCTAGAGCTTGCAAGTAGATGTTCGGCGCTTATGGTCCACTGCACTTCATCACTACGCCCTTCCCTGTAGGGTCCTGCTTATGTGAAATTTGGGAGGTAGAAGAGAAAGAGACTCCATTATTATCCTCTGGAAGCAACTGCAGGTGGACACCTGGGCAGAAGACAAGGTTTTGAGAATCATCTATTTTGGGAGCTGCTGAGACTGGAAGCAGCAAAGATGACTGAGATTGACCAAGGCTTCCAGCTGAGCTCTTGCACGTCACCCACTTCTAACAGCCCTGCTGCCCCAAGCCCGCTGGTAGCTCGCTATCCAAGCCACTGAGTCTCCGTATGGAAATCCTTCTTGTTTGGAATACCTGGCATGGCTTCTGCTTTCCCGGCCAATCTCGGACACTCCAACAGGTACACTTACCGAAATAGATTCCTGACCGCTGTGCTGCCGATGAGAACACGAGAAAGCTAGAGCTGTTACATCGTTCTCAGTGCCCGGAAAATAAAAGAAAGCCACTTGCTCAGGAGACACACGGCTATTTTTAGTGTAAGACAGCCTTCCCCTCCACAACATCCTTCCAATAAACAGAAGTTCCAGGTGCTGCTTTTCTAAACATCCTTCAACAGAGGCTCGGGTTTGCGGGACGGCGCTGTGGGAGGAGAGAGGCAATACGGTGCTACAGTGGCACTCAGCTCCCCGCTGATACAGCTTGTTTTACGAATATATTTTATACCTTGTAATTACTTTTAATGAAAAAGAATGTATGTATGTCTATGCATGACTGGGACATTGTGCTGTACACCAGAAACTGACACACTATAACTGACCGTACTTCAATTAGAAAATTAAGAAGACTACATTTTAGAATACTGAACTGAATGGATAGTCTGTTCTGCAAGAGCTCCTTAGCTCAGACTTGGTAAATCTCTGGTGGAAGAGAGATCCAGTACAGTGGCGAACACAGGAATCCGGAATGCACCCGTTGGGAGTTACCAGTTCAATACAGGCTCACAGGCTTGAAGGACACCCAGCCTGGATCGAGCACTACCTGACCCTGAGGAAAGCGAAGGAGACCAGCAAGACTGAGTTCCCGATTAAAGCTTCTCCCCCTTTCCTGGGAAGGTACAAAAGTAGGGCCCGCATGTAAAATACAGACTCTTCCTAGAAAATTGGCTTACATCCTCTCTAGCACAAGGACATGTGGGCAATCAGGGCCTATTGACAACATTCCTTTAAATGAAAGTTCTAATGAATTTACTTATGTAGATTTTCTTTGAAAACTGTGAGTGCTTTTAAGAAGCATGGTTCATATTCCAGTATTTTATATCAAAAAGGCTTTAATTATCACCAAAATTCTACGAGGAAGCACTCTTTGTGATTGCCTCTATAAATCACATAAGAAACCTATCTAGAAATTGAATGCTATTGACCAGAAATCTTCCTTCACGCAGACACGTCCTCATTTGTGGGAATTTAAACTGTCCCTATTTAGAGCTTCTAAAGACAAAAGGATCATGCTTGCATTGTTTAAACTAACAGTATAATTTATCCAATCATCCAAAATAAATTTATTGGATCCCTACTGTGTGTCAGACATTGTGTTTGGGTGCAGGGACACAGCAATTAACAAAACAGACAAAAACATCTGCCTTTATATTCTGGTGGGAGAGCCAGAAAAAAAGTCCAAATAACTAAAATAAGTTGTATGTTAGGGGACAGTTGGTGGGAATGAAAAATCTGGAGGAAAATGGAATGGGAAAGGCAATGGGAGTTGCAATTTTAAATAGAATTTTTAGGGAGAGGCTCCCTGATATCATGAGATTTGAAGGAGGTGAGGTCATGAGCCTTGTAGATATCTGGGGAGAAACACACCACCCAGGGGAAGCAGCCAGTGCAAAGGCTGAGCACCAGGAATCTGCACGCATGATCGACAGCCAGCAAGATCAGTGCACACAGTGTGGTGTGTGAAGGGGAAAGCAGGAAGAGATGTGATCCGGGAAGCAGTAAGAAGCCAGGGGATGGTGGGGCTTGTAGGCAATTATAAGGATATTGGAATTTTTTCTGATTAACTTGGATAGCCGCTGGAGAGCTGATTGCAGCCAAATGATATGATCTGATTCACATTTTAACTAGATCACTCTGACTGCTGGGTTGAGAAATGGGAAGCAATTATTTCCAGGTGCATCACTTCACATTTGTCTCACTGCAATTCTCTTCTCACTTTCTCTTCCTGGCACTCATCTATTTGAAACCCACGAATGCATTATGTCTCTTTGAAGATGTGCTCTATCATGTAGTTTGAGATTATTCCACTTTGTACTCCTTCCTCTGGATTTATTATCAAGTGTTAAATAAGATTGGACTTAGCACCCAGAAGCTTCCACAATTATCACTTTTACATCCCAGTGCAATAAATAAACATATCCACGTGTTAAGCATTTATGTTGGGATTTTCGGTGATAAATGAGGCTATTCAATCATATATACATGCACGTGTCCAATATCATTGCAAATCCACAAACACAATGGACAGAGGAGAAAAGATAAATAGAAGTATCCCAAATGTCCAAAAGATTATTATCTTCTTTTTTCAACTTTCAGTGTATTTTCATCCATGGGAAGAAATAAAAATTATTACAGGGCTCCAGAAGTCACCTTCTACGAATACATTGTTACATGTTGAGTTCTTGGAAAGCAGACACTGAGGTCTGGGGTGAAAGATGCTTATGGGGGATCAACACATGTGAAAAGACGGTGGGGGATGGAAAAGCAAGACTGGGAAGAGGATGAAGACAAACTGCAGTGCAGGGCTGACAATCTCAGCCAGCCCCACGGGAAGTTCAGACATAAAAGCTGCCCATCAGAGACAGCCTGCGGCAGACCGAAATGGCATGGCCTTGACGTCCCCACCTCAGTCAGTTGCTAGCTGACAGCATGGCCTCAGGCGAGGCAGTTTTCCAGAGTGAGGTGTGCCCTGAGCAGCTGACCGCTAGTGTCCTTGTGACCAAACCCCCTGTGCCCAGTGAGTCCCTTCTTCTGAAGGGTGGCATATTTCTGTGTTCCCCATACATACATGCCTTGTGACAAAACATGTCACACACACGCCCTGTGACAGAGTGTTGTCTCTCTAGCCTCTACTTTGCATCCATTCTCCAAGGAGAAAAATAATTGAAACTTAGCAAAGAGTTCTCTGCAACCAAAGTCAACAGAGGAAGAAAAGGACTCCAATCTCTGAGGCATCTCTAGGCAGGGAGCAGGGGAGAGTAGGGATCGTTGCCACGTCGCAGTGACTCCTGATGGGTGCAGCAGAGGTCTGAGGGACCAAGGCAATGGGAACAGGTTGCTGCTGGAGGCAGAAGAGGTGAGGGGTCTGACCCTGCTTTATCCATCTCTTTTCCTTCCGTAATGGCTTCTGTCCCCACAAATCCACTGTTACAGATGTGGCCAAAGACAGTCTGCGTGTTGACAGACCTGAAGCACACCTGTAGAGCTCAGCTGTGCTAGGTCTCTCCTTAGTATGCGACACATCTCACTGCATGCCGTTTTCTTATTTACATGTCGCCACACTCTCCTTGTTCCTTCTTAGCTTGCTCCGTTAGTTTCTCATTCTCCTGCTAAGACCCAAACCTGTGAAGTTTCAGAGCTGCCTCCTGCATCCCTTTGTGTGTCCCTGTGTTAAATGCCACACGGTGCTGTGACTCTGCACCGAGTGTCACAGTGCTCTGTGAGATGACGCCCGCGTTTGCATCTCCAGTCAATCTCTTACTTGAGTTCCCAGCTTATATAGCAAATTTGTCTTTGAAATTTCTACACCGGTGACCCAAAAGCATCACATACTTAAAAGTACAGAACTGAACATTAAGTTGTTAATTCCCCCTCCAATACACAATAGCTCTTCTCCAATCTTCCCCAATATTCTTACAGCCAGAACATCCAGTGTTTTAAGCCTGAAATTAATACTCATATACTTAGTACACCAAGTATGTTTCATTTGGATTCCAAAGTGTGTACTTCTTTTCTCTATGGTCACTTCCATGACTCTAGTACATGTCAACCAACAGATCTTATCCAGACCCCTTCTATAACCTTCTTACTCTTTTCCTGCAAAAATCCATCCTCCAAAGAGTAGCCAGAGTAATATTTAAAAGATGTAAACAGGATCATATGAAAAACCTTCTAATAAGATGTAGAAAAATCCAAACTCCTTACCGCAGTCTGTGAGTACTTGCACCTTCTGGGTCTAGTTCCTCGTTCTTTCCTGGATTCACGCTGCCCTGGACACACGGACATTCTTTCTCCATCTCTAATGCGCTGAGCTCTTTCCCACTCTTCGCCTTCTGCATGTGCTGTTTCCTCTTCTGGACTGCTCCTTCTCACTCCATGTGTTTATATCAAATGTTGTAGAGCACTTATCACAAGCACAGATTTTACATCCATTAGTATGTTTCATCGTCTAACAGCCGTCTCCTCTGTCAGAGCAGGAGCTCCGTGAGGGCAAGAGCGGCATCGCTTCTGTTCACCTCCATCCCCAGCAGTCAGCACAATACCTGGAAGTGCCCAGTAAGGATTTGTTAGATGAATTAATACAGTCTTTAATCAATACAAACATTAAGAAATGACATTTTTAAACTTTCATTTTAGGAAGATAAAACGCCTTGCAATTTGTTCAGACGTTGTAAATAGTGAACATGAGACACAAGGGCTGGAGGACATCCTCTGCGGTCCGGGACAAGCCTCCCTCAGATCTCATCCAGGTGACTCCCAGAGCTCCCCCACGCATCCCCTCTCTTCCCCCTTGTCCCTGCGGAAAGTTACTCTCCAGAGAGCAGCCACATCCGGACGAGTCTTCTGTCATGTTTCAAAGGAAAGAGGAAGAGGCAGCACAGAAATACAGCGCAGCTCAAGGTGAAGCCTCCGAAGCCTACGTGCGACTGTTTAGTTCTTTCCCTCCGAGCCCCTCGAACGTCTCAGTTACTGGAGGAAAATGGCTGTGGACAGACCTTCTAAAGAGGGCATCGACGGCTTCCTAGAAAATCAGGAAAAGCCGATACTGAGACAGCCGTGGGAGGCAGCAGAGAGACAGTCTCCAGAGGGAATTCATCAGCATGTTATCAGCATCTAAGAGACACAGACAAGCTCAGCTGACTTTAATCAAGGTCTCCCCAGGCTCGCCAGACGGTGAGCCTTCCTAGCATTCTTAGTGCCATAGATAAGCAATTTGCCGGCCAGGGTAAGTGTGAAAGACACTTTGGCCCCAGAGTAGCTACATAATCCTTAGAAGTAATTAATAACAGATTATAACCTGTTATCTGCATTCATAGCAAAACACCTTGTTATCACAGCAATGGCCTAGATTTGTGTTAAACTGACACCTACTGAACAAGTATCTTAATAAAATCAAACACTAAAACTCGGAGAAACAAGCTTGTGTTTTAATGGGATCATATTTCCTATGATGATGATATTTAAATGCAATATTCCTCAACACATCTGATAAATTCTCATGCTCCATAATTGGTAAAATGATAAGAAAGTAGACTTTCTTTGAAAAGTAACTCAGACCTTTTAAAAATCCAAAGTCATGTAGGCCATAGCAGTATTAGGCAAAGAACAAGAAAGTTTAATGAGAAGCTGGAGTTTTAAATTTATGTTGGATGCCAAGCTTGCAAAACCTTTCAAGAACTTTAAATCCATGGCCCCTTACAGCAACCCTGTAAGGGAGTTCAGTGCTTATTCACATCGTAATTTTACAGCTGAAGAAAATGGAGATACAGAGAGCATAAGTGAGCTGTGTGCGGTCTCTTGGGAAGTGAATGGGGAGGTGCTGGGGGCATTAGAGCCCAAAGCCCTTCTCCTTTTCAGGCTAGCAAGTGGCACTGGCTCCGTGGGGTTCCCTTCTTGAGCAATGCAAGTATCTATGGATATTTAAAATAAACAAGAACTTTTGTGAAACTGGTTCTCTTAATGCAAAAAGTTCTTCAAAAAGGATGATCTTCCAGATGGGTATAATGGAAGTCACAGTGAATTTTGACAAGAAAATGTCTCTTTAGTTCCATAATCCTTCACTTACTAAATAACTGTCCCTAGGTAGAATATTCTCCATGACTCAGTTTCCTTACTTTAAACATGGACACATTGTAAATCAACAATATTTCAATTAAAAACTTGACACAGGCAGATTGGATAATAAAACAAAAGCCTGCCACATGCTACCTGCAGGACACCCACTTCAGAGTGAAGGACACACAGATTGAAAGTGAGAGGATGGAGAAAAGATATTTCATGCAGATGGAAATGACAAGAAAGTGGGAGTAGCAATACTCACGTCAGACAAAACAGACTTTAAAACAAAGGCTGTAAAGAGAGACAAAGAAGGACACTATGTAATGATCAAAGGAGCAAAACGAGATGAGGCTACTATACTTGTTAACATATGTGCACCTAATACAGAAGCACCTTACTATGTAAAATAAATACTACCAGCCATCAAGGGAGAAACTGATGGGAATACAATAACAGTAGGAGACCTTAACACCCCACTAACATCATCAAGCAGGTCTTCCAGACAGAAAATCTGTAAGGCAATTGAGATACTAAAGGACACAATAGAACAGTTGGACTTGGTTGATATTTTTAGGACATTACATGCCCAGAAAACAGAATATACATGCTTTTCAAGTGCCCATGGAACATTCTCTAGGTTATATCCACACACTCAGGCACAAAAGAAGCCTCAATATATTTAAGAAGATAGAAATTATTTCAAGCATCTTCTTTGACCACAATGGCATGAAACTAGAAATCAACCACAGAAAAACAAATGAGAAAAAAATGACAGCATGCAGACTAAACATGCTGCTAGAAAAACCAATGGGTTAATGATGAAATCAAAGAAATTAAAAAATACCTTGAGATAAATGACAATGAAAACACAACAATGTGAATCCCACAATATGTGGGATGTAGCAAAAGCAGTCCTAAGAGGGAAATTCATAGCAATACAGGCCTTCCTCAGAAAACAGGAGCAATCTCAGACAAGCAACCTAACCTGCCACTTAAAAGAATTAGAAAAAGAAGAACAAATAAAACCTAAAGTCAGCAGAAGGAAAGAAATAACAAAGATCAGGGGGGAAATACATAAATGAACTAATATATATAAAATAGATACACAACAAGTTCATACTGTATAGCACAGGGAACTCTATTCAATGCCTTGTAGTAAATTATGGTGAAAAAGAATATGAACATGAATATATGTATGTTCATGTATGACTGAAGCATTATGCTGTACACTAGAAACTGACACATTGTAAACTGACTGTACTTCAATAAAAATATATCAAGTTCATACTATGTAGTAAGGGAACTCTATTCAATATCTTGTAGTAACTTATGGTGAAAAGAATATGAAAACAAATACATACATATATATAGCATTATGCTGTACACCAGAAATTGACGTATTGTAAACTGACTATACTTCAATAAATATATATATACAGAAAAAAAACATAACTTGATTCAGTAACAGAAGGTTCTCTCACAGGGTTGTGGGAAAACGAAGAAGTGATTCACTGAAAGGTCAACAAATAACTCCTGGAGTGTCTATCACATGGCACGCACTCCAGATACCAAGACTCAGTCACCTAGTCTCCATCCCGGAATGTTGCATTACTGAAAAGTTTAAGGTTGTTCATTTTATATGCCGACAACGAAGTGTCTTGTGGAAATGTGACAATCTAAATTGTCTCATCCTGGGCATGCATTTCCTCAGGAAGCCAACCTTTAATTCTAAACTAGGGATTAAGACAAGTGCCCCTTAAGGGGAGCGTGCAAGGCAGCTGTGAGGGAATTCGACGTTTGTTCAGCAGTTTATTTCCAGAGAGAAAGAGACAATGTAAATGACAGTAAGCAAGCAGCTCCCAATAGAACATTCCAGAAAAACACACACTGGTGAGTATAAACTCTGTAAATAACAAGTCACGTTAGACATTTACCATCTAGATTGCTATGAATTAATGCACCAAATCTTCATTCTAATTAATGTGTGACTGATAGATCTTAAAACATCCACTCACTCTTTTTAAGGAAAAACAAAAAATCAAAATCCACATAGAAAGAAAAGATAAAAGCATACCAGAATATGTCTTCAAGACTCCTTTCTTTTATAATTAATTTTCAGTGAGTAACTTTTTAATTAAATAAGGCTGGTTATGTCTCTTTCTGCAAGACACATTTTTGAATTTTCAAAGCAGTCTGATTTATTTTGTAAGTAAAATGTCTGAATTCACAGATTTTAGTTTAGCATCTGATTTATTTCATGATGCTCTTTATAACTAAATAATGTCAAATGAATTTAAAATACTTTTTCAAAAAGTACTTTTGTATTAGTTATCAGTTGCATAGCCATGTATCCCCAAACCTAATGGCTGGAAACCAGAAGCATGCACTAGTTCACAGTTACAACGGTTCAGGGGTTCAAAAGCAGATTAGCAGGGTGGTGTTCCATTACATTGCAGTCAAGATGTCGACAGGGGCTTCAGTCATCCAGAGGATTAATTAAGGCCACTGAAACTGTTTGCAAGGTGATTTATTCACATGGCTATTGGCACGATGTCTCAGTTGTCACTGAGCCGCTCCATAGCCTGCCTAAATGTCCTCAAAACATGTCACCTGGTTTCTCCCTGAGTGATCCAAGAGAAAAGGCTGAGGCCACACTGGCTTTTCTGATCTGGTCTGACAAGTCTCACGTGTTCACTTCCTCTTCGGGTACCAATTCATAAGAAGTGAATCACCAGATCCAGCCCACCCTCTGGAGGATGTGATAAGGCTCCGCCTCTTGAAAGGAAGAGTATCAGAGAACTGGTGGACATATTTTAAACTATCATAGTTATTTATTTTAGAAACAGTTTCTACTATTTGGCTGTTATAAGGAGACTAGCATATGCTGGTAACATCTAATTCTGTATCAATTACCCATGAGGTAGTGGGACCAACCAGTGTAGTGACTCAGAGCCCGGATTCGGGGGCCAGGTTGCCCAGGGCAAAGTCTTGGCTCTAATACATGCCGGCTGTGTGATCAAGGGTAAATTACTTCACTGACATGTGCCTCAGTGTTTCCCCTTCAAACAGAAACTAATTACAGTTCTCACATTTTAGGCTTTTTGTGGGGACTAAATGAATAGATGTGAATGAAATGCTTAGATTATTGCTTGCCGCATTATAAACATTCAGTAAGCTTCAGTGACTATCATCAGTTAGTGTTAATTGTAATCGTTCAGCTGTATACTAATAACTTTATTTCCGTAGTCAGAAATACATTTTTCTTCCTTGGTCAACAATAGAAGACTCTGAGCCGAATCACTAGACAACAAACATTATACCTAAAATAGCACAACTGGTTACTCAGTCAAACAAAAATTCACTTTAGAATATTTCATCACTTACATTTTCAGTGAAGGATTTACCTCCTCATCTCCAATCTGGGAGTGATTTTCTTTGGCTGCCATTTTGATTCCTATAAAGAGTTTTATTTTTACCTTTCTAAGATAAGGATGTTTGCTCGTCTCAAATAGTTGAAGCAAATGAAAACAATGCTGCCTGAAATGAGTTTGGTCAATGTGCTTTTCTCTTTCCAAAAGCTGGTGTCTCAGCTCTACCTAAATGTACTTGGTTTTCATTCTCTTGACAAGCCTTTCCCTTACTCTGCTGTGTTTCTTTACAGCTTGATTGCAGTGTGTCAAAGCTGCTGAGCTCTAATCATGAACCTCTTTTCAAAGATTCAGTTGCTTCCCAGTAGCTGAATACTTACATCCATCCTCTGACTGTTACTGTCAGCACCCTGCTGCCTCCTCACGTGAGCGCTCCCAAGCCTCAGCAGCTTAATGAGCACTTTGAGCTGTGAATACTATTTTCCCTGTGAGGCTGGAGCCAGAAGTCCCTCCAAATCTCTTCCCCCGACCCCAACCCTTCTATTAGAGAGAGAAGGAGAAAGCTTCCTTGCTTCCTACCCCACCATTCTTTCTCCTGGCAGACCGAAAAAATTCCCTCCGCACTTCTAAGCTCGGCATTACCAGTTCTGCAATCTCAAAGTCTCTCCCTCCTATTCAAAACCAAATGTGATTTTTCTAGAAGCAACTTGTGACGGCAGATCTGTCATGTACCAAGATGATCAGACTGGGGAAGCCCCTCCAGGACTGGAGAATAGAAGACCACGCTGTGCACAAATCAACTGTTCACCTGCAAACTTCTGTCTTCCGCTCTCCTTTCACTTCTGACAGTACCTGTATTTTTCCCCCCTGATAAGTCAAAGGAGAGTATTAAATCATATTTTTACCCTAAAGTATGCAGAGTTTTGGGTATTGTTAGGTATGCACTCCTCAGTAATTTGAGTTCTCCTTTCTGTTTCCACCCCACTGTGATATATATATTATATATTATATTTATATATCATATATTACATATTATATATTATATATACTTCTGTCTTTTAAGACACACACACACACTTTTTCCCAAGGTGGAGTCACAAATACAGAATATTCTTTAATTTGATACTTTCTAAAATTAATATGTGATATTGCATATATCCAATCACTACCAACAGTGAACGTGAGATTTGTAATTGGATTATCTGGATAGACATACTGTCTACTTCACTCAGTGCTATATTAAATTGAGCAAATTACTTAGCTTTTGAATCCTTGCCTATCTGCAAAATAAAGATAGTGTCTACTTCGTAAGGTTGTGGTGAAAATTAGATATGATACAGTACGCAGTTGGCACATCGCCTAGCAATTAGAAAGCAATCAGTGTATTTCAGCTATTGATATAATTTTAATTATTATTGTATATCACTATTATTAAGCAAATTTACTTCATTTATTAAAATGGCAAAAACCACTACTCTATTGTATGGGTTGATGAAACTTAATACGTCCAACAATTCCCTATTAATGGCTCTTTAGATGGGTCTCCAAATTTTTTTATATTATAAAATACGATGATGGACATTCTGACATGGACATCTCTGCATCTTCCCAGCAATTTTTCTGTTTGTAATATTCCCCAAATTCTCAGTAACCATGGAGAGAGTGACTGCATAGAGAGTAAGACTTTTTCCCCACTATAAAATGGCCTTTACTCCGATTCAGCTAGAGGATACAGCTGGAGGCCTCACCTCACCAGAGAGCTCAGGTGACAACCTTCCAAACAGCGGAGCACAGCCAGTGGCCTCCTCGACGGGGAGGCCCCGCCTAAGCCCCCACTCAACTTCGGGGCGCGGCCTAAGGCCCCAGGTGACTGCAAAGCCTGGCCTGGGGCTCTTTTATCATTTACATTTCCCTGATCTTTTATTCTGCAATGTCTAATTTCGTCTCAAGTCTGTCTGTCTGCCTATCTATCTAGCTAATCTATCTTTTTTAAAGCTCTCACATTGTAATTCTCATATTCATATATTCAGTTTGAGTCTTTTTTTATATCTTCTATGGCCCTACTTAATTATTTGTGAAGTATAATTATATTCACTGTTTTAATATCTTTGCCGGTTACTTTTAACATTTATGTCAGTACTGGCTCACTTTTGATTCTTTGCTTTTCCCCCATGATTAGGTCATATTTCCTACTTCTTTGTATGCCCAGGCATCTTTTAAAGTTTATATTAAAAAGTTGATTTCAAAATACACCTAACAGGCAGAAAACAAACTGCAAAATTTGTTTACGTCTTCTTAACAGTTCCCGGAGCATTTCTACAGTTCCATTTCTGATAAGTTGAGTATTCTGGAGAGCTCTAAATTTATATCTCTGGTTTCAAATTCTCCTTTGAGCTACGGACTCACAAACCCAATTGTATGTGTGTCAACTGTACCTGTGTTTGTCACAGTTCCCCCCAGACCTGTTCCACTCGCCCCCACAATGTCTTAACACGTCAGTCAGCGGCAGCTCCATCTGTATCGTTGTTCAGAAATTCCTGATCTTGCCCTTTCTCGGCCTCCTCTTTTCTTACTACATCTCGTCCGTTAATAAGTATGCGTGGACATTTTTTTTTATTGGGTGCTACATGTAGTAACTTTTACCTCCCTGAGGGCTGGATATTTTTGTTTTGTTCTGGGTTGTACAGAAATTACTTGAAAACAGTTTGATCCTTTTAGGTCTTGCTTTTTAGGTTTGATAGGTAGGCGTGGAGCAGTGCTCAGTGCAGGTCTGGGCACTCCTCAGTCCTGAGGCATGGTCCCTCTGTGTGCTGTTCTGCCCAGTGCTCGTGGTTTTCCAGCCTGGCTGGTGGGAACGGGTACCACTCTAGCCCTATGTGAGTGCCAAGGGCGGCTCCCTCTGTATCCTTTCAGGTGGTTCTTTTCTGGGCTGAAGCAGCTTCCTCATATTAATGCACTGATCAGCACTCAGCTAATTACCCCGGGGAAACCCTCAGCAGTTCTCCAGAGTTCTCTCTCTCTCTCTTCGTCTGTAACCGTCTCCTCCCCCACACTCTGTCCTTGGTCACTCCCTGATTCTCAACACTGTCTCCATAACTCAAGGAGTCTGCCAGGCTCTGCCTGGGGGTTCCCCTGGGGAAATCTTTGTCATCAGGCTGTCTTAAGACAGTAAGTAGCCTGGGGAAATTGAGGGGTTCACCTCATTTCTCATAGATTTTGATGACTTTCATTTCCTGATGCTCAGGGTCTTGAAAACTGCTGCCTTCATATATTTTATCCATGTTTTGGTTGTCTCAGGTGAGAGGGTATAAATCTGGCACTGGTTACCTCATCTTGGTGGAACTAGAAGTTACACTAATAGACATTTACATGCAAAGAAATAGCATCAAAATATATGTAGTAAAAACTTATACATTTAAAGAAATACTGAAAGAAACCCAAATTTAGGCAAATTCTTTAAAGTTTTGGTATATGAGAAAAATGAATATGAGAATATGTTGTATTCTAATGCTATAGTCAATAAGGTTAATAGGTCTGTATATCATACTTAGTTTTCTACAAAGAATATATACTTTTAGTCAATCTTGAGTATAAGAACTGATCACTCACAACACTGTAAAATGATTATGAATCAATAAAAAATGTAAAAAAAAAAAAAAGAATTGATCACTTAGCCAGCCACAGGAAGATTTCAGTATGCACCATGAAAAAGAAATGATAAATAATTAAAAGACTTGTTGCATTCTTTAACCACAAGTGATAAAAATTGAAACCCATAATTTCAACAGAATAAAACTATGTGAAGATTAAAAATAGAAAATCTCTTAATAACTGAATCAAACAAAAATCATATAAAAATTATTAGTATTGGTTTTTCACATTAACCATGAAAATATTCTACATAAAATGTGATAAGCTGTGATAAAAAAGGTATACTCAAAGACAAATATAAGGCTCAAATGGTGTTTGTTATTATTAAAAATGACTAAAATAACTAAAATAATTAACTAAACATATAATTATTATCTACCATATTCCAGTATTAAGAGAGATTCTGGGGCCATAATGTAAAATAGTATTGACATAAGTCAGATTCTAGTGGAAGGAATACTCAATGTAAGTGTCTACAAAAACATTCAAAAACAGAAACCAAAGATGGGAGAATAAATGGGATTATAACCATTGATACAGAGACTTATAAATATAAGAGCATTGTGCACAACTCTGCGGTAACAAATGGGCAAATGATAATTTTAAGGGAAAATTTTCTGTTTATGTATAATTTTTAAGTATTACATCTGAGAAGAATCAGAAGACCTGAAAAAACCAAGTATCACAGAAGAATCAGAAAAACTTATCAAAGACTTATACCCAATAACGGATCTAAGATTTCTCTCAAACTTTCAAAAGAACATATATATCCAATGCTACCTACCATGGAATTTAGGAAAACCTAAAAACATCTTAATTTATTTTGTAGAGCTACTGTGATCTACTACAAAGCTATAAATACCACTGAACTGAAAAGAAAATCAGTGGGTTTCCCCTTGTGTGAAAAATACACATGTAAATACAGCCTGAAAAAAGCTGACAAAGCTACATCCAGATCCACACATAATTTCACAACCAATTTTACACGAAAAAACAGAAATATTTTAATATTAGGAAATAGTCAACTCTAACAGCGATTATCAATTATTAGCAGCATAATATAATCTAATGTGTTACTGAGCACCCATTCAATTATATCCCAAAGCAGTTTACACTTAAATACTTAGAATACTTGATCCAGATGCTTATTTTCTCAGTGTCATAAAGACCATTATAGAGCTCACAGGAGTCTGAGTGGTTGCTATCGCTCAGCTCGTTCCACCATGAACTGCTCCTGCTCCCCTAAACATTCTCTGGCTCTGTGAATTCAGGCCCAGGGTCCTTCAGCAGGAATGTTCTACAAGACGATGGCAAGCCTGTAGCCCCACTGGTGATGCGGGCAATGGAACTGCCATCCAGGGTCCCAAATTGTTGGACACCCACTAAGTGGGAGGCTGGGAAACCAAGGTTATATGCAACTTACTGGACAATGAGATTGAGAGAAAACTCAGACAGAATGAAAAACAAAGAAAAGAGAAGGCAAGAAAGAAGAAGAAAAAGAGAAAGCATGAGAGTCAGAGAGAAGTAGAAGAGAAATAGAGGATACAAGCGTGGGAGGAAGGAAGAAGAGGACAAAGAGGAAAAAAATGAATTAAGGATCTCTTAAGCTAGTTATCAATATCTCTACTTTAAAGATAAGGAAAAGAACTCACTCAAGATCAAACAACTTGTAAGCAATGGAACTGCAATTTGAACATGCATACCGAATCTTGGACTCCTAATTCTAAAGCCAACCTTCTTTTCATTACACCAGGCCGCCTCCTCCTTTTTCCTTTCACTCTCACCATCCTTGAAAGCCTGGAGTCCAAGTCATTAAATTCATTCAAATGACCTTTATCCCACGTTTGTACTTGACCTGAAGACGTCTGCGTATCTTTCCCCATCCTGGACTTGCAGAACATGTCTTTGGATTCTTTGTTTCCTGTGCTTTCTACCATCATCAGAAATTTACATCCATTCTGGTTGAACTTGATGTTAGATTCAACACATTGACAGGCTGTAGCCTGTCAAAATATCTTTAAACCCACATTCTGATTTCTAATTCACGGTTTCTTTAAGCTTTATTCCATTAGCAATTTTTATAATCATCCCTTTTATATTTTCTTCCTTGTTACTGATAAAAGCACTGGCTAGAACAGGATCGAGAAACAGAAATTAAAAAGTGCCTTCCACGTTATCCTCCACTCTTTAATTAGCACTATGTGAGCAGAGTATTTTAGCTGGTTACTAATCCACCAAATTATACAACCATCCCAACAGTAGTTCTCAATTTTTTTCTACAAGGAAAATAAAAAGTCCCTGCCAAATAGTTTATTGAAGTACAGTCTCATTATATGCATTATATTTGACTTACCTTCCCATCTAGAATCTAATTTCAAATTACTTACATGGCTAGACTGAGACTACACCATAAATCTCAAACGGCCTTACAAGTGGATTACTCTATTATCCTTCCTAAATGTCAATAAGAAATGCTTTTCACTGATATATTTTAAAGTCATTAAATGTGATATTAAGCAGAAGCTTAGTTAAAGCACAGCATTAGCTCAGCCATCTGTTTTGTATATGGTGTTGTAATAATTTTAGGGACTCCACAGTTCATTCCTTGCACTTGAGTACCTACCTGTCTTCTTAAAGAACATGGGCCTTGTGGTCAAGACTGGGAGGAAGAAGAGCTGGATTCTACCCCCAGTTCTACCCATAACTACCTTGCTGATGGTGTCATGTCATTATTGATACAGGTTTCATTTGATTCATTTATAAAGTTGAAAGAATTTACCATATTAGCATTCCCCAAAGCATCCTTAAAATTTCAATTCCAGTTTAATAATTGCTGAAGTAAGCCAGAAAGAGAAAGAAAAATACCATATGAGATCGCTCATATGTGGAATCTAAGAAAAGAACATAAATACAAAACAGAAACAGACTCATAGACACAGAATACAAACTTGTGGTTGCCAAGGGGGGGGGGGTGGGAAGGGATAGACTGGGAGTTTAAAATTTGTAGACACTGACAAGTGTATGTAGAATAGATAAACAAGATTATACTGTGTAGCACAGGGAAATATATATAAGATCTTGTGGCAGCTCACAGTGAAAAAAACTGTGACAATGAATAAATGAATATATGTATGTTCATGTATAACGGAAAAATTGTGCTCTACACTGGAATTGGACATAACATTGTAAAATGACTATAACTCAATAAAAAATGTTAAAAAAGAAAAAGAAAATATGGTGTCTACAGTAAAATAGTTTTGGGCAATGGCAAAAGCCTTCTTTACTGAAGGATTATCAGAACCTGGGAATTAAAATAAAAAAAATTTTTTTTTCCCAGCAAAGAGCTATGCTAGTCTTTCCTAGCTTATTAAGATATAGAACACTTCTACATGGTTCTATCTTGTTGACTAGTGTTCTCCAGAGTGTGTGCTGGGAAATGTAAAAATATACTTGAAGATCTAAGTTTCACTTCTACTCCATAGGGTTCTATAATTACCATACATTCTACATTCACTCAGTCCAGGTACAAGATCTAGAATTTTCATCAGGAAGACAAAACCCAGGCAAATTGAATTAAAATGGTGTCAGTAGATTTGAATAAGGCTAAAATTGAAATTTAGAGGTTCACTATTGTGAATGGATTCTGAGTGTATTTACAGCAAAAGCTTGTCCCATTAAGTGAAAGCAAATGCAATGATTGCCACCAAAAAATGACTATGATGTGTTCCTATTACTGATTTTTTTTTTTTTTACTGTTGTGGTGGGGTTAAAATAACTTTCAGACGGAAAAGAAACATATAAGTTTACTGTAGGCTTGATGAAAATTGTATTTAAAAACACAAGAATGTAAGAAAAGAGCTTACAGAAAATATATGGTTAAAAAGAAAGCAGATAAAATACAATATTTGGATTAAATATTCTGACACATGGCACTGGTGGTTGAACAGAGTGTTAACCTAACAGAGTTCTTAAAATGTTTCCTGTTTTTCTGTAGATTTCTCACCTTCCTGTTAAATTTTCATTGAATACAGAGTGTTAAGAGGAAAAAAAGAAAAAGCTAGAAGGCACAGAAGATGAGTATGATTTCTTAAAAGACACAATGTACTTGTTAAACTCTAATACACATTTGCCCTCAAAGGTTAGTCTGAGGAAGCTGTTCTATTTGTCCCCTCTGTGCACGTTTGGCCTCAGGAAAGGACAAACCCACATCTTCATCCTATCACTTACAACAAACATCAAGTTCCTTAAAGGTGGTGTTTACACACCCTTATATTCTTCAGTATTCCTGTTTCAGCGCCTTTCCATAATAAGTACTCAATAAATATTTGATGATGAAACTACACTAGACATGGTACGAGGTGCTAGAGATACAAGGATGAATGATGCTCAGGCCCTTCCCTCAAGGCGTCAGTGTTCTAGTCAAAACCAGTACGACCTTGCAGGGTGGAAGGTGCTGAGGAAGTGCTATGCACAGCCTGGGGGTGAGCACAGGTGGAGGGCCTAACCCGGTCGAGGAGGAAACCTCGACCGATTGTTCAAGGACGAATCGGGGTTAAAGATTCAGAAAGCGTATTCCCCATGGAAGCAACAGAGCAGGCGATGGGCAAGGATGAGAGAGAACACGATGGAGAGAAGGACTCAGAAACCCACATCTGCCTTCTCATGGACTCCACTGGCAACTTACTAAACCAGGATCCATCGCTTTACCCCTACCCGGAGGACAGTACATGCCTTCCTCACCACCCGCTGTCGTGTGACCACGGCTGGCACCTGCGCTGACTTACAAAAGCAGCACCTGAAGATCGAGTTGCTGTAATTACTTACACTTTTGCTTCTGCTCTGCCCCATAAAAAAAATAAATAAATAAAAACAGAAAGGAAAGAGTAAAGGATAAGAGGTTCGAAGCCAGCCTTGCATCCCCAGTCTACTATTCGTCACGTGCGTGACATAGTTCAACCTAATTTTTTCCTATGGGCATTAGTCTTCCTGGTTTAAAAATGGAGCTGGGAGGTGGGTGATGAGCGTGAGATGGTAACTTTAAGGATGACTGCAAATATTAAAAGAATCAAGGAATGCTGAATTCCTCTGTAAGTTAAGAAAAAACTACACGCCATTATTGTTATTCATACACCGATGGGCTTTTTTTCAGTGACAAGTAGGTATGAGTAAGTCAGGTCATCAGTAGGGGGTTTTGATAACTGAAGTGGTTTGTGGCATGAAAACCATGAACTTAAGAAGAATTTTCTAGTCATTCTTTCCTTACTTGCTTCTTGAATTACTTTACTCTAATACTGATTTTCTATGTAACGTCCTAGTGACATATTCTGACTTTTGAGCTGTCTCCTTATTTTGGTTTCCTTTCAGAACTGAATGACACTTGAGAACAATTTATATTTATGAACTGATCACCTAAATTCAGGGAACGTATCATTATAAAAGGTCAAATAAAAATGTCCACTTTCTTTAGAACTAAAGAAACATTTTGAACCCAGTACACTAGGAAATTTTAAATTGCATCTTAACACAGCAGGCCACTCCATTCAGAAGCAATGCTTTTTATGTAATTTGAGGGAGCAGCATTCCGAGCTTTCAAACCCTTTTCTTAATCTCCTTTCTATTTCTACAGTTTACTCTTCTATAATGTACAGGCCACTGTTTTGGTGGATTCATCTCTCAAAACACATGTCTAAACTCATATATCTAGTCTAGTAATGTGTGGGATATTCTTGATAATTGCTTTTAATTTTTTTTCTTGATACCTATGTAAAAATTGATTCAAAGGTAAACTTTACCGTGAAAACTGGGACAAAAGTTCATAGCCTTCAACAGTTCATAAATTAAGTCTATTAGGAATACTTCCTAATTTTAAAAAATGCACTTTTATTGGCAACATAGCTTGTCTGCTAGGACGTTCAACGTAGTATCTTACTGATGCAGCTTCATTTGCATATCTTGCTCTGCTTTCTACTGAGTCTTTCTATCAACTTCTATTTTTTAATTTTTTATGTAAACTTCTTTAACAAAGCAACTATGTATGTTAAAAGCCTAGTTAAACAACTATTTATATTCAAACTTTGGTATGTTTTATTCCTGGTGCACAGTCAAATTTACTTTGGATGACTTTTATGTTTCAGATCTTAGGATGTGCTATGATACTGATGATACTCAGTCATTCATTTAATCAGCAAGTATTTTTGAGTACCTGTTCTGGGTTAGAAGAAGATGCAATCTATGCCCTCATGGAACTCAGATCTATAAAAACAGGCTACGTATGTATATGTGTATATGTGTATCTGTCTGTCTGTCTGTCTATCTATCTATCTATGTGTATATAATACACACAGAGAAATTCAAGTAAACATGAAAAATTAAGAGAAGTGTCATGAAACAGGAAATGTGATAGAAAAAATTGATGCATAGACAAAGATTCAGGTAAGATTCTTTGGGGGCCATATTTTGTTTGAGAATTGAAAGTTAAGAAGCTGGCTGTTCCACAAGTAGGAGATCCCAACATGAAAATAAAATATGCGCAGCTTCCTCGGGAAATTCCTAGCAGAAAAGCAGCCGCCGGTGGTACAGAACGAGTAGCGGAGAGATGAGAAGAAATGAAACCGGAGAAGCAAAAGCAGCCCCTGAAAAGAAGTTGGAATGTTATTCTAAGAGAATCAGAGGCGAAAAGAGGGGAAAGTGGACGGTTTTATCCACTGTGTGTCCCATCGCTGTGTGGAGCACTTTGTATTTCTTTCATTTATTCTTCAAAATAACCTTTTGAGAAATCTGTTAGTAGCCTGAAATTCTACACTAGAAAAATAAGGTTCACTTGCTGTACAGTTAGTAAATGGAGAAGCTAAGATTCAGATCTGAGGGCTTTTGTCTACAAATAGGTGACTCGGTTACCGTAGCCCACTACCTGGCGGAGACCATGAGAGCTGAGCCAGGCCACGAGCAGCAGCTCTATTCCCACCACCATCTCAAAGCACAGTGTTCTCACTGTTATTCTGGCTATTTGTGTCTAATACTACATTTAGTTCTCTGGCTGTAAGTGCCTCTCACTATTTTCTGAGCTTACTGACTTCACACATCCCAATGTACTCACTTCTCTAGTCCTCACAACGAGAGCAGGTTCCTGAAAACATTCGGTGATCAGCAAATACTAACTGAATGAAGGAACAAATGAATGGAGTAGCTGATGATTGAATGGAAAGTATGATATTCTCTAGGTAACAGTACACACTAATTAACAAAGTTTCTCATAGCGTCATTTTCTTTAAGGCATTCAGTTCTTTGGGACACTATTCAAAGTAAATGGATACCATGATATTACGCTGCTGAATTTTCATACCACTTATAAAGTTAGTACGGTGTGGAGTGTTGGTTCTCAATGATCAGTGTGTATGAGAGCCACTTGTTTTCAGAGTTCTTCAAGTGATTTTTGTTTGTGTATTATCCTAAAATAATTTTCACATATTCAACTTGACATCTAAAGCTTTCCATCAAAATTTTAAATACTTAGAAAGGGCACAACCTCTGAAATATTGTAAGGATAAGCATTTTAAGAAAATACATTTGACTAAACATATTTCTATTGTTTTTAATATAGCCAATGGAATAAAGATACCATTATGATTTGATACTCAGCACTTAAAGGAAAATGGGAAAAACTTTCATTCGATAGTTGAAAAATGAATACTATTCATTTTTTTCTTTTAACTCATTTGCCCATTTTATTTTCACCACAGAATTTAACCTTAATTTAAATATCTCATGGTCAAGAATCTTAGTGGTATTATCATAGTCCTATGATAACTTTTAAATTAATTAAAAAAATAGTCTATGACCATACATTTTTATGTCTTAAATTTCTTTTGGATTGAATCATCATTGTGATTAGTATTTGTACATGTTTTACCCAAAGATTGAAAATACATTTCAAATTTTGATAATAGAAGATGTAACATAGAAGTAAAATTTCATTGGAAATCATCCTTTAATGAGATGTAAGTTAATCTCTTCCAACTTAGATCATGTATCCAAGGGTGAATAATATTTTTGGCTTGAATGAGAAAGGCTTTAATACCAGTCAATTCCTAATTTTTTAAAATGATAATCACTGAGAAACTTGGTTCACATAAAAAGGTAGATGAGATTGGAAAGCGTTTCATAATAGCAGTATAACATGACTCTTTGCACTCCTTTTGAGTTACATGCCTCAAATGGCAGTAATCCATTATCAAAAATTATGTTTCATGATCTATAAGCTGACAACTCAATTGGGTTCTCTTTCCATTTCGCTGAAAGGAAGTAATTAGAAACCACTGTACTTGCAGAAAGATTTATTTTCTAGTCATTAGTGACATTTACCTTCTCAACATCAATATTTTAAATTATCTCTGCAGTTGGCATCCTAGGGGACTATACATGCTGGAGATGCTCTGCCGTTGTTCGATAAGACCTAGTTATGTGAACTGGGAAAAGGCCCAGGGGGAGAGGGGAGGTGGTGCAAGGAAACCAAGATAACCAGGTACGTTCTCAGGCAGACTGGTTTCAGGAATGGCACTTGTAGGAACTGACAACTTGGAAACTGATCCTTTTAAAACTATTTGAGCCCCCACACTTCAGAAAATCCTGATGTGCCCCTAGATAGATAGACAGATAGATAGATACGCCTTTTCTGTAAAATTAATAACCTAGGATAGGAGCTAGAAATTACCATGTTTAGAACTTAGCCTCAGAGATTGTAATTCCATAGGTCTATTAAGAGGCCAGGAATATGTTTTTTTGTTTTTGTTTTTTGGATTTTGGTTTTTTTTTTCTCTTTTAACAAACTCACCCCAAGTAATTCCGATGCAGGTAATCCATAGATTGCTTTCCAAAAAACATTGTGTGGAGAAAGTAAATGCTTAAATACAAATAGTAGGTAACATTATTGATTACTTTGTCCCAAGAATGACTGTATGTTACATGTGACAAATTTTTATTCATAAAATCCTTTCAACACTGATGAGATCTTACTATTAGTTCCATGTTAAATTTGGATAAATTGAATTAATGAGAAGTTAAATCGCTCATGTAAGATACACTGAATGCGAAAAGGGAGGGGACACGAGTTAACATGAGGCTGGTAAAGATTCAAGGCATAGAGAGCCTGGAATTTCAGGCTGAGACGTAAGACTGTGTTTGGGGAGGCAGTGGGCACCTATGGAAGGACTTCATACAGGTAATGATGCGCCTAGTCTAGTGTGAGAGAAAGAGGCAGGGCAGAGTGCTGGAAGACACCGATAGTTAGGGAACAGATAAAGGAGGAGAAGCCCGGAAGGACTGATTAGAGAGAGAGAAAATGAGTCAGCCCAAGAAACACTCAAGAAGCATGAAAGAAGCTATAATGTTACATGGTAGAGGAACAAAGAAATGAAGAAAACACAACATTGTCCACTGAATTTAGCAAAACAGAGATCACTGCTGAAAATGATTTAATTGGTGTCATAGAAATAAAAGCTAGATGGCACTAGTTTGAGGAATAAATGGAGAAAGAAGAAAACTGGACAATGTGTAAACTCTTTCGAGAGACTTAACAGTGAAGAAAAACGAAACTTGTTGCTGCTGCAAAGCTGAGAACAGAAGAGTATTTCTGATATTAGTGATAAAGAACTGACAACTGACTCAAGAAAGCAGAAAGGCAGGAACTCCAGGGCTCAGCAGGAAGCAGATTATGTAACAACGGAATTAATATGGGATAGATGTAAGAGTTGGTTACAGGAAAAAACGTCCGGGGCTAAAATTTTGCTCAAAAGCTAAGAGTCAGCAGGTCAGCAGATGACAGTGATTAAGAGAAATAGGTGCTGTTTCTGGATTATATCTTCAGATGATCAAGGATTTCTACAAGAGCGTTCACAGGAGCATGCTTGGAAAGCGCCACCGCAGAGCTCTGAGGGTGAGGAGCTAGACCTGGAAGGAAGAACTGAACTTAAAAGTATGCCTTGATCAGCCATTTCACAAGTCACTGGAGTGCTTACTTTTTTCTGGGAACTATGCTAAGGACGCAAGTTATAAATAAAGATATTTCATCACTTCTCAACCAGTGACACTACGCAAGGAAACTGCTCAAGTTAATAAAACTTGCTAAAGAATTTACGGAAGGTTTAGAAGCATATATATTTTGGGGGTCAGGGTGGGGGGATAAAGTAGTTTTTGTTGTTTTCATTTTGACAGCACCAGATTTTTTTTTTTTTGGTGCAGGTAATTAGCTATGAAAGGTTTGAATAAAGCACAACCTGTCTGATACATGGATAAGACGCCATATCATAAAATAACTACAAAGAAATAAAAATGTCTGCTAGAAATACATAAAAGTGCTTTGGGAAGAGAGAGTGGGGGTACTCACCACGCCTCAACACAGAGAAGGTGGGAGAGTTCCACGCAGGTGGAGACCTGTACGTTGAGTCTCATTCAGCGAATTTTCTAGGTTTAGAAAGTGTGGGGGGCAGCCCATGCAGGCAACTGTGAAAATCGTGAAGTCAGAAAAACAGCCTGAATCCATATTTTGGAGGCTATTGCATGGAGTTATTTGTACTTATCTGTGCAAGAAATTCTGGGAGGGGAGGGTGGAGACAGGGAGATGCAGTAAACAAAGAAGCAAATGAAGTAAAGGAGTTTACTCTGAATGTGTTAGCCTCTGCAGCAGTGTGAAGGAGCGGTTTTTGAGGGGAAACTGAGCGAAGAACACACATTAATAGGTTATTGAAATTATTTAGACTAGAGCTGAGGGTGTGGGCACGGAGAGGAGTGCAAGGATTTGGGAACGACGTGGGATAGAGAGTGAGGACGTTTTGAGTGAGGGAAAGAGCCAAGGAGGACACCATGTTCCTTAATACAAACAACTGTGCAGGAAGAAGGTGGTGAGGTTGACCCAGGTAAGACAGTCCAAAGGACAAATAAATTCTTCAAGGCCACAGTACCATATGCCAAATCAAACCTCATGTATAAAATAAAATAATGCTAACATAAGATATGCTACATTTTTTGGGCTCCACACTTATGCAATTGATTAACATAACGTTAAGGCCATACGCCTGACTTGCTGACGACTCACGCTTCTGTTTTTCAGTTTTCAGAGAAGCTAAGCTGCAGAGGAAGTGAGCTATCCTCCAGCTCTGTGTCCACACCACGTAAATCAAAAACTAGACAGTGTAAGGGCAGTTCTGGAAAATATGGGTATAAAGGAACTCCTCCTCCTTCCTTCTTCCCGCTCCACCTTTTCTGCCTAAGGCATGAAGACTGATCAGAAGTTCACAAAAGCAACTGCCGAGGGCCACCGCCGCGGCCGGAGGGTGACTGCTGGGCTCCTCCAGCAAACACAAAAAGGCAGCATTTCAATGAACTGACACATCAGATCTCCTCAGGTGTTCTTTAAAAGTAACACATTAATCAGGGGCTAAATAGGGTATTGTCACCCTGACAAAATTTTAGAGGACTGCATCAGAGAAATCTCCTGAAATTACTCCTCTTGCATACAAACCAGGGCCTGACATTTCCCCAAAAGGACAACGTGGCTCAGAAGTTGCTGCTGTTTCCTTTTCAGTCTTTCTGAAGAACACTCTCCTGATTAGTGGTCTGACCCTATAGAATATGTTGAGTCTCAGCCAATGTGTTTTCCAGGGTTAGAAAGGAGGAGCAGCCCCCTGTATGAGCCTCCCTTGAACTAGGTCTGTTAGGTAATATTTGAAGATGCTCTTCCCCCAGCCGTGACTTTTATGTTGGTGCATTTTTTAGAGCATGCTTTTAAACACATTCCTTTCTTCTATTTCTAGTCCTCCTTGTCTCCTGCCTAATTTAGAGTTTGCTACATGGTTACCCTGAGTCCAGTTCTTTTCCTCCCTCATTCTTTCCTTCACAACCCGCCCAGATCTGATTTTGTGTGTGTCACTTGACCGTCCAAAACCCTTAGACGACGCTCCCTTTCTCTAGCATACATTCTCACATCTTTGCTTGGCCTCGAGATTCTCCAAAACCTATGACTCGGCTGATTCGCAAGCTTTGCCATCCATTGCTGACCACACATGTCCTCTCCTCCAGTGGTGGAACACTTGGTGTCTTCCCACGCCTACATTTGGAATTCTTATCTCTTTTAAAATTCAGTTCCGTTGTTATCTTTTTGATGCATCCATTCCCATTATACTTCTGAAATAACCTCTGCCTTTAAATAGTATTTCTAAAGTATATATTTATTCCCGTCTTATTTTTGCAGAAGAAGCGTATTTCTTGTTTGAACCCTTTTTAGTAGCCCATATCGCCATGTGGAAGTAAGCACGTTGAAGATAGACTTAATTAATGTATTTTTTTAGAGGCAGAAGGGGTAGTTATTCAGGGGGAAAGAAGGGCTTAACAGATTAGGTGAAGTCTGTCTTTGACCTGTAAGACAAAGGAGAAGTTTAAGAAGAGCTCCTTGTGAACTTGGAGTGTGCACAGCAATCTGATAGTCATTTTTGTTAAGTATCTCCATTTCTGCGTCATCTCTCTCCTTATTTCTGTCCTTCAGTTTTCTTCTCTATCTTTCCCCTAGAGTTGGAACCTCCTCTGACCCAAACACATCTGGTTGCATTTTTTTGCTGAGCTAGAGATAAATTGAACTTTTTCATAAATTGCTATTATAAAGAAAAAATATGAATCAAACAACAAATGGGAGCCAATCAACATATATCTGCCAACAGTGCCAGAGCTTCACGACCTGATATAATTATTTTTAGCCGGAGTTGCCTAAGCTTGCAAGAATCATCCCAAGATACTAGTCAGAAATGAAGATTCCCAAAGGAAACCAGAAATAAAACAAGAAGAAAACCTACGGAATGGGAGAAAATTTTTGCAAGTGAAACCGACAAAGGCTTGATCTCCAAAATATATAAGCAGCTCATACGACTCAATAAGAAAAAAATAAACAACCCAATCCAAAAATGGGCAGAAGACCTAAACAAGCAATTCTCCAAGGAAGACATACAAATGATCAAAAAGCACATGAAAAAATGCTCAATATCACTAATTATCAGAGAAATGCAAATCAAAACTACAATGAGGTATCACCTCACACCAGTCAGAATGGCCGTCATTCAAAAATCCACAAATGACAAATGCTGGAGAGGCTGTGGAGAAAGGGGAACCCTCCTACACTGCTGGTGGGAATGCAGTTTGGTGCAGCCACTGTGGAAAACAGTGTGGAGATTCCTCAAAAGACTAGGAATAGACTTACCATATGACCCAGGAATCCCACTCCTGGGCTTGTATCCAGAAGGAAATCTACTTCAGGATGACACCTGCACCCCAATGTTCATAGCAGCACTATTTACAATAGCCAAGACATGGAAACAGCCTAAATGTCCATCAACAGGTGACTGGATAAAGAAGAGGTGGTATATTTATACAATGGAATACTACTCAGCCATAAAAACCGACAACATAATGCCATTTGCAGCAACATGGATGCTCCTAGAGAATGTCATTCTAAGTGAAGTAAGCCAGAAAGAGAAAGAAAAATACCATATGAGATCGCTCATATGTGGAATCTAAAAAACAAAAACAAACAAACAAAAACAAAGCATAAATACAGGACAGAAATAGACTCATGGACAGAGAATACAGACTTGTGGTTGCCAGGGGGGTAGAGGGTGGGAAGGGATAGACTGGGATTTCAAAATTGTAGAATAGATAAACAAGATTACACTGTATAGCACAGGGAAAGATACACAAAATGTTATGATAAATCACAGAGAAAAAAATGTGACAATGAGTGTGTATATGTCCATGAATGACTGAAAAATTGTGCTGAACACTGGAATTTGACACAACATTGTAAAATGATTATAAATCAATAAAAAATGTTAAAAAAAATAAATAAAGGGCTTAATTTTTAATCAGGACATGTTTTCAATCAATGAGGAATAAACCCTGGCATGTACTTGAGCACCAGCCTTTGTGATAGAATTAATAAAGAGCTTGGCATACCAAGAAGTAAGAAAATCAATATGGGTTGAAATAGTTGACCTCAGCATGACTTTAAGAGAGGGTGAAAACGAACCAAGTGCTGATCTCGACGACATACGCATAAATGTTATATAACAGTGTCTGTAAAAATAGGGTCAAATGGACACATTGTCATTTTGCTTTAGAACTATGCAATTGTCAATAATAGATCCCACTATATGGAGGCATTAAATAAAATATTAGAACAAAGCCAGGGTCAAGATTAAGAGGCAGATTTAATTTTGTCTTGTCATTTGGAGAAAGATACCTTTTTAACAATAGCGTCAGGGTTAATACCATTATCCGTATAGCAAAACTAGGAACGATTAAAGTTATTTTAAAAGAAACTTCTTTCCTGTTGAAATTACTGAGGAGAATAAAATTTCTAGCAACATTCTTCTTCCTCATTTTTCTACCATTTTATTTGTGGTTTATAAACAGAATGATTGTTTGATGTAATCATTTTATAATGTGACATTTCTTTATCTTACCTAACTGTCTTTACACAGGATATAAAGAAGGTGAATATTACAAAAGCTTTTACAACCATAACAGCAACAATCATGGGTTTTAGAATTGCTGGAAAGTGTATCAAAATTAACCAGGAGAATACAGTAGAAAGATTCAATAAATTGAAACAGTAATGAGAGAACTACATGGAAACTCCAGCAGGAGTTGTTTATCTAGCCTCAAACCTAATAAATCATATTAATTAAAAAGAGAGAGATTCCATTTTTTATCGATAACATTCTCCGATTTTTCTGGTGCCACCTACGTTAGTCCACTTGTCACGTGTGGAGTCTTTAAGGAGGAATAAATGGAGAAAACAGCATAAAAAGGTAGAAAAAAACAGGTAGGGCCAATCCTAATCACATAGGGTTACTAACAATTCCATAAATCATCTGATCCAACATGACCTCATGCTGTTTGCAGCAGAAATATTGCTCTCATTTGCATTTTAAAAATCTCCTTCTCTTAGAAGTTGTGAGGGAAAGATGAGTTCAGCTAAGTTCATTATCCCCTCCCCTGCACGTGAGCTTCAGTGAAGGGAGGCACGTGCGAAATACGTTCTTAGTATGATGTGCTCCTTTGGCCCTTCCACACAGGACAACTGATCTCAGACCATTCCATTTTTTAACTAAAATCACATTCCATGAGCATGGACCCACTGCCATAAAATCAGAACGCCTGCACTCCTTCCAGCACACACTTCTAACTGACCTTTTCCAAGTCCACGGCTTCAGCACCGGGCAAGAAATACAAGACAATCGCGATTTTCTCTGAATCTCTGGCATGTGTAGTTTATTTGGAGTAAGTAAAATGCAAAGTTATCCAAAGCTTCACTGAGCATGCTAAATTTGGTTTGCCTCTTAGACTTTCAGGAAAATTATAAGCTCACCAAACCTTTCCCCTGCAATTCAGACATCTTTCCAAAAGATTGTATGCTATGTTGTTTGAATGATGTTTCCTGCATGAAAATCTTTCTTACTGGACGTATAATTGTGAATTTCCCATTCCTTAATTTTAAAATTTTTTCATGAGTTATTTAAACATAAGTAGTATTACAAACTTGACACTTGAAGGTGACATGCAGGCAGAGAACTTGAAAGGGAAAAAAAAATAACACCCCATTATTTAAATGGATCTGCATGAATATTTAAATAACGGGAATCCTGATTTCCACCCCCCTTCTTTTTTTTTTTTTTATTTTTTGGTCTTAGAGAGATACAGTTTTAAGTCATTATCAGGTTTTTGTTTCTTTTTCAGATGTTATCTCAGAACACACGCCTGTTCAGCTGACACAGGTTTCACCATGTGAGTCTTAAAGCAAGCACACCTGTGCCCAAAGGTCCTTGTAAGTATGACTTTATCCTTCTTTTCCCCCTCAGTGTCAAATTATTAAAAAATAGGTCTAACTCCCAGTCCTCAATTTTTCACTTTTCAATTCCCCGTCAATCTAATACAGTCTGGTGTGCCCTCCACCATCCTAATGAAGTGATTTTTCTAAGGATACCAGTGACTTCCATATTGCCAAGACCAATGGATATATTTTTGTTTTGCCTTAAGCGATCCTCCTTCAACCCTTAAACTATTGACACTACCTCTTAGAAAATTTCTTCTTTCCTGACATCAGGCATAACTTTCCTTCCTGGCTCTCCGTGAAAGTCTCTTAACTTCTTCATTCATGTTTATTGCCAATTCTTTTGAATGCTATTGAAGATCAGGTTCTCTTTTCCTGGCTTCTCTGCTACATCTCCTCCTTAAATATTGAAGCCCTGCATGTGTTTGCTTTTCTCAGTTCACACACTTACCTAGGTGGTTTCATCCACACCCACTGCTAATGATGCAGAAATCTGTATCTCCACCAGGCCTTACTTCTATTATTCTCAACTGCTCACAAAACATCTCTGGGCCGGTGCTCAGAAGACACCATACACTGATTTGCCATCAGTTGTAAAAGTCAAATGTTTCAAATATTTCTTCTGGCCTACACCATGCTAAACAGTATATACTTCATTGTGATTTTTATTCGCATTTCCCTAATAGTTAGTGATGCTGAGCACTTTCTCAAATACTTGTTTGAATGATGTTTCCTGCATGAAAATATTTCTTTGCAAAATGTCTATGCAAAAAAAAAATGTCTATCCAGGTCCTCTGTCCATTTTTAAAATCAGGTTATTTGATTTTTTGCTATTGAGTTGTATGAGTTCCTTATATAATTTGGATATTAATCCCTCACCAAATGTAAGACTTACAAATGTTTTCTCTTATTCTCTAGGTTGCTTTTTCCTTTTGCTGACTGTGTCCTTTGCTGTGCAGAAATGTTTTAGCTTAATGTAGTCTGATTTGTTTATTTTTGCTTTGGTTTCCTGTACTTTTCTTTTTTTTTTTTTTTAAATTGAGTTACAGTCAGTTTATTGTGCTTTTTGTGTCACATCTAGAATATCATTGTCAAGACCAATGTCAAGAGACTTTTTCCCTATGTTTTCTTTGAGGAGAGTTACATGGTTGTAAGTCTTACATTCAAGTCTTTAATCCATTTGAGTTACTTTTTCTGTATGGAATAAAATAAGAGCCCAATTTCATTCTTTTACATGAGGATATTGTTCCCTCAAGACCACTGATTGAAGAGGATTAGTAGATACACACTCCTATATAGAAAATAGATGAACACCAAGGACCTACCGTATAGCACAGGGAACTAGATTCAATTTCTTATAATGAGCTATAATGGAAAAGAACCTAAAAAAACATATATTTATGTATGTATATGTATAACTGAATCATTTTTCTGTACATATGAAACTAACATTGTAAACTGACTATACTTCAATAAAAAACAAGGATTAAAAAATTTTAAAAACATTTTTTAAAAGATAGCCAAATACTTTGCCAAAGCCACACCTTGTCGCTCTACTGGAAACGACACATTAAATTTCTTTATCTCTGACATTGTTCAGTTTAATGATGAGGTGAAGAAAAGAAGTTTGTTTACCTTTTCTCAGCCAATCTTTCAGTTCTCCTTTGGGATAGAAGAACCAAATTTATAGGCTAAGAAGAAAGTTAATCAGTATACCACTGAAACAGCAAGACACATGGGTAAACCTGAACACTTCTGCCGGTCATCTGGGAGTTTCCAAGTATCCAGATGGTTGGTATCATGTTAACTAAATATTTGAATTACCAATGGAATTTTTTAATTTGGCAGTTTTGGTATCATCTAGCTTTTTTTTTTTTTATAACATATCTGTGTTATACCTGGATGTTGGCATGGTAGGAAACTAAATTAGTTCATTGTGGAAAAATTCATATTATGATAGGCTTGAAGGAACACGTTACAATTCATTAGATACCAAAATGTTGGTTAACAAAGTGAAGGTAGTTATGTCAGCTGTGCACAATCTGCAGGCATAACTCTACTAATCATTTCTTAGTAATGATTCTGCTCAAATCATGATTAAGCTTTATTCAGTAGGAAATTTTTTTAATTTTTATTTTGAAGGATAATGTAAATCGGAAAGGAAAAAAGCACCTTCAACCTGACACGAGCCAGTGCCAGCTAACCCAAGGGCACGCGGGGGTCCTATTTTTAATAGGGCTTTTAGTTCTTTTCTCTGCTGCGATGATGTGCTCAGGCGCTTCAAGACTCTCATTGGCAAGTAGAGGTCCTCCCTTATTGGCAAAAATAGGCACAGTGCCTTGTAATCGCTGACAAGTCTCACTTAAGCATGAAAACCAGCATTTAGGGAGTATATACTGTGAACACATAGATAATAAAATAGAAATGAAAATAAAACGTGGTGCATTACAGGTCCTAAGTTCTAGCATTTTACTCAAAGCATTTAGGATATTTGGCATATCACCTAAAGCTAATAGACAAAACTCTAAGACAAATAGTTAGACAAGAGTTCCTTTCCGGTCTCATATTTTGCCATTATTTTCCCTCAGTTATTCTTTTTCGTTGTGGGTGTCCTTAAGAAAGGCCAGGTGGCGTCAAAGGGATGAGTCACGTGACACGAGATGTAGATACATACGTTTCATTAGACAGAACATACTTGCAAACCCAAACATGAAATGCTGCAGGCTGTGGAGGCCTTAGGTAAGGCACCATTGATAAGAAACAAAAAAAAAAAAAAAAAGAAAAAAGAAAAAAGGGAAAAATAGAGGTTTGTGTATGTGTCAGAGAGAAAGTGAGAGAAATAACCATGAAAACTGAAATTATAATTAAAGTTTTCATAGCTCTAAAAAAAGTAATATCTACCTTTATAGAGAAATTGGACGTGTTGGAGAATTCCACGTGACACACAGTGGATGGCTGCCTCCGGCTCACAGCCGGTGAGAAACAAAAGTCCCTCATCTGACAGTTTCCACGGAACTGAATGCTGCCAACACCGTATGAGTCTAGGAGAAGATCCTTCCTCAGTTTGGCCTTCAGATGAAAACCCTGCCCTGACTGACACCTTGATTGCACTCTTCGGGGTGCAAGACCCCAAAGAGAGGACCCAGTTAACTCCTGCCCAGACTTTTGACCCACAGAAATTGTGAGACTATAAATGTGTGCTGTTCTCAGCCACTAAGTGTGTGCAAAGTGTCGCACAGCAATAGATAACTAATAGACTCCAAACTCCTATAACATAATGTGCTTTCCCAGCTCCTGAATTTGTAAGTTTAATCCACATTCAGGAAATATTTTAATAAAACTAATATCAACATCACACAAATAAAATTAAGGTTTTAAAGTCCTTGCCATGCACACAAATGGGATTTTAGACTACCTTTTAATGTCCAGTTTCTAGAAATAGAGACATCCAAACCTATTTGCTGCTTTCAAAGGTAAAATAGGAATCTGGTAGATGTGATGAATAAGAAAGGCTGAGATGGAAAATATTACTTCATTCTGAGTCGTTCTGCAGAAGTTTTGCTGCTCTCAGGTTGTTTTCTACATATAACCACACAGCGCTTGTTTTTGTAGTCACTACCAAGTCAAACAGAATGCCCACTGACTGAGATGCATTTAAAAGATGATTTTTAAAGACAATACTCAGTGAATAAGAAAATCTTTTCCTCTGTAGCCTCCAGAAGCAAAAACATCCTTCCTACCTTGCTTCTTTTTCTTCTAAAAATGTATTTCTTTCTTGTAATCGTAAGGTCTGGTTTTAAAGAAAAGAGCAATTATCTTGGCAGATGAAAGAAAGGGAGAAATCTGCAAGCAATTGCAGGTAAGCAAAGAGAAGTGTTTAGCTGTCCAAACATTTCAGCAGAGCAAAAATGAGCAGGAGGAGAAAGGAGTGGCTAGTAATCAACTCTTACATGGTGCTTGCATTTCAAATATATTACACAATTGTTAATTGGCAGAGACTCAATCCTTAGGAAGCAATTGCATGTTATGGATGGTTTTACCAAATGCATTAGTGGGACACATTTTGTGGGCTGGTCTAACACAAATATCAACCTAGGATTGACTTGGAAATTGAACCTAAGACCAGCAGGCATTCAGGCATTACACTTGGAAAACCTACCTTGCTTATTTCAAAAAAAAAAAATTACTGCAAGAGCCATGTAATGATTCTGACTCCATATTTGCAAACATGGAGTCAGGACACTTAGGTGTTATTCTAATCCTAATAGTGCAAGAGAATTGTAGCTAAAGGAAAAGAAGCACTCCCCGGATCTGTGAAGGGACAACCAGTTCCTGTCCTTTTTAAGGGAGTGAGGATGCCCGGAATAGTTAAAATAACTAGTGCAACAGTTAGTTAGCTCAGTTAACTCATTCTCCCCATGCTCAGCTGTCATATTACCTAAAAGAAATAATTTCATAATTGGTGTCAAGGATTTTAAGAAGGTTTTAAAGGTTTTTTTTAAACCATCATTGTTTACTTTCAAATATAGAAAAATTATTGCAGTGCCTAAAACTCCACTCTAACTACAAATAAAGATAAAAGTTTGACAATGTTATGACATATCACACTAGCTTTCATTTAAAAATTATTTCCTATTATCTTGAAATAGCCAAAAAAAAAAGGTTTGTACATTCTGCTTAATTTTATTGACATCTAAACAGATAGACTTTTATTTGACAAAGAACAATTTTTCAATTGTCAATCAAGAGTTTATAAATTGGGCTCTGAATATTCATCTCCCTGGAATTTCAACAGTTGTAAGAAGGAGAAATGAGAGTACATATTCATATTGCAGTTAATACATAAACATTTCAAAAATACTCAAAGGCATTCTCCCTCCTATTCAACTTTTTAAAAGGGAAGAATTGAAGCAGTGGAACCATCATCAGTTTAATTAACATAGGAAATGTCTAAGGCAAAATAAGCAACCTGGGACCTAATAAAAACGCCACACCTGAGTGAAATGAAAAACAACCCTCAGCTTGCTCTGGCATAATCAGGTGTGGATTTTTCCGAGTATATATTGTGCACAATGAAGCCTTGATTAGGACTGTCTGTAATACCTAGCAGAACTTCCAATATTCTCATGGTAGGAAAAGCAAACAAAAGAGCTTCAGGGAAAGTCTGGAATTAAATGAAACTCTAAAATAGGAAGTTAATATGCCTTCTGTTTTAGAAAAGAGATAGACAGGTATGGTTCATTTGGGAAGAGGGTTGAGCAAAAATGCACATGTGTTCAATACCATGACTGAAATTAAAAAGATTACTCTGTATCATCTTTAAAATCAAATGTATGTACTCAGTGGGAACATGCACAAACTAATGATTCCTTTCAGATTGTTTCATCCAAACCCTCCTAAAATTAGCCTTGGAGAAGCTATGAGATAGCACTCAAGAAATACTTGCTGATCAATCCATCATATGAGTATGTAAATGAAGTAGCCATCACCTACAGAATCACCATTGGTGGCTGTGAAGATTTGCACAACCCCGAACATCTCCTGCACCCAGCCCATCCCCAAGCAAAATGGGGGTCCGTACGCACGTCTGCTTCCTGGGGTTGGAATGATGAACACTTGCATTGATGTGTACAGGGTGTTTAGAACTGTGCCTGAAACAACCTATGCTCAGTGAATGTTCAGAATTTTAGACGTATGGAAGGAGAGAGGGAGAAGTCATTAGGTTAGACTTGGGGGTATTAAAAAGCTCCACAAAACAGGATGCATTTGAAATAGGAATAGAATATCCTTAGGGAAAGAAGGTGAGGAAATTCTAACCACATTACTCTCCTGCTGTTTAAATCCCTTAATATCTCCCCAGAGATATACGTGTGTCGTGTGTGTGTGATGTCTGTGTGTGTGACCTCATACACGTACAAAAACCATAATGCGTACATACCGAACTTTGGCTGAAAGGACCCATCCTGGCCGGGCTGGTTAGATTGTGCTAGTTATGTGTGCTGGCCTGTCCCTGTCCTCCCTGGCAGTCATCTGACCTCATTTCTGTTCCAAGTGCATCTATTTTTCTCTGTGGTCCTCCGCGCCTCTCTCAGCCTGAGCCCCTCTTCCCTCTGCTCTTTCCGTGCCGACGCTTTCTCATTATTTCAGGTCTCACCCTCATGCCTCTCAGAAGCCTTAAGGATCTTTCTCGACTGAGTTGGGTGAGCCTGCTATATACTTCCACAGAACCCTGTATTCCTTCTTTTTCTAGTGATAGGAAACCAATTATCACCAAGTGAATAACTTAAAATAACAAGCAGTCTGAGGTGCCAAAGTCTGAGCCAGCTGGACGGCGTTCTCCGTTTAGAGACTCAAAGGCTGAGTCGAGGTGCTGGCCGGCCTGGCTGGGCCCTTCCCTGGACGCTCCGGGGAAGACTCGCCTTCTGAGTTCATTCATGCTGTTGGTGCTTTTGAGACTGAAGCCTGTGGTTCCTTTCTGGCTGTCCACCAGGTACCACTCTCACCGGCCAGAGGATCCCCGCCTTGCGGTCTCCTTCATCATTAAACCAGCAACAGTGCAGCCATTCCTCTTCATGCTTTTAAAGGTCTCTGACTTCTGTTGCCACAGCCAGAGAAAACTCTCTGCTTGTAAAGAGCCTGTGTGATTAGATTGGGCCTACCAGACCCTTTTAATTAACTCCAAACCAACCGATCAGAAACCTTAATGAAACATACAAAAATTACTTTCACCATAACATAATCACCAGAAGAATGGCACCATGCTCATAGAGCCCACCCATACCGAAGGGGAGGGGAGGAGGTTATACAGGGGCTAGGATCACCGAGGGCCATTCTCAGGATTCTGCCGGGCTGCAGACTTCGTGTTCCCCCTTCCATTTCCCGCAGTGCATTGTGGTTGCTTATCTTTTCCTATTATATTTAGCAGGCGCTTCCTCATTTAGAGCTCATTATGCACTAGGCACTGTCTGTCTCACCATTTTGGAACACTGCCCTCATCTCCATTTTTCAGATGGGGAAAATAGAGGTTAGGTAACCTGAACAAGATCACACAGCTGTGAAACAGGAGAAGAGGGTTTCAAATCCAGGCGGGCTGGCTCTAGAGTCGAGGCTTGTGGCATTAAACTATGCTCTGTGCACAACCAGAGTGTGACCTTCATGGCAGTGTGTCTCTCCTGCTGATCGTACTTCCCATGCTTACTCAGTCCATGGCACTTCTGCATTTATGGTATAAATCAACATCAAATAAAACTTTTAAGAATTTTTTTTCAAACAATGTTATTTAGCAGCCATGGCTCAATTTGTGCCATATTAGACAGTGATGTCTCTCATGTACCAGGTGTGACTCCAGACAATGGGGAAGCAGTACTGAGCAAGCCAAATGTACTACCTCCTCTTGGAATTTGCCTAGATGTCAAGACATACAGAGAAATATCCAAATACAATATGATGCAGTAAGTGTTATAATAAAATTACGTTTCATTATCAAATGAATTAAAAGAATATGTGCTGGAAATGTGATATCTCTCTGCTTTCCTATATTTGAATATTCTGGATCAGATCATATAAAACAGTAATTTGGGAAATGACTTGAATAAAAGTAAAATCCTAAGAGCTGAAACATTAACTAATCAAGAAATTTAATTTGAAGATCTCCCAGCATCCTATTCTTTTTGTTACACTTTGAAATTAATCATATCCCCATGGGCAGAAAAGCTAATACAGGGAAGACGAGCAACAGGGATTTGCCCCAATTGCTACTGTTTGTGAATATATTACTTTCCCGAGGTGGCGTTTGAGTGGAAGCACTTCAAATCACATCAGCACCAAAATTAGTCTTCTTGATTAATGTCATGTTTTATAACAAGCATTTGTAAAGCAGTCAGCCTTTGCCACTGTAAAATGGGGCATCTGTTAATGTGTGTTTATATCTGCTCATCAATTAAACTTAATTATCTTTCCCTGTGGTTTTCAACCAAAGAAGATCTACATGTAAATATATGGCTTCTTTCTAGATTAGTAAAAATTCTGCATAAAGAGTGAAGGAGAAGGGAGCAAATGAAGTTAGCATTTATTAAGCAACTATTATGTCCCAGGTACTTTTTACTATATTATTCCACTTAAATCTCACAGCAACTGCATGACATTCCTCATGTAATTCCATGTTTACAAATAAAACCCCAAGGCTTGGTGAGATTAAGAATTGTTTAAGGTTGTGCAGGTCACATCTAGCCCTTTCATACCTGTCCTTAACCACCTGGAGGCACCTAGAAAGAGTATATGTCAATAGATTTTGGAATGAAAAGCAATTTCCAGTTGCTACTTCCAGAGGGTGTTTTCATTTCCTCCCTTTCGTGGGACTCACAAAGCACTGTATGACGCGGTTCTCCGGCTGGTGCACCCAGTCCAGAAAAGCAAATGTTCCCACACTTTTCCCTTTCCATATTAGCATGGTCTCAAGCATGCCTCTTCTGTTCTGATGATATTCTGATAACCTCTCAGCTCCATCTCCACAACCCTCTACTCTTTAGGATTCTAGTTCCAACTGTCTGATAAAAACAGAAAAAAAAAATGAACACATGGTTCAAGTCCAGAGGAATTTTTTTATCTGAGATTCAGCTGAGGGCCAAACCATATGCCCATTCCTCAAAATTATAAATAAATTGAAGCCATGATCCAAATGGTCCAGTAATCATTAAGGATGCAGTTTCACAACCAAAATGTGATTTGAAAACAAGCAAATGTGTGATTGCATTTCTCAAGTAATATGAAAATGATGCTTAGATCACAGAAATGCTTAATAATAACCCTCTCCCATCCATTTCCTATAATAACACCAGTGCCTCTCTTCAAATCAATGCAAAATTCCCACTGAAACCTTAGAACGTGCATGCCTTATTTTTATCGCACTCCCTTTTCTTTTTAAAACCTGCGTGAGAGATGAAAGGGGAAGAATTTTTTCTCACAAATTAACCCTCCAAGGAGGAGATGAAGGGAACAAAACTGAAAGCAAAACATGAACCCATTCACTAGGTGGGATAAGGGAAAGTTAGAAATATTCCAATATTTACAGATTTCCAGACTCTGAATATAGACTCACCCAAAAATCTGAACAATGAAAACATCCAAACAACGAAACTCTTCAAAAAATCCTTTACCAGCTTGATTAATATACAGCTCACACACCATCCAGTTCACTCATTAGAGTCTGCAAGTCAGTGATTCTAGTATATCCACAGATGTTCAAACACCAGCACAACCTCATTTTCAACGTTTTTCTCATCCCCTGAGGAATCCCAATAGGCAGTGCACAGAGGATCTTCAGGGCAGTGAAGCTACTCTGTGTGATGGAATAATGGTGGATACGTGTCAGTACACATATGCCTAACCTGCAAAATGCAGAACGCCAAGAGAGAACCTAATGTAAACCATGGACTTTGGGTGACAATGTATCAACGTAGCGTCATCAATTGTAACAAAGGTACCACTCTAGTGGTGGCGTGTTGATAGTGGGGCAGGCTGTGTGGGGCAAGGACTATACAGGACATCTCTGTACTTCCACTAAGTTTTTCTGTGAAGCTAATACTGCTTTAAGAAATACATTCTATTAGAACAGAAAAGAGAAGAACGCCTACATCCATCAGCAGAGAAAGTCCCCATCCCCACCACAAATCTACTTTCTCTCTCTCTGTATTCTGCCCTTCCTGGCAATTTCATATGTGGTTATTTTAACTAGGTAATTATCACACCAATGTAAGTAATAGAAAATTATTTGCTGAATCAACGGAGTGCACTTCTGGGCTGTCCTAGGATAATGTTAGCTTCTTAGATTAAGATCTTAATACTTCCTCCAAAAAGCAAACTAGTGAACAAGAAGAGCAAGTGAAACCACACAAAACTGCCATCCCTTGGACACTGAGTGTCAGTCCTCATGCTAAATACACGGAGAGAAATTAAGACCAAGTGCCAGCAGACTTACATGTGACCTCACCTCATGAGGCTGTGTGGACACGAGGTGGTGTCTGAAGAGACTGGGTAGGAAAATGGAGTTCAGACGAAATAAGGCTCAGCATGGCGAGGCCCGGCCAAACTCCAGAGCTCCTGAAGCAGCTCTGGGACCGGCAGACCTGAGCTCTGATGACGGGAAGGTGTGCGGGATGTGAAGAGGCAAATTCAAAACATGATCTCTTCTGGAAAAGCATGAAAGGAACAGGATGGTACGGCATCTTTTGCAGACGATAAAGAAAAAGAGAAAGTAAGAGGAGAACTTAAGAATCTTGCAGAAACAAAAAAGAACAACAAAATCCAAAGACATGCCAATCCATTTCCTCCCCCAAAAATGTATTTCTGTATCTCCTCCAAACCCTTTATCTCTATATACATAAATTGTTACTGTGAACCCAGGTATAAACAGGAAATCCAGTCTACTTGCGCAAAAAATAACTTCTCTAAAAAGGAAACAGAAAACTAAAACCGAAGCAATCCAGTTGATGAAAAATCTCCCCTGAACCCCCTGCCTGAAGTAAAGCAGCCACAAAGCAGAATAGTAACACAGCACTCCAGAGTGGATTAAAAATACTTCCATGAGCACATGCAGGTATTTAAGGAAACACATGAATCAGAAATTCAAACACTCAGAACAGAAATAGGCAAAAACACAGAAAGAATATTTTAAAAATATGTATTTTGACCAAACTCAAAAAGAAACTGAAGGAGAGACAAAACAATTTTACAAAAACTCAATTACCGGCACCCGACTATGTGGTGTGCTAGATTCAACTGACAATTTTATAGTGTGATAAGAGAAATTCAAGAAAGGCTTGAAAACTACCAGACGAACAAAAATAAGATAAATGAAGTTAAAATTAACAGAGAAAAAAAAAAACCAGTAGAAAACAAAGGCAAAGAGCCCAACACTGCACAATTTTGAGTGAGATTAAAAACCAAACCACAAACATATTTAAAACAACAACATGATACGTACTTTTCAGATTGTTTGAAAAGTAAAAAATTATTTCTTTTCCAGAAATGTCTGCATCTTTTATTCTTCTTGGTTGCCATGCTGCTCTGAAAAGTATATCCAGAACAATGCTGGAAAGACATGGTGAGAGCTGGCGCCCCGCCTTGTCCCCAGTCTTAGTGGGAGAGCAGTCAGTATGATGTTAGCTGTTGGGTTTTCGTTGGTGCTCTTAATTAGTTTGAGAAGTTATTTGATTCCTGGTTTATTGGGATTTTAATCATGAATGAGTTTGAATATAATCAAATACACTATTTTCATCATCTATGGACATCCTCATACGTATTTCTCCTTTATTCTGTTAATATGATGAATATATTGATTGATTTTCCAATGTTAAACCAAATTTGCAACCCTGGAAAAAAAGACACTTAGTATTGATGGATTGATTGGTCATTGGGAAAGTATGTACCCGTATTTATATATTGTTTTAATTAAGTATATATCTTATTTAAGAGTGTATATATATATATCCATCCATAAACATGTAATATATATTTAATTTTCTAATATTTAGATAAAAATTTTTGTATCTATGTTTTTTTTGAGAGTATTTTGGTAGCTTTTTTGTAGTTTTAGTTTCTTATAATGTTATATAATTTTACTACCAGTATAATGCTAGCCTCATCAAATGTATTGGCAAATGTTCTTTTCGCTACTACCTTTTCAAGGTTTTGAGGAGGGTTGGGATTATTTTGTTCTTAAATATTTGGTAGAATTTACCAGGAGACCCATCTGGACCTAGATCACCTCTGTGGAGAAGTTTTCAGTTAAGAATCTAACCTCTTTAATAATAAGTATAGGCGTATTCAGCTTTCCATCTGTTCTTCTGCCCAATTTGATAGTTTAATTTCTAACAAGTTTAACTTGTCGAATTTATTAGCACAGTGTCCCTGGGATCATGTCCAGTAAACTATCCCTGTGTTTAATAATATAACAACACTGCTCTTGCTCACAGAGACAGTAACTTCGCTGGGAAAAGAGAAGCCTAAATCTGTGTTGTCCTCCCCGTCGGCCAACAGATGAATGCAAAAGGGTAGCTGTGAAATGTACATGCGTGTGCGTGTGCACACGTGCGCGTGTATGAAATCTGATTCAGAAGATAATTCTGATTCTGTAGTGAGACTGTCAGTTGTCGGTTCAGGCACCCCAAAAGCAGATACTAATATAGACAGACATTAGCATGAGGCACAGGGGGCTTCCCCTGTGGGGAGACTGGGCAAAGGAATACGGTGACCTGTGATTCAGACCCAATCAAATTCTCAGTTGAGTGAACCGCTTGGAAGTTCTGGAGCTGAGATGCCCCTGCAAGCTATTCTGACTTGGGGACTGGGGACCTAGGCTTTATAGCCCACACTGATCAGCCATCGGATGTGGGCTGCCTCTGGAAGGAGATGTGACCTCAGGTGACACAGTTTTCTTCTTTAAGGACAAGCCCTTAAAGAACTGGCAGCTAAGGGCTTATTTCCAGCATGGAAATTGCTGTGGAATTAGCCCTTTCTTCTTCTTTTTTTTTTTTTTTAAGTTGGGGAGGCAATTAGGTTTATTTATTTTTATTATTATTATTTTTGATGGAGGTACTGGGGAGTGAACCCAGGACCTCGTGCATGCTAAGCAGGCGCTCTACCACTGAGCTAGACCCTTTCTCCCCCTTTATTTTTAAAAAGGGGTCTGGGCATTGCATCCCAGCATCCACCACGCAGCCACCTTCGTAAATGACTACACCACTGACAAAATCAATTCATTTTAAAATGTTTAAAACCTTATGTTCTATACCTATTTAAGTAAGTCTGCTTATCAACATGCTCATGTGTGGGGAAAAAATCCATTGACAAATTCAGCTGAAATTGTAAAGAAGATGCACAGCCAAAAGTTACTAATATCATGCAAACCAGGCAGGCCGTTCCCCAGATAAAAGGATGATTGTAGGAAATTGGCCTGCCATTAATTTTTAATATGCTGTCTAATTTAGGCAGCATATCAAGGATCCTTGTTGAGTCACAAAGTAATATCTCTCCCTGAAACTTGTTAGAGTTTGCTAAATATTATGCTGTTGAGGCGAGTAAAGTGATTTGGTATAAATCCCTCAAGAGCAGTTCTAATGAATGATGTATTGTTTATTCTATTAGCACTATTGCTCTTCAACTCCCCAGTGCCAAGAATTCCAACATGCTCCTTTTCTTTTACAAGCAACAGATCTCAGACAATAAGGAAGAGAATTTCTGTGACTCAAATCAGAATCAACAGGCACAGTCAGACAAAGATTGCTTGCCTCATTCTGATGAATTTCTCATGATTTCTTCCTCTGTTAAGAAATAGAGAAGAAAGAAAGCTGAAAATAGTTTATCCCCAGCTGTGATTGTTATGCTCCACCAAATGCCATCAAGCATTTAAATAAATAATGTCATTTTGGCAGAAAAAATAAAGTTCCACTCATTTGTTTCCATTCTCAAATGCATTAAGAATGAGTCTCTTTATGGGAAAGGAGGAGAATGAGTGTGTCCTGCACCCAACCATGCAGTGCCTTTCAGGAGCACGGCCCCTCATCGACTTTCTTTTCCATTCTGTTGCCAGAGGCTGTGGGAGGAGAAAATGGGTAATGTTGCCCATCCCTGTGAGCTACACTAACACCTTGGCATTCTGGTGCTGGGGAGAGTCACGGTGCTGTAGACCAGTTTAATTCCGTCTAATATCACCACCCATTTCGTGACCTTGGCTGAGTCTAACGACAGGACATGTTTGACCAGACCTGCAGATGGTTCTACGTGCAGTTAGTCCATGACACAGCAGTAGAGGTAGCAGTCTGTTTAAAGATGACTTCCAACATATGTACTAGATGTGCGTCTGAACGACAGCACAAACAGAAGCCACCAGCAGACGAGATGCTGTCTGGCGGGAGGACCGGCAGTCCCAGGCTGCGGGCCTGTAAGGGGCCATGAGGACGGGGGTGGAGCTGCCCTCCGAGACGTCTCCTTCTCTGGGAATAGATCCCATTAGCGTTACACCCTCTGCTCCCTTCCTCGCTCCTCCCTGAGGAATGGGAAAGATATAACTCCAGATTGCAAAACTTGTACAGAATAAATTGGGCATTTTCCACGGAGCTCCACCCTCTCCCCTCTTGGGAGCTGGGAGAAGGCGACTGCAGTCACCCTAAGGGCCACGTGGCCGGCCCCAGCTCAGAGATGCAGTGTTAGGGGCTCTACCTGCTCATGTATGTTATCAGCCGTGTCCTCCACCCGGGCACATACCGGAAATAGACGCCACCTGTGTGTCTTTGTTTTCTTTCTGGATTTGTTCAGAGCCTGGTTAGGGAAGAGGAGGAGTGTGTTGCTTCCTCGCTCTCAGAGATTCCCAACATTTCCTGCACAGGCCGGGCACCCTCAGAAATGAAACAGCGGAGTGAAGCGGGGACCAGATGTGCACGCGGCGGGGCTCTGGGAGGGACCGAGACACAGGGTGTCAGGCCCGGGCTTCACTGTGTGGGTTGGGTGTTTTGAACTTGCGTTTTTCATTTCTTTTCTTTTTTACTTTTTAGAGATGAATATGGAGCTAGGTTTTAATTGCTGGGACATGAGGAAGAGATGTTAAGCCTCAGGGAACATTTTATTTTGACCCTGGCAGATAAAAATAGGTTACAGCAGTTTTGTCCACAGGCAAATGATTGCTGTTTGAAGAGACTGGGACTTAAGCAGAGAGTGTTGGCCTCGGTAAGGGTCTGGCCTCAGCCAAATCCCTGGCAGCCTGGGGGCCTGGCAACGGAGACCCAGTGGAGGCTCTCAGCAGGTTCCAGGAGGCCCCAGCTCACTATTAAAAACAGCCACAACCTTTCCAAAGTAGTCGTGGCTGCGGCAACACTCCACAGTTACAGGTCTTCTGGGCCTTGTTGGACAGAATGACGTCTGCTGCTTTAGAGTGAACGTGAGCTGAGATCCAGCGTTGCAGAGAGCATGACGAGGTTCTGGCTTTACGTTCTCCGTGCCAGGCCTGCAGAGTCTTCCCAAATTATCCTCTCTTGGATGTTTTCAATTATCTTCAGGGCCCAGAAAAGGAAACACGCTGAGGTTAACCTTGGGTTTTTGAGGCTTGTTCACAAACTCCTTTTGGTTATAGACAGGTTCATTATAATTACAATAAAAATCTCAGGGAAACAATTTTGGGGAGCCCAAATATGACTTTAAATTAGAGGGCATGGCGGCAGTAACAGGGGCTCAGTGCCCACCCACAGGAGGAGGATCCTGGGCTCTAGGCAGAGTCCACGCTCAGCACTGGAAGCAGCAGAAACCAAGAGGCTTCGAATACACTGCTCATTGTCTAGAAAGGCACCTTAGCTAAGTCCTGATGTTTGGGACTGTCAACAACGCACATTTCTCAGCTTTGCGTGTAAACAGCCATGGCTCTTAGGTCACTTGGTGAGAGAGTAAGCATGATGCATGGGGGCTCCTCCCTACCCCCAGGATTTGCAAATTGGTGGTGCCTTTGTTAGCCTCTTGCTGGAAGATTTATCCCAATGGAGCTTAAATTCTAGGTAGTGGAGTGCAGACAGCTGGTCTGGACCACCAGCGTCATTCCACCCTTCTCTCAGAGAGCACTGAGCCTCTGCAATGGTCTCTGGCAACACTGGCTTCTGGCAACGTAACTTCATGGAGATGGTGACTCTGGGGACTAGAGATCAGTCTGTTTTCTAAATTTGATGGGTGGGGAGCCAGTGCTATAATGATCTCCTTTCTTATTAATCCTTTGGACTCTCTAAAGTGAGGTGTATCAGACGTGGACCTGACATGACAAATTCTGAAGCCCTCAATGAAACAACAGCACCTGTTCCTCCGAGGTGTTCCTCGGAAGGCAGCCATTGAAAGACCAACTCTACCCGGGCGTCCAGCGTCCCTCTGCTGAAGCCGAGCTGAATAATAAATTTGGGAGGATAGTCTGGGCCTTAATTATAACTTAGAAATTTTAAACTTCAAACATTTAAACTCTACAGGGGAAAATAACTTGATATCAGACTTTAATTCATTTGGACTTTAATATATTTTGACTTTAACTTGAAAGGAGATTTAATCTTTGAACTTTGGTTTTGCCCTGGGAAGTTTGTAATAGTGGGGATCTTTAAATTCAGGTTTGGGGTGTTTCTATTATGTTGGTGTCTCCTTATTAGGAGAAATTTGAGGCTATCTTTTTGTTGGCATTAAATCTCACTGACGGACTTCTGACACGCTGTGGGAAAATGTGGCCAGATACAGTTTGGAAGTGGAAATAGAACTGAGAATGGATTTTTCAACTTTGGATTGAGACTGGCCTTCAAGTTGACTTACTTAATGAGAAGTGCATATCCATCTCAGGGTGTTCTAGAGGCAAATGTTACAGGGTCCCGGGGTCCCAGGAGACTCTGAAAGGGCAGGGAGTAAGAATTTGGGGAACAACTTACAAAGATGAGAGTGCAGCTGGACGGACAACTGGGGCAGCTCCTCTCCTGAGGGCCAAGTGTGTGACCATCTGAATGTAATGGGTTAAGAGAGAAATTAACCTGAGGAATTTGGGGGTGAATGCTTACCTCCCACTCCTGGTGTTTTCTCCTTGATGGATGCAGAGCTATTACACTGATCCTATGGCCTCTCTCTGACTCGCTCCACCTGGCAGTGGCTTATCTGCCTGGCAAACTGGGGGCGATCCAAGAGTGCTCATTCCTTCTCTGAGATTCTAACTCTGAAAGCGAGCTGCCAGCTTTCTCCTAAGCTTCTCTAGCGTCTAGACCAATTCAGTTAGGCCCTATCCTTGCTGAGGGATGGGGAGAAAAGAAGAAGGGGGGCCAAGAGGGAGTGAGGGCAGGTCTGTCCTGGTCCTACGTGGGCAACTCGGCCCAGTTCTTTGGTTTGTTTTCAGCATGCACAAAAGCTCCAACTTAACTCTTTGCATGAATATTGATTCTTGTCCTCTACCTGCCGCTTCTTGATTTATTTCTAAATTTTCTGGGACTAGGTTCCGAGAAAGGGGTAAGACACTCTTTAACAGACCCTCCTGACTCGCAGTAGACTTAGGACTGACATCTGTAATTCGCTAGTGATGCGATCTGGCCATGTCTCTGAAACCTAGTTCGCTCATCTTTAAAGCTAAAAATATAAAACCGACTTCACTGCATGGGTAATGGACAGTAAACAAAGTTTAAAGGATTACTAAATATGACATCACAAGTGGGCTTGCAAATGCATTACCACAAAAAAAGAAAGATTCATCCCGTCTCAAGCAGAGTTGGTCATTTGTAGGTTACCCCCACCCCACCCTGCCTCCACCTCCATTGGGGATGAAAATGGCTTGGAGTTGAGTCTGTGGGCAGGCTGATGACCAGAGTGAGGAGGAAGGGGCTGGCCAGGCACACCCATCTCCTCCTTACACACTCACCAGCAAAGGAAGAGACTTGATCCTCTCAGGAGGAGTGAGTGAGGGGGACAAGGGGCCCCTCACTGTAGTGGAAGTATTACTGTAGTGGAAATTCTTTCACACGGAAACAGGAGTGGAGGGCAAATGTCACCCTCAGTGACACACAGACACTGCGTGTGCATGTTAAATAAATGACGCTTTACGACTATTCCGCAAGGATGTTAGTCCTAAAAACATTAGTACCAGGAAATTTAGACTTACAGCCATCCTGAGAAAATGTTCTGGCTGTCATATGAATAGACAGAACTTTTCAATCACACTGAATGAAAGGAAATATAATGTCAGTGTGGATTTCCTTTGAATTCTTACAGTTTTCCACAGAAGGGACTGAAAGATTGATGTATTACTTCACAACTAATCTGATTACTGGAGAGAATATTTTAAAGTAATGAATGAGCTCTTAGCCTAATTGTTGACATAGTAAGAGTTTTGTTTTTTTGTTTTTTTGAATGAGAATCTCCTCTCCATTCCTGCTAGCAAATGCCATTTCTAGGCAACATAGTTGCATCTGTTTATCGCAATTTGTATTTTCAAGCAAATAGCTTGTAGAAGGAAACAGAATAGAGTGGAACTGAACTGAGTTGGATTGGATTAGACTGGGTTCCTTGGAGACTGTGCCATGGTGATGGCTTACCTGACCAGGTAAGGCAAATGAGGCCCCAGGATTACTCATCTGCCTAAGGTCACTCCCTCTGTTAGCGGAAGACCTGGAGAAGGAATTGAATTTACTGATCTCAGCGACACATTCTTCCCTTCCATGCTGCCTCTGATAGTTCTCTCAGTTCTGATATAATGTTTTCATTTGTTTGTTGCTAGTGTTTTGTTTCCATGCCTAGATTTTTCATCTTAACTTAGTTTTATGATAGAAACCCATGAAAGGAGGAGAAATGTAAGATTTAAGAGCCTTTTTTCCTGAAAAAAACAAACAAACAAAAATCATTTTTCTCACACCATGTAGGAAATCCCTTTAGAAATTTGCACAGCCAGGTTCAACTGCTCTGATTCCCCAAAAGGGGAACCACAATATGGATCAAGGAGACACTGCCCAAGAGATGAGACCTAAGGATTGGCATTCAGTAGCTTAAACTCATTTTTAAAAAATGTTACAATGGAAAAGTTCAAATATGTACAAAAGGAGAGTGATCTAAAGAATTCTCATATGCCCATCATTTAGTTTCTACCATTACCAACCCATGGCCAATCTTGTTTTGTCCATGCCTTGCCCTAGGTTACTTTGAAGCAAATCTTGGGTATCAAAGCATCTCGATATGAGTCTCTGAAAGATAAGGATTCTTTTTTATTTGAAACACAATCGCCACATCATTATCACACTACAATGTTAACAATAATCGCTTTAAATTACCTGATCGCCTAACACATTTTCCTAATGGTTTGTTCAGTTTAATCAGGATCAAGTAAGATCTATCGCCATCGGTTCTCTCTCTTCTAAACTAGCGGTATTCCTCCCTCTCTCTTCCCTTGAAATACGTCTATTTAAAAGATAAGGGCTTTTGCTGACGAATGCATGTGCCTCTCCCCCATTAATCTTGCCCTTAAAATCGTGCCTTAATCATCCCACAGGCAAGAGGCTGATTTGTGATTTGCCGTGAGTTTCTGCTTCTCCAGCCTCTGACCATTGAATAACGCTTGCTCTGCTTCAATTTCAGCCTCGGTTTTGTTTTTAGCTGTGAGAACCCGAATGCAAACAGAACCTTCCCCGCCAGGCTATGGCCCATGTTGGGGTCCACATGTCCTATTTCAGTAATAAAAGCACGTCCTCACTCACATGTATGGTGGATAGTGATGGGCCTGTCAGCTGAGCTCCACGTGGCCTGGGCATTCTCTGGCCTGGTGGTCGATGTCTAAGCGTGGGAGCCGTGTCATGTTTTATGATTTAGCCTTGGGAATCGCAGATCCTAGTCACAGGCTCATCAAACTAAGGGGCAGGAACATGGACCCCACAGCTCAATGAGAGGAACTTCCAGGTCACATTGTAAGATCACATGGGATGAGAGATGTTGTGGCCATCATCTTGGAAAATACAATTTATTACATTTTATTTCACACTCTTTGCTGTAATTGTTATCGCATCCACCAAAGTTCTAATCATTTATTATTGTTATTATAGTTATGAACTCATGAAACTAAATACATATAATGGGATTCTAATGTATCACAATTTTGTCTTTATTCATGTATAAATTCACTCATCTTTAGCAAGTGAGTCCCTCTGAATGGACCCCTTCATTTTTCTGATACAGCTTCACTAGGTTTTAAAAGTCTCTTGTTTTCAAGTATGACATGACATTTCAGGCTCATCACGAACCTTTCTCATCCCAGAACTGGAATCAGGCTTTTTGTTTGTTTTTAAGGTAAAATACAATACGAGTTCCTCTGGTATTTTGAATTCAGATTCAAAACCACAGGGTTATTAATGACCGCTTGGATCTTACACTGCTGCCTCCTTTCCACCATGCCCCAAATCCGAATTCTCAGTAATACCAACGTAATTATGTATATGTTTTTTTCCACAACTGCACCAAAAAACAGTCTCAGAATGAATATCAACAATACAATGATTGAAAATCATTTTTATGTTCAGATTTTTTATACTGAAAATTTTATTTGGGGGTAAGTCTCATAATGGATGTATAATCAAAGTCTTGTGTTTTAAAGTCGCTTGAAATAACTCTCCTCCATGTGATTATGACACCACCTCAATACAGAGTTAGATTCACAGACCTTCTCTTTTTAAGGATTCCAATTTTGAGTTTAATTAATTTAACTAACGGTATAAAATACTTACATAGTGCCAAAATCAAGTCTGCAAAAGATGGTATGTTCAGGGAATATGGTAACTTTTATTCCTGTCCATTCTACTGCCTCCTCCTGCCCCTCCATTGATAACTTTTTTTTTCAATATTGGTTTATATTTTTAATATAAGAAAATACGTATGTATTGTCATCTCACCCCCCCTCCTTCTTAGATAAAGAGATGTATGTAATAAATACGCTTCCTTTTTCACTTAATAAATCCAGAGACCATCACACGGAAATATATAAAAATATTTCTCATTTTCTTTCACACCTGCATACCCCTTTGTCTGACTACACCATTGTGCATCCAACCAGGACCCCACTGAGGACACTGGATTGTTTCCAGTTTTTCGGTATCACAAAATAGGTCGGCAGTGAATAGCCAGATGATTCTGTGCTTTTTGTATTTTTGCCAGTGTTTTTTTTTTTAAGAATGGACCTCTAGAAATGGAGGCTTATGTTCATATGTAATTTGTGCCAAATTCCCTTCCATGGATGATGTAGCATTTTGCTTTCCCGCTAGTAATATGTGAGACTGCTCTTTCCCACAGCCTTACCAAACATAGTATGTTGTCAAATTTTTGCATTTTTGCCAATTTGATGGTTTTTTAATTGTCTTGTGCGAAGAGGCACATTTACATATCAAATATGAAAATAAGTTACCATCTTAACTGAAGGGAATTCAATATCCTGTTTTTTTTTAAAAAAAGACAAATAATCTTCTTCGTCGTATGACTACTCAGAATCAAATACTTTTTCGTTTTCATTGCACATTATCTAGTTAAACACATGCCCATGGTCTTCTGCGGTTAACGGAACAGAAAAAGAACTTGCTTCTGGGATGCGCTTGACTGGAGTTCAGCCTCCTTTACGCACCTTGTCAGACAACTCCTAGTTTGAGATATTACTTAGTAAAACTAGGCTGACCCCGAGCCAGTGGCTAAATCGGCTGATTGTCATGCAGCCTCTAGGAGGGTGACCTCCTCCCCGCCTGGCGCAGCTCCGAGTCAGTGCGCTGCCTCCACACGTAGGGCCCTAACAACCTGGCTGGCCAGCCTCAGAGCCTCATCCTGACAAGTTAATTTTCTCCCATTTTACTACTTAACCTTCCCCCAACCCCCGTCTGTGCTGGGTTTGATGATCAGGACTTGGGTGACCCCATGGTGATACAGCTTCCCTACCTAGATTATCTTCCATTTGTAATGAATGGACAGAGAGGGAAGAACTAGGGGAGCAGGGAAACAGAACAAAACAAATATTTTCATTGTATGTATTTTTAACTACTTAGCCAGCCATGCAGCTTTTGCACAGTGATGTCAGGGAGTCCTGATTTCAACTATCATTTCCTATTTGTAATTAATCCTAATGCTGAAAAATAAAATGCTTTCCCTTCCTATTCTCTATCTGTTCTTTCTGTCCAGCATCGACTGGTCCCCTTTCTCTACTCTTCTGTTCCCAGATAAACTCATGCAAGAATCTCCTTTTCATGTTGAATTTCATTTTATTTTTTTAGCTATTGAATAGTATCCTAGATGAGTAAGGACAACCTGAGTCATAGCTTTCACTGTCTGTTTAAAACAATAGAGGCAATTTGTTCTGGAATGAGCTATTTCAGGTGATTAAGATGGAGACTTCCTTCAAAAAAACTTTCAGGAGATATGGATGTACAGTCTAAAATATTGGAATTGGGGATGAAAAACACATGTGCAAGGTTTACAAATGACGCCTAATTCTTACTGGATCCTGTTGGAATTGACTGCCAGTTGTTCTGGGATTGCAGTCATCATACGGCATGCAACGTGTGGTTTCAATTATACCAATTCTAAATGAATCCGAATAGACAAATAGCAAATATCCCAAATCTTATTTTAAAGTATTTTGTTAGTATGGAGAAGCGTTGGCCAAAGTCTTGTAAACGCATCTTGCAAAATCTTTGTTAATGACAAAAAACGTCTACTGTGTTCGGAATTCTCAAGTCAATCAAAGAAAGAAAAAATGTAACCTTCCATATGGTTTCATTGCCAAACGTGGCGCAACTCATCACTTTTAAGACATGAACCATCTACTGCGTCATTTATTTAAAAACAAAAAAACTGACTATAACCCAGGTACCTTTAAGGATGTCATAAAATAGAGTTGAGTTTTACTGTTGGTTTTACCAGGATCTGATAATACATGTACAGCCTGACTGAGGAGGAGAAACTTCACGTAGCTAGACAGACGTCACGGAGAACAGGACCAGTCACTGTGGTTTGTATGCCCCACAGTTTCTCTCCCCACTAGGTCTGCCCATCCCCAGAAGGGTGGTGAAATGATGTCCTGGGAGCCCTCTGTAGGGGAAGACAAAGAGAACTTGGCCCTGTCTCAGGCTAGCACAAGGTCAAGTGCACTGTGGCAGCCTGACAGAAACAGCTGCATGAGGCAGGCTTGCATTTCCAGTATTCATAAACATGAGGCTTATGACAGGATTTCCTATAAACCAGATTCAGCCACACAGGAGAGAAAGAAACTGTGTGTGTATAGGTTGGAGTTTCCCATCACCCCTTCTTCAGGTTGGATTCATTTGCAGAACAACTCACAGAACTGAGAGAAACATTTTACTTACTGGATTACGAGTTTATTATAAAAGGATATAACACGAGAAAGGACAAAAAAAATCACATGATTATCTCAAAAGATGCAGAAAAAGCATTTGATAAAATTGAACACCCATTTATGATAAAAACTTTTACCAAAGTGGGTATAGAGGGAATATATTGTGACATAATAAAAGCTATTTATGACAAATCTACAGCCGGCATAGTACTCAATGGTGAAAAGCTGAAAGCTTCCCCCCTAAAATCTGGAACAAAACAAGGATGTCCACTCTCACCACTTCTATTCAATACAGTATTGGAAGTCCTAGACATAGCTATTAGACAAGGAGAAGAAATAAAAGGGATCCAAATTGGAAGAGAAGAGGTAAAACTGTCCTTATATGCAGATGATACACTATTACATATAGAAAAACCCTAAAGAATTCACACAAAAACTACTAGAGATAATTCAGCAAGGTAGCAGTATACAAGATTAACATATAAAAATCAGTGCTATTTCTTTACACTAACAATGAAATATCAGAAAAGGAATGTAAAGAAACAATCCCTTTTAAAAATTGCATCCAAAAGGATAAAATACTTAGGAATAAATCTGACCAAGGAAGTGAAAGACCTATATGCAGAGAACTACAAGACACTAAGGAAATGGAAAGATATTCCATGTTCTTGGATTAGAAGAATTAATATTGCTAAAATGGCCATACTACTGAAAGCAACCTATAGCAATCAATCCCTATAAAATCACCCAGGACATTTTTCACAGAACTAGAACAAATAATCCCAAATTTATATGGAATCACAAAAGACCCAGAACTGCCAAAGCATTACTGCAGAAAAAGAATGAAGCTGGAGGAATAACCCTCCCAGACTTCAGACAATACCAGAGCTACAGTAATCAAACCACCATTGTATTGGTACAAACACAGACATATGGATCAACAGAACAGGACAGAGAGCCCAGAAATAAACCCACAAACTTTTGGTCAATTGGTCTTTGACAAAGGAGGCAAGAACATAGAATGGAGTAAAGACAGTCTCTTCAGCAAATTGGGAAACTGCTGTTGGGACTAAAAAAATAAAACACCAAATTTATCTACAAAACAGAAACAGACTCACAGACATAGAAAACAACTACAGTCACCGGGGGGAAAGGGGCAGGGACGGATAAACTGGGAGTTTGATTTGCAGATACTCACTAATACACATAAAACTGATAAACAACAAATACTGTATAGCACAGGGTACTACATTCGATACTTTGCAGTCACTTTGGTTAAGAATATGAAAATGAATGTATGTTCCTATGTGACAGAAGCATTGTGCTGTACACCAAAAACTGACACAATATTCTAAACTGACTATACTTCAAAAAAATATTAAAAAAAAAAAAAAGGTGTAACTCAGGAGCAGCCAGATGCAAGACAGGCATAGGATAAGGTATGTGGGAAAGAGCACAGAGCTTCAACAATCTCTGGGAGCACCATTTTCCCAGCATCCCCACATGGTCACCAATCCAGAAGCTCTCTGAACCCTAACCTTTTGGGTTCTTACGGGGACTTTATTACATACGCATACTTGATTAAATCATTGACTCGTAGTGACTGGTTAAATCTGCAGCCCGTCTCTCCTTCTCACAGCGCAGGGGGTGGACTGAAAGTTCCAACCACTAATTATATGGTTGGCTCCCCTAGCAACCAGCCCCCTTCCTTAGGATGCCCCTTAGCATCCTTAGGTGCTTTCCAAAAGTCACCCCATTAACATAAACTCAGGAGTTGTTGAAAGGGGTTTGTTATGAATATCAAGACACTTTTATTACTCTTATTAGGAAATTCTTACGGTTTTAAGGAACTCTGTGCCACAAATAGAGATAAAGACCAACTACATATTTCTTATAAATCATATAATCACGATGTATAATCTATCAGATAATGGAGGAATTCTAGCAGAAAAGAACTGGGGTGACCCAAAATTCCTAAAGACTGTGGTAAATTTTATCTACCTAGATCATAGAAATTATAGAACAAAAGGGCCTAAAAGGGACTCTTTAAATGGCCCAAGAAAGACTTCTTCCCAAAGTTAGCTTTATGCATCTGTCTCAGAGTGAGAAGCTAGCTTCCAGTGGGAAATCCTTTCCTATTCTCTTCTACTTCTTTCCCAAATCTCCTGGAGAGAAACTGGCTAATGAGATTAGAGACTGGGAGAAGGAGGGAGGAAGAGGAGAAACACAATAAAAAGAGACAAAAATCAACCCTTACCCCTCATTCCGACAAAGGCTTCTATTGACAGCAAGCTTGAGCTAGTTGAGAGATCTGCCATTAAAACAAATTCAGAGTTTATATTAATAATTTGTACTCAGAATTCCAACTTCTTAACTGAGATTATGTTTGTAATTTTTAGAAAAGCCACTGTTAGTCTGGGCACTTAAAAAAGTAGACACCAAGATTTTAACTATATGTGTATTTATTTATATATATAATTATTCTGTATTGTTATATAAATTATTATTCTTATTTAAAAAATTAAACTATTATTTTTATATATATATAGGCAAATTCCTATGAAGAAAAAGAGCTTGGAGCCAGAGGAGAGCCTTCAGACTTGGAAGCAAGCCATATGCTTGTCTCCCTGAAGGAGACAGAGGAAAGCATCTCAGACCACAGACCTCTCTTAAGAAACTTTTCTCCAGGTTGACTGAGAATATTTGAGTCAAAGTTGCCCATTAGAGGAGCCCTATATCTTGCATAAATTATCCTTTTTTAGTACACCTGCTGTGTGTAATCATTGACTATGAGCAGCCCGTGCGATTCAGTATTGGATTCAAAAGGGCTACAGCTGGTGGCCATCAGAAAATTAAGCTGCTTGCCACAATAAGATACCTGAATGACACATTCTTATGACATCAAAGTCATATACTTGCTTGAGTTTTCACCCAGGGCACAGGAAATGACTCATTAAATAGATGTTAAAAAAAAATCATAGCAGGTAAAACAATAACAGTATTTTCAGTATATCAAAAGACATGCAATTCAAATACCTGTGGTTTAGATAGGCCACCCATGGTGCCCCAGCATCCTGTGATCACCACTTCATTTAACAAAAAAAATGAAATGACCCAAGACCCATTCCATGTAACAGCTATGCGCTATTAGTTTGTGTGTTGCCAACACCAGCCCCTCTCTGCCCCTCTAGTAAAGTAATAAAGATCAATTTACTTGGTTAATTTGTTGAAAATGGATTTGCCACAGGTGTGTTCCTGAGTCTTAACATGCTATATACTGCTTTATGTGGGTCATTTGGCGTCCATTTATGGTTCGCTCATTCTAGAGTTCCTAGGACGTGATAATACACAATAATCTACTAAAGCAATTTATTTTCAAAAGTTTGAAAAAATGTTTCTGGAAGTTGCTGCTTAGTATGTCAATGCAACCACAGAAACTTCCACTATTTCTACATTGATAGATCTATTTGGAAAACATGGTCATGGCGGGATAAGCAAATGCTGTATTTGCCACAGCACAGCTATGACTTTAGGGAGGAAGAGTGCAGTATTTGTTCTTCCCTACCTCAGGTCACAGCGTATAACTACTAGACCTAGACTACAGGTTATACGACAAAGTAGAAGAAACCTTTTTTTTTTTTCTTTTTTGGCCTCCTGTTTCTTTTCCTTTGCTTTCCTTCTTGACTGACCTTCTTTTCTTTCTCCAAGCTTCCATCTGTCTTTTACTTGAGTCAGAATGAATCTTCTATCTATGAAAATCTAAAAGGCTTTGCAATTTCAACTCATTTATTTCGAGATATAAGAAAAAAACGTTTCAAAATGCTGTTTCCTCTAGTTTGAATTAACCTTCTGGTTAAAAGCCAGGGTCTGGTCTGAGTGCGAGGAATGTGAGTTTCCCAAGAAGGCAAATAGGTCACAGCTGGATCCCACAGGCTACCTGAGTGACAAGGAGGCTGTGGGAAGTAAGAGAAGGTCCTGATGGAGGGGCAGGAAAAGGATCGGTTGGGGCATGCTGAGCTTCAAAGGCCGCTCAGAGAATGGCAGAATCAGGCCCAAGTCGCTGCACCCCGACCACTCCTCCCAGAAGAAACTCACGGGTTATCGCGAGAGATGGGGGGGCGGGGGGGGGCGGGGGGTGGGAATCCTGGGGCGAGAAAACACCTACGTGCGCCCCACCCCCACCCCCGGTGCCGGAACCTCCTCCTATCTTGCAAACACTAACCCTCCAAGACGACTGTCTCCCCTTAATCCCCTCTACAATTCCACATTCAGACTCACCGCGCAGCAGCTCCTGTCCCGGAGGCCCAGTCAGGTGCGACGGAAGGCCCGCGGCACACAGGCCGCGGAGCGAGAGACACTGCGCCCGAGGCTGCGCCCCAGGCTGGCGCAGAAGTGGACTGCGCATGTGCAGGTTGCAAATCTCGCGTCTTTCGGGAGCCGGAAGTGCCCGAGGCAGGAACAGGGGCTTCCAGAGGTTTCCAGAGGCTTTCAGAGGCTTCCAGAGGCCGCCGTCAGTCGTCGGCAGAGGTGCATAGGTGCGGCAGCCCGGAGGTGCTCTGGGAAACGTCGTCGGGGCCGGATGTCTGGGGCTGAACGTCCGTCCTAGCAGTTGCGAGGTAGGAGACCGTCGCTGCCTGTTCCTTAAGTCTTCTCTCTCAAGAGCGGCTTCAGGGTAATAGTCTCGCTTTCTGGCCTAGCTCGCGTACAGACACCCTGCTCTGTGGGGTGCATGGCTCGTCAGCAGAGGTGCATGGCTGCGGCAACCCGGAGGTGCTCTGGGAAACTTCGTCGGGGCCGAATGTCCGGGGCTGAACGTCCGTCCTAGTAGTTGCAAGGTAGGAGACCGTCGCTGCCTGTTCCTTAAGTCTTCTCTCTCAAGAGCGGCTTCAGGGTAATAGTCTCGGTTTCTGGCCTAGCTCGCGTACAGACACCCTACTCTGTGGGAGCTGGCTCCTTCGCCTTTTATTTTTTGGCTTTTAAAACTCTATTCAGTTAGAAACCTTTATTAGAGAAACTGCTGTATTCCGGGGTAGGTGGTGGCCTTGACTTTCAGAGCAGCTCTGATCTTACCCCTTCCCCGGGCAAAACAAACCAGACATCTCACTCCCCAGCAAAGGGATGCGGGCTGGAGGTCAGTGCCAGACAGTGGAGGGGGCCTTGGACCTCCGAGTACTCACCCCAGATGGAAAGATTGGGTCACTCCAATGCAAGATGAGAGTTTGGGGCTCTAGGTTCCCCTCGCCTTGGAAGAGGAGTGGGGAAGTCTCAGGGATTCTTTGAGGGAGGGGGAAGCAAGCACCCATCTCTCCATCTGGATGTAGGAAAATGGGACAGAGGCCCAGTCCTACCAGGAGGCTGGACTGGGACAGCGCTTGCCTGGGCGGTGGCTGCGGCCGCCGCGGGTGACAAGCAGATGGGGAGAGGAGGCTCCGGTGGCCCCTCGGGCCGCTGGTTGGTCCCCCTCTGCCCACAGCTGGACCCCGAGAAGGCAGCGCCCGCCGGCGAAGCCACAGGCACCGCGCCCTCGGTAAAAAGCCCTGAGGACCACGTCGTCAGCATGTCTGCAACACACGGGGACTCACACAACGTGTAGGGAGGAAGTGACCCTCCCCGTGGCCGGTGCACAAATACCCGGTGCTGTCTTAAGCGAGCCCCGCGCGCAGCCGTGCGGGCGGCTCCTCCGCGCGCCGGGCTCAGTGTCCCGGGACGGGGTGTCCGCTCCAGCGCCCGCTCCTCCCGGTAGAAACCAGCCCTGACCCGGTCAACAGACGAAGGACGCCCACAAAGGAAACAGCTGTCTGGCATGGGTTCTCTCAAGCCAAGGTGGGAATGAGGCCACTTTAGGAGGGTGGGGAGTTGGCTAGTTTTGTTCTAAGGCTCCTGATTGTTTTCTAATTTGTGGAGTGAGCTTAGGATGGGGGCTGTGAGTGGCCTGCCCTCCCAGTATCATTCCTCGTCAAAGTTCTGATTCAGGAAGAAGTTGCAGCCAGTGTCTCTGGTTGGTTGGTTTTGTTTTATTTTTTGCTTTTTGTTTTTCCACAAGCAAAGTAGTTCTGCGTCACCAGGTTCTCTGGGAAGCCCAGAGCTTTCAACTTCCCTGTAGCTTCTTTCTCCTACATTTGTCAGTTGGATGGAGTTCATCTTCCTGGCCTCCTCACTTATGGACCCATTTCATGCTCCACATCCCAGATACCCTCCAGGTCCAGGGGGCTTATTTCAACATCTGGATGAATTTCTCCTATTGCTGGCTAATTTGCTGCAAAAGCTGAGGGTTCTCCTGGCTCATTAAATGAAGGGATGTACATAGACTTTAACTAACTTTGACATCCTACAGCAAAAGTCAATTTCATATTGTAGAGGGGCAAGAATTTTTTTATTTACTTATCTCCTTTGGCAGATACAGGATGATATTAGGGGGTAATATTTTATCTACACATTATAAAAATATTCTGACTGAAATTTTATGTGCAACGGTTGGACCTAAGCACTGGGGAGGCAGCAATGAACAACAAGAAAAGGAAAACAAAAATTTCTGCCCTCCTCTTATGCTTAAATTTGATAGGGAATAAAAAACAAAAATTAAAATTGCGGAAAAAGTACTTTGATATAATTAAATATATATGTACATATACTTTACACACACATACACACACTTAAATACACATGTGAAATTTTGACACTGGGCTCTGGGAAACAAACTTTAATGTCATTAGATAGATAGTTACTGGAAGAACACAAAACATTTACACAATGCTTAATTAGGAAAATAGATTTTACTACAGCATAGGGCAGATAAAACTATTTTAATTTTTTAAATTGAACTATAATTGATCTGCAATACTGTGTTAGTTCCAGGTGCACCACATAGTGATTTGATATTTCTACACATTACTAAATGATCAGTGTGATAACTCCAGTTACCATTTGTCAGTGTACAAACATATTTCAGTATTATTGACCATATTCCCCATGCTGTACACTACATCCCTGTGACTCATTTTTTTGTAACTGGAAGTTTGTACCTCTTAATCCCCCTCACCATTTTGCTCATCCTCTCATCCACCCTCACCTCTGGCAAACACCAGCTCTGTGAATATCTATGAGTGTTTCTGTTATATTTGTTCCTCTGTTTTATTTTTCAGATTCCACATATAAATGAAATCATATGGAATTTGTCTTTCTCTGTCTGACTTATTTCACTTAGTGTAATACCCTCTAGGTCCTTCCATGTTGTCACAATTGTCAAGATTTCATTCCTTGTTAAGTCTCATATTTCATTGTAGATATATACCGCATCTTCTTTATCCATTTATCTGTTGATGGGTAGTTGGATTGCTTTCACATCTTGCTTTTGTAAATAATGCTGCAACAAAATAGGGATGTATGTATCTTTTCTAATTAATGTTTTTGTTTTCTTCAAATACCCGAATGGAATGGTTGGATCATATGATAGTTGTATTTTTAATTTCTTAAGGCATCTGTTTTCCATAGTGACTGCACGCATTTACATTCCCTTTTCTCTACAACCATGCCCAGGCTCGTTGTTGTCTGTCTGTTTGATAATAGCCATTCTGACACGTCAGAGGTGGTAGCTCGTTGTTTAGATTTGCATTTCCCTGCTGGTTGTGATGTTGACCCTCTTTTTCACCTTCCTGTTGGCCACCTGTATGTCTTCTTTGGAAAAATGTCCTCTGTCCCTTTTTTAATTGTTTGGGTTTGTTTGTTATTTTTGATATTGTGTGAGTTGTGTATTTTGGATATTTACTCCTTATCAGATGTGATGCATTATTTGCAAATATCTTGTCCCATTCAGCCAGCAGCCTTTTCATTTTGTTGATAGTATTTTCTGCATGCAGAAGATTTTTAGTTTGATGTATTCTCATTTTTGATTTTTGCTTTTGTTTCTCTTGCCTGAGGAAACAGATTTAAAAAAATGTTGCTAAGACCCCTGTGAAAGCGCTTACTACCTATGATTCTTCTAGAACATTTTTTATGGTCTCAGGTCTTGCATTTAACTCTTCAATCCATTTTAAGTATATTTTTGTATGTGTATGAGAAACTAGTCCAGTTTGATTCTTTTGTATGTAACTATCCAGTTTTCCCAACTCCATTTATTAAAGTCGTCTCTTTTCCCTAGGGTATATCCTTGTCTCCTGTGTTGTAGATTAATTGACCGTATGCTTGTGGATTTATTTCTGGGCTCTCTGTTCTGTTCCCTTGATATGTGTCTGTTTGTATGCCAACACCGTAGTGTTTGTTTGTTTGTTTGTTTAAATTGAATTACAGTCAGTTACAGTGTGTCAGTTTCTGGTATACAGCACAATGCCACATTCATGCATATGCATACATATATTAATTTTCATGTTCCATGCTACTTTGATTATTGTGGCTTCACAGTATGGTTTGAATCAAGGAACATAATACCTCCAGCTTTGTTTCTCTTTCTCTTTCTCAAGAATGTTTTGGTTATTAAGGTATTTTGTGTTTCCATACAAATTTTTTAATTATTTGTTCTAATTCTGTGAAAAATGCCATTGTATTTTGATAGGAATTACGTGGACTTTGTGTACTACCTTGGGTAGTATGGTCATTTTAACAATATTAATTGTTCCAATCTATGAACAGGGTACATCTTTCCATTTGTTTATGTTATCTTCAATTTCTTTCATGAATGTTTTATAGTTTTCTGAATACAGGTGTATTATCTTCTTAGATTTATTGTTTTTGCTGCAATTGCAAAAGAGACTGTTTTCTTAATTTTGTTTTCTGATAGTTTGTTACTAGTACAAAGAAATGCAACAGATTTTTATATGTTAATTTTGTATCCTACAACTTTACTGAATTTATGTTATAGTTCTAATAGCTTTTTGGCAGCATCTTTAGATTTTTTTTATGTATAGTATCATATCATTGGCAAATGGTAACAGTTTTACTTCCTTATTTTCATTTTGGATGCCTTGTCTCCTTTTTTTTTTCCCCAGTCTGATTGCTGTGACTAATATGTCTAATACTGTGTTGAATAAAAGTAATAATAGTGAGCATCCTCGTCCTGTTACTGATCTTAGAGGAAAAGCTTTCAGCTTTTCATCATTAAGCATGGTGTTAGCTGTGAGCTTGCCATATTTGGCCTTTACTGTATTGAGGTATAGTCCCTCTATAGCCACTTTGCCGAGTTTTTGTCGTTAATGGATGTTGAATTTTGTCAAAAGTTTTTTCTGTGTCTATTGAGATGATCATAATGTATTTATTCCTCAGTTTGTCAATGGGATGTATCACGCTGACTGATTTGCAAATAGTGAACCATCCTTGGGTCCCTGGGATAAATCCTAGTTGGTCATGGTGTATGATCCTGTTATTGTACTGTTGAATTTGACTTCCTTAATTTTTTTTGAGGATTTTGCATCTATGTTAATCAGTGATATTGGTCTGTAATTTTCTTTTCTGTGTGTGGTGTGTTTGGTTTTGGGATTAGGGTGATGCTGGCCTTGTAAAATGAGTTTGCAAGTGTTTCTTCCTCTTCAGTTTATTTGGAATGGTTTTAGAAGGCTATGTGTTAACTCTCCTTTGTGTTTTTGGTAGAATTTACTACAAAGGTATCTGATCCTTTCAGTCCTGGGCTTTTGTTTGTTGGGAATTTTTTCTGTTTGTTTTTTGTTTTTTATTACTGATTCAATTTCATTATTTGTAAATAGTCTGTTCATATTTCTTTCTGATTTCAGACATGGGAGATTTTATGTTTCTAGGGACTTATTCATTTCTTCCAGGTTGTTCATTTTATTGACATATAATTGTAGTAATCTCACCTAATCCTTTGTATTTTATTTCTGATTTTATTTCTTTGGGCCCTCTCTCTTTTTATCGTGATGAATCTGCCAAAGGTTTATCAATTTTGTTTATTTTTCAAAGAACCATCTCTTACTTTCATTGATCTTTACTACTGCCTGTTTAGTCTCTATTTCATTTACTTCTGTTCTGATTTTTATTATTTCTTTCCTTCTACTAACTTCAGGTTTTGATTATTCTTCATTTTCTAGTTCCTTCAGGTGTATAGTTAGGTTGTTGAAAATTTTTCTTGTTTCCGGAGGCAAGCTCATATGTCTATACACTTCCTTCTTGAAACTGCTTTGTTGCATCCCACAGATTGTGGATCATTGTGTTTTTATTTTCATTTGTCTCCATTTTTTTTTTCATTTCCTCTTTGATTTCTTCAGTTTAGTAGCATATTGTAGCACATTGTTTAGCCTCCACATGTTTGTGCTTTTTGCATATTTTTTGTTGTTTTTTTTTTTCTTGTAGTTGATTTCTGGTCTCATACTCTTGTGATCTGAAAAGATACTTGATATGAATTCAGTCTGCTTAGGTGACTTCCACTACTCTGTCTTCTAGTTTGCTGATCTACTCTTCTGTATCATGTAGTCTACTATTCTTGCAGTGCATATTGTTATTTCAGTTTTTGTAGTTTTCAGCTCTGTTTGGTTCTTTTTTATATTTTCTCTTTGTTAAACTCAGTGTGTTCATCCATTTTTCTCCTGAGCTCACTGAGCAACTTTATAATCAATAACTTGAATTCCTTATTGGGTAGACTGCTTATCTCTACCTTCACTTAGCTCTTTTTCAGGAGTCTTACTGTGTTCCTTGTAAAAATGTTCTTCAGTCACCTCATTTGCCTGATACCTGTTTTTATTTCTACAGGTTAGGTAGGTCACTTAACGTTTCTTGATCTTGGAGAAGTAGCCTTAATGCAGGAGACATCCTGTGGGCCCCAGCATGCTCCCCTCTGGTCACAGGAGCTTTATGCTCAAGCGATGCTCCATATGTGGGCTGCATGAGCCCTTCTGTTACAGAGTTGACTGCTGTGAGTATGCTGGTAGCTGGAACTGTCCTTTCACCAAGTTGGCTGCAGCATGCAGGTAGATGGGGCTGCATCATGGGGTACTGCTTGTCGGGTTCTGGGGTCCTGGTGCCAGCCTGCTTGTGGGTAGGGACTAGGCCCACACATGAATGGCTGCTTTACCTAAAATGTCCTAGGACTGGAGCTGACCGGCTGGTGTGTTGATAAGCCCCTACTGCTAACTCCATAGTGGCACTTGGCAGCGTGAGTGTCCTCATGGTAGAACAAGCTCCCAAAAATGGTTTCTGCCAGCATCTATGTCCCAGGGGTTCTCTTTTGCATCCTACTTCTCTGGCAGGCTCTCCAACATCAGCAGGTGGGTCTGACCCAGTGTCCTTTTAAATTACTACTTCTGTGCTGGGTCTTGGAGCATGTGAGGCTTTTCCTGAGCCCTTTACGTCTGAAGTTTCTGTTTTCTACAGCCCTCTTTAGAAGCCTTTACACAAGCACCAGTGGCCTTCAAAGCCAGATGTTCTGCTGGCTCATCTTCCTGGTTCAGGTTCCTGCAGCAGGGAGCCTTGGACCCCACGCTTCTTGGGGAGAACCTCTGCAGTTGTGATTATCCTCCCATTTGTGGGTCTCCTACCCAGGGATGTGAGTCTTGACTATAGCACTTCTCTGCCCTTCCTTCTTGTCTCATTGTGGTTCTTTATTTATAAATTTAGTTGTGGAAAATGTTTTCTGCTAGTTTTCAGGTCCTTCTCATCAACAGTCACTCTGCAAATAGTTGTCATATTGATGTGCCCATAGAAGGAAATGAGCTCTGGGTCTCCCTACTTTGCCATTTTGGCCATGCCCTCATTCCAAAGCCTTTTTAAATTAATACAGTTCTTAACAGCATTTGTTTGAAAACATATCGCATGTTTTTCTTCCATGGGTAATAAAGCTTATTGAAGCAAAATTAATTGTTAATTGCAATATATTGTTTGATAAAAAATGCAAAGGCCCTCTTAAGGCTGTTGAACAAGGATATTGCTCAGTCACTCAAAAGCATTAGTCTGGGTTAAGGCCTGAGAAAGTCTTTGATTAGTGAAGTTAACAAATTTTATTTGAGTGAGTTTATGTCTTAAATTTTGAATGTGCAGAAGGCTCTTTGCTCTATTTTTAAATTAAGTCAATTTCAACTCAGTTCTCAGAGAACTTAAAGTTGATAAAAAATTGACTGCTTGATAAGTCAGATATAATACCTAAAATATAACTTTCACATTTTATTTGTAGGCTTCAGGAGTTCTTAATTTGCAACTACAAATTTTGATTCTGTTTTACTCAATAGAAAATTGTGTTCAAATGTATCTGTTCTAAGAGCATGAAGTAGTTTCTATAACATAAATGTGAGATGAATTTTACCCCTTTAGGCATTCCATTCAAGTGTATTCAAATTTAAATTTGATTACCTCAGGATTAAATGAATAACAAGGGAAAGGAATTTAGTTTTTCCTCACTCAGCACAGATTCCCTGCTGCTACCTGGCAGAAATGCGTCAATTACTGACAGTCCTTCCCTGGATAAAACCAATGTCCAAGACACTGGCTTCTCATCACACTTAGACTTATGCCAAATATGTAAACTTTGTTGTGGATTCTCTATTCTTAATGCTTCACGCTGTACACCTTTTAGCTGATGCTGTAGCTGTTACTGTGGGCCAAAGGGAAATGCAGTAATTGTTGAACAGAGCTTGGGAAGTCCCAAAATAACAAGAGATGATGTGACCATTGGAAAATCCACTGATTTAAAAGATAAATACAAAAATATTAGCACTAAACTTGTTTAAGATGTTGCCAACAGCATTAATGAAGAGAATGGGAATGATATGCTACTGCTGCTGTGCTGGCAAGTTTTATTGCCAAAGAAGGCTTTTAGAAGATTAACCAAGATGCTAATCTAGTGAAAATCAGGAGATGTGTGATGGTATCTGGTGATGTTGTAATTGCTGAACTTGGGAGGTAGTCTAAACCTGTGGCAACCCTTGAAGAAATTGCTCACATTGTTGGGAGTTTTGCAAATGGAGACAAATGCTACATCATATCTGATGCAATAAAAAAGGTTAGAAGAAAGAGTGTTGTCACAGTAAGGAATGGAAAAACATTTAATGATGAATTAGAAATTACTGAGGGCATGAATTTTATTGAGGTTATATTTCTCTATACTGTATTGATACATCAAAATGTCAGAAATGTGAATTACAAGATGCCTATGCTTTGTTGAATGAAAGAAAATTTCTTCTATTCAGTTTATTATATCTGCTCTTAACTTTCCTATGCTCACTGTAAGCCCTTGATCATAATTGCTAAAGATGTTGATGGAGAATGTCTAGATACATTTGTTTTGAGTAGGCTAAAAGTTGGTCTTCAAGTTATAGCAGTTAAAGCTCTTGGTTTTGGTGACCAAGAAGCATATTAAATAGGAAGAAGCATATTAAAATCTTGGCTATTATTGTGATAGTGCCGTGTTTGAAAAAGAAGGATTGACTCTAAATCTTGAAGTTGTTAAGCCTCTAGACTTAGGAGAAGTTGGGGAGGTCATTGTGACTAAAGATGATGCCATACTCTTGAAAGAAAAAGGTGACAAAGTTCAAACTGCAAAACATATTTAAGAGATCATTGAGCTATTATATATTACAACCAGTAAATATGAAAAGATAAAGTGAAATGAGCATCTGACAGAACTCAGGTGGAGTAATTTTGCTGAAAGTTGGTTGAGACAGATGGTGTTGAAGTGAATAAAAAGAGTTACAGGTGCTCTCAGTGTTACATGAGCTGCTGTTGAGGAACGCATTGTTCTGGAAGGTGTTTGTGCTCTGCTTCAGTGCATTCCAGCCTTGGACTCAATAACTCCAGCTAAGGCAGATCAAAAATTGAAATGGAAATTATTAAAAGAACACTCAAAGTTCCTGCAATGACCATTACTAAGAATTCAGTTGTTGAAGGATCAGTGATAGCTGAGAAAATTAGGCAAAGCTCCTCAGGAGTTGGTTACGGCAGTACGCTTGTAGATTATGTGAATTTGATGATAAAGGAATCAAAGATCCAATGAAGGTTGTAAGAAGTACTTTATTGGATGATGCCTGAGAGGCCTCCTGGTTAATTATAGCGGAAGATGTAGTCACAGGAAGTTCTAAAGAGAAGGACCCTCTAATGGGTAGAATGATGGAACAGGAGTTGGTATGGGAGGTAGCATGTTATATTTCTGAAATAGTGCTTAACCATTGTTACTGAGTTGTGAAGGAAGCTCAAGGCAGCGTTCCTCACCAATAACTTCAGAGAAGTCAGTTGAAGGAAATGACGGAAGAAAAGGTGGCTTATTGTATAAGGAAATAACTATAACCATTAGTTACTAGTTTCAGTGGAAAACATACAATGGTTTACTGCTGCCACTGCCCATGCCTACAGATAATTTATCTTGTTTTTCGTATGTGAAAGACAAAAGAGTAAAAAGACATTTGTACATTCCCAGTAACAGTGCAAGAGCCATGTCCCAGTGAACTGCCTTCAACCTAAATCACTGAGGAATTTTTATTACTCTCCTGTTAAAACTAGAATTTTAGTACTTGTCATCACCAGATAGGAAGTTAAGAAGCAGTCTTACTGTGGGAAATAAAAATAATTGTGTACAATGCAGAGACACAGTTAATTATGTGACAACCTTTCTGTAATAAAAATCTGTTTAAAGTTAAAAAGATAAAATTAGTTTTATTTGTGACAAAAAAATCATACTAAATTTTGGCATAACCATAAATGTTTCTACAATAAATGTGACTTTTATTAGGAAGTGAAGTAAGTATTCCTGATAATTAAAATTATGGACAACATGGAAATAGTTACAATATATTTCGGTAGGTAAAAAACTGGGAAATTATTTCTATGTATGGTAATTGTTTCTAGCAAATAATATGTTGCTCATATCGATTACTAATGTGAAATATAGAAGTCTTCTTTTTCTCTTATTTAGACAGAAAACTTTATGAAGAAATGGAGAAGCTACATATACACAATCTTCAGTACAATTAATCTACATATACTAAAAGTGTGAAACTCTACATTTACCATTTTAATACTTTTAATGACTTAGGGCCATTTAATCCCTATTATGCCAGTGGGAAAATTAAAATACAATGTTATCGATTATAGAAGAATTCAGTTTCTTTTGACTGAAGGACCACATTTCTTCCACAGGTCTTTATTCTTTTTAATCAATTTTAATATATTATAATTTTTCCACAATAACTATTTCGGAAGCATAAAATCAGGGAAAGCAGTACTCCAGAGTTAAAGAAGATATAGTCTTTACCTTCCAGCTTGAGAAAATAGGAAATGTATACAGAAAAGTTTAATGATAGTTTACTAAATGCTATATATGAAGAAACTATAATGAGAACATAAGGAAGGGAAAGACTGAATCTGACTGAAGGTTGGGATTGGATTATTCTGGTCTCTTTTGGTGAACTCAAATTATTTTAAAGAAAAAATATTTTTGGCTCATATAACTAGAAAGATAAAAGAAGCAGAATAAGTCTAGACAAGGATGGATCAAGAAATGTAAAATAGTGAAGACTATCTCAGCTCAGACTTCTCATTGCCTTATTGTCAAGCCGCTTATTGCCAGGTAACTGGAAAAGTGTATCTCGAAGCTTGCTATCTCAGAGTTCTGTTATGATCGAAAAATCCACAGTATAAAAAGCATGTGTATACGAAAATATGGAAAACACTTAAGCAGTAGTTGCAAGTTAAAGAACTGGTATGTATATAGTCAGATGGACAGTATGACAGGGTTAAGTTATTTAAGTTGGCTAAGTTGAATTCTGGAGTCAGTCGGCATTGGTTTACATTTTACATTTGTGTTCCTAGCTACTTTATCTTCGGTGAATCTCTTAGCCTCTCTCAGTCTGATTCTCCACGCCTTAGCAAGGACAGGTCTTGTCAAATAATAAAGGGTCAGATACTCTATATGAATGTTATTGTCATGATCACTTATAGAGACATTGCTTGAGGAAATAGGTCTTTTAGTTTGTCCGAAGGATTGCAGAGATGGAAATTAGAATCCAAGAGGAGAGATTATCTTTATTTCCATAAAGATATACAATAAGCTTGTAAAACACTTTATTTCCATAAACTTTCCATTGACATTCACCCTCATGTCTACCTACCACCAGCGTTTGAATCCCATACATGTCAGTGCATCATTCCACTCAGCACATACGCATGAGGTTATTTCAGTCCAATCTAAAAAATATATTTTGAACACACCTCTCTTTTTGCTATTCAAGAGACTTGTTTACATTCAATATTTTCAGTTTTCCTCCTTCCACTGTGTTTTAATCCCACTATAACATTATTGTAATGTCTTATACTCATGTATAATCTATAATATGTTAAACCTTTGGTAGTGGAAATTTGAGGGTATGAGTATATTCAGCTTTGTTAAATATTGCCAAATAGTCCTTCAAAGTAGTTTTGACAATTTACATTTCAATATTAGTGGATTATGGATTCTAATATTCTATATCCATGACTGCATGTGATACTGTTAAATGTTTTTTGGTTTTTTTGTGTGTGATTTTTGTTGTTTGTATGTGTGTTTATATAGGTGTGTTTATTTTTGGTCACAATAATAGAATGATAATGCATAATTTTGAGGTTTTGCTTATTACTAGTGTAGTTGAAAATAATGTTATATAATTAGTGTATTGATTTTTATTTTACTTTTATTGTTTTTTTATTGAATTATATAAAATGCCTTCTTATGTTTTGGATATTAATTGTTGGTTACATGCACTCAAACATGTTTTCTGTCTGTAACATGTTCTTTCTATCACACTTTTTGATACAAAGACGATTTTTATATAAAGATATCAAATATATTATTTTCCCATGATGTCTTATTTAAGAAGCCATCCCTCCAGTGAGGTCATAAAGTTATTCTTACATGAATGCTTCTAAAGCTTTTCAAATTTTAACTTACGTATTAAACATTTTAATCCATCTAATGCTGATTTTAATGTGGAATTTAGTTTACATTCCCTTTTGTCCAGTTAACTAATTTTTGAGAAACCGTTTATTGACTAGTCCATCCTTTCTCCATTAAACAGGAGTGTGACTTTGGTCGTATGTCCAGTGCCAATTTATTTTCCACTCTATTTTATCCTGTTGACTTATTTTTTTATACCTGGACCAACTCTACATGGTCTGATACATTACAATTTTAACTAGCAATAAATGATCCAGTGTGAAGAAAAAAAGTCTTTTAAAGATTGAAGAATAAATAGAGCTTCAGAGAACTTTTAGAAAATACCAGATGTACCAAAATATGTGTGACAGGCATCTGAGAGGACTGGAAAAAAAGGAGTAGAAAAATATGTGATAAAAATGATTAAAATTTCCCAAATTTTATGAAAAACATTAGTCTGCATATCCAATAAGCTTGATAAATTCTAAACAGGATAAATACAAAGAATCCACACCTAGAAATTTATGGTCAAACTGTTGAAAGCCAAAACTGAATATTTTAAATGCAGCAAGAGAAAAATGGTTCATACATGGGAAATCAGTACTATTGAAGGCTGTTTTATATCAGAAATAATGGCTGGCAAAAGGCTGTGGAAGAATGTACTCACTTTATAGAAAGGAAAAAAAAGATCTTTCTAATTTCTGGACATGGTGGATATGTTTGTTACGTTGATTGGGGTGATGATTTCACGTATGTTTCAAAATCATCAAATTGTATACTTTAAATATATGCAGGTCCTTGTGTATCAATTATATATCGATAAAGCTGTTAAAATAATACTTCCAATATGAAAGTGAAAGACCAGATAAACAAAAATTGTGAAAATTTGTTGCTAACAGACCCACCTTACAAGAAATACTAAAAATACCTTCGGTTGAAATGAAGTAGTATCATGCCATGTTATAAAGAACAACAAAAATGTTAAATATGTAGATTACTTATGTCTAGGGGAGGTTGTCTAAGTCTGGTAGTAGAAGATGAAAATAATTTTTAATTGAGGTATAGTTGATTTACAGTATAAGTTTCAGGTATACAAAATAGTGATTCACAATTTTTAAAGATTATATTCCCTTTATAGTTATTATAAAATATTGGCTATATTCCCTTTGCTGTACATTATATCCTTGTAGCTTATTTATCTTATACATAGTTCATATCACTTAATCCTCTACTCCTGTCTTGTCCCTCTCCCCACTGGTGACAACTTGTTCATTCTCTATATCTGAGAGTCTGTTTCTCTTACACTATGTTCACTGGTTTGTTTTACTTATAGATTCTGTACATAAGTGATAATATACAGTATTTTTTTTCCGACTTATTTCACTAAGCATAATACCCTCCAAGTCCATCTATTGTTGCAAATGGAAAACTTCATTCTTTTTTTGTGGCTGAGTAGTAGTCCATGGCATATATGTATGTAACTCTGTGTGTGTGTGTGTGTGTGTGTGTATGTATACACTACACATATACCACTGCTTCTTTATCCATTCATCTGCTGATAGACACTTAGGTTGCTTCCATATCTTAGCTATTGTAAATAATGCTGCTGTGAACACTGAGGTGCATACATCTTTTTGGATTAATGTTTTCGTTTTCTTCAGATACATAGCCACGAGTGGAATTGTTGGATCATATTGTAGTTCCGTTTTTGCTTTTTTAGAGTAACTCCCATACTGTTTTCCACAGTGGCTGCACCAATTTACATTCCCATCAGCAGTGTACAAGAGTTTAAGAAGGGAGTAATTTTGAATGAACATGAAGGCAACTCTCTGGGGTGATGGTAATAGTTTAAAATTAGATTGTTGTGATGATTGCACACCTATATAAATTTTCTAAAATCATTGAATTGTATACTTAAATGGGTGATAAATTTTATGATATTAAATTGTACCTAAATCAGTTTAAAAAAACAATCAGTGTAATCTATCATATTTACAGAATAAATAAGCAAAACCAAATGATCATACTACTGTATGTTTAAAAGCATTTGAAATAACTCAGTATGCATTCATGATAAAATTTCTCAGCATTTTAAGGAGAGAAGGAAACATCCTTAACCTGACAGTATCAACAAACTCACTGTTGGCCTCATATTTAGAGAAAGTTTAGATGATTTCTTTGTGATTAGAAACAAGTCATGGATATCTGTTTCATTCTCCCCATCTAAGATTTCACTGGAAGTCCTAGACAATGCAGTAAGCAAGAAAAATAAATAAAGTACATACAGATTTGAAAGAAAAAAATTGTTTATAATCACAAAAGAAATGGTTATTTACATAGAAAATGCCAAGGACTGTACCTAAAAGATTCTAGGAATAAAAAGAAAATTGATCAAGATAACAATATACAAGATCAGTATACAAAATTGATTATTTTTCTCCTGTTAACTAACAATGACCAGTTAAAAGCTGAAATAAAAATTACCTTTAAATTGCTCCCAGAATCAGCAATTTTGGGTCCAAAGTCTAATGTAGTATGTGGAGAATTTGTATGTTGAAAACTACATAGAACTAATAAAAGAAAAAGAAGATATAAATAAGTGGAGAGATAAACCATATTCATGGATTTGAAGACTCAGTATAATTAAGATTTTAGTTCCCTCAAGTTGTCCTATAAATTTAAGAAATCTCAGTCAAATTCCAGCAGGAGTTTTTGGGATATCTATATGTTGGGTCTATCTTGCTTATGGAATGCAGTTACTGGATTAGGCAAAATGATTTTGAAAAAGAACAAAGCTGCAAGTCTCTATCTGGTTTTAAGTAAACTATATTAAGCTACAGTAATTAAACTACTATAATCTTTGTGAAAGGATAGACATACAGATGTGTAAAATAGAATGCAGAAATAGATGCACATAAACATAGTCAATTGATTTTGACAAAGGTAATTAAATGGAAAAAGAATATCTTTGCAATAAACAAAGACTATAACAACTGAATGTCAATATGCAAAAAGTAAAGGTTGATCTTGCCTTTGCAAAGGAGGAAAAATCTTTTCCTCTACCCATCTTAGGTTATTCAGTAGTGGCCCTGTAAAGGAGACTGGCCAGAAAAACAGGTTAATGAGAGAAAAACAAACAAGTTTAATAACATGTGCATAGCACCTACAAATGGGAGTACTCAGAGATGAGTAACTCAAACTGGTTAGAACTTGGGTTTATGTATCATCTTAGGCTAAAACAAAGGAAGAGGAATTTGGGGTTTCTGGGCAGGGGAAGCAAGTTATGGAAAGTTGCCCAGGGGGGAAAAATAGTAAACAAGGGTTGTTTAGTAAGGCGTGCTTTGCAGCTTTAAGTCAATGCTTTTTCCATTAATAAGAATTGTTAAGATTGTCTTCCTCTTCCTGTTAGACATTTCTAAAGAAATGGAAATTTACTTTATAAATGTAAATTTCCTTAAAAAAGGAGAACTTGTGCTCAGATTTTAGAGCTTTCCCTGTATCTCTTGGTTCTCAGTGGCCTTTGGCTCAAAATAATCCCAATGTCAAGGAGGCATATGTTGGCGTAGGATAGTCTGGTACCTCTCATTTTATACTTTATACAAAAGTTAATTCAAAATGAGTAGTAAATCTAAATGTAAGTGTAAAACTAATATTTTTAGACAAAAAAATTTTAGAAAAGAAAAATTTTAGGGCCACAGATTAACTCAACTGTTCTTTGTTAAAACATCAAAAGCATGGTTCATAAAAGAAAATCTTGATAATTAGGCTTCATCAAATTTTTAAAAATTGCTCTGAGAAAAATAACTGTTAAGAGAGTAAAGATGCAAACTAAAGATAGAAGAAACTATTTTCTCCATATCTGTTGAAAGACAGTGTTAAAGTATTTGAATGAATTTGAATATTTGAATGATAGTTTATCACTGAAGATAAACCAATGGCAAATATGCACAATAAAAGATGCTCAACATCATTAGGCATTGGAAAACTAAAATAAAACCCCAGTGAGAAACCACTGCACATCTATTAAAGTGAATACATATTTTTAAAATGACAATAGTAAGTGCTGAGGACCTGAGCAGATGTAAATTATGCACTGCTGGAGGGAATGTAAAACAGTATTTCTTATAAATTAAACATACTCTTACCATATGACCCAGCAGTTCCATTCTTAGTTATATATTCAGAGAAATAAATACTGCTGTTGACAAAATAACCTGCATGTGACTGTAGCAGAATAATTTATAATTGTTGAAATCTAGAAACAGATGTCCTATGGGTGTACATTCTTACAATGGCACACTACTCAGCAATAAAAAGAACTTGCAGCAATGCAGAGGAGTCTCAAATGCATTGTGTCCTGAAAGAACTCAAAATCAAGATTACTGTCATACTGTATGATTTCATGTGCGTGACCTTCTAGAAAAGTAAAAACAATTAGTGGTAACCATGGGTTGAGACATGGAGAGAATTTGAGTAAAATAGGAGTTTTTTTTTTTTTTTTTTTTTAGTTGGGAAACTTCTGTATCCCAGTCATGGTTGTGATTACAAGACTTTATGAATTTCTCAAAAGTTCACTGACTAGAACCATCATTTAATCACTTCTTTATATATAGTTGACGTAACTAAATTATTCTTATTTATTCCAAAAATTTGTAATTATGCTGATCAGAGTCTCAGCCAATGAGCCACATTGATTATGTAGAGAGGGGATCATTACCTAGAAGCTTGTCCAGAAGCAGAAATGATACGCTCCAAGTAGGTCACAGGTGTGGCAAACGTAAGTGATAGGTTCATCAACCTGGAACTGACTGACTGATGGGAGTCAATCCAGAATGGCTAAACAAACACAGGGGCTTGGATTTAAATGTCAACACAGTTGACTGAAATGTTTCAAGTTTAAGAAGGCACAGAGGAGATTCCAAGAGTGAAAAACTTAGGATGACCAATAGATAAGAAAAAGGAGCATAGCAGAAAAAGAGGAGATGAAGAGTATATTCATACAATTCTATACCAAATTTGTTTGAGTGTGTCAGTGTTGCAGTTGTCTTATATATCTCCAGGTTCTTCGATTGTGAATCCTAAAGATTATCATCAGATCTCTAATACTCACTGTATCTGTGCCTTCCTTGTCTGTGATGAGTTGGTAGAGTGGCACTAAGAGTTCTATGCTTCTATGCCACCAACAGGAGCAATATTGATCTTTCTCAGCCGTGTGCTGCAAAAAGTAAAATTTCAAAATGTGTAACTCTATTTCAGTTTGCAAGGAAAGCAGTATGTTTGCAGATTTGTACTTGTTTCTGTTGTTTACATAATTTGGGAATCTTTGAAAAAATGATTATAAAAGAACACTTTTAAGTGTTTTTAAGTAGAATAAAAAATTTAGGTAAGCTTGTGACCTGAATTTATTTATTTATCTATTTTTTACTTACTTTCTAGGATATTAAATACGTCTCCCAGTTTAATATAATAACATTTCTTAAGTATATTTAAAGATCAAACCAGATTACAGAATGCTTTTTAAAATGTGCATTGGCATTTTTACTAAATGATGGCATGACAAAGGATATTGAATGCTTTTAAAAACATTAATTTCAAAGATACAAGTGCCTGGATTCATTAAGATATTATTTGGTATCAATTTAAGTTAACGTATTTTTAATCTTTAAGGCAGTCTTTTTTTACTCACATTTAGAATTAAAGGAAATGCTCACAAAATATGAAATATACTGTAGTTGATCAAGAAAAATCATTAAAATATTTACATAAATGATTAGTTTAAAATATTAAAGCATAGACTTGCAATTATCTCATTTGGTCACAAACCACATCTGGTTTATTTTTATCTGCTTCGATCACTTACTGTAATTGGTGATAATACTGATTTTAATTAAACAGACCATTTCAAAATTTTATGTATACAGTTACAATTTCTGTAATAAAAATCATAACCATATATAGTTCATACTTATGAAAGGATTTTCTTAATGTTATAATAATTTTGAAACACATGCAGTCCACCATTAAAAAAAAAACAGCATTTTTCTCAAGCATTTCACAATCCAGCTAAGAGCACAAAGCTAGGTCTTTACTAATTTGAACATTACTAGAATGAAAACACATTTATTCAGATGAGAATAAATAAAAGAAACTCAGGATGATTATTTTAGGATATACAATAGCGATGTAATAATTTACAATAGAGATGCAATGCTTATGAAGCTGTCGGGTCATTATTCTGTCAGAGAATGAAAGGGTAATGGCTGTTGAAATTCCTTCTCCATGTCATTATATTCTAACTGCAAATATTTCAGACCGTTTACAGTCTGTTGACTCCATTGGTTCATTCACTAAATTCACTCTGAGCTCTTCAGCTTACAGAAGTAATTCCTTTGTATGTGCCCATGCAAAGTTCTAGGTTCTTTTCTGTGTTGTTCTCTTATGTTTTTTATTGGTCTTGACCCCTATCCTTCTATCTCAAAATACAGTTAATCAGTGGGTACCAAATAGAAGAAGTAAATAGGGAACACTTTGTGGATCTTTATTGTAGTAAAGCAAATGTTTAGAATAAAAGAAAAGTAGAAAAGAGCGAAATTGAAAAGACAAGTGTCAATGTTATTAGGAAACTGAAGTTTCCACAGTCTGATTTTGCTCATTTGTAGACAACAACAGTTTTGAAGCAAAATATTTATTAAAGAAATGCAATTGGAGAGTAATTCTGTAAACTACATCTAAAACTAGCTGTCTTTAAGCCAGACATCTCTGTAGTTGTTCCAATAAAAATGAAAAGTAAATGCCTCTTTTAGAACATTCCTCATAAGTAACTGAGCCTCATTGTTCTCCATAATCTTATATCCTTCCACTTCACACATGTTATGTTAATGTCTATTCTCTGTAAGGATATAAGTTTGAAACCCTTGCAAAACATATCAATTCATTGAAAGGAACAAGATGATGCATGAGCTGTGAGAAAAGTCATTTTCTTCCCTTATAATCTTAGCTCTTGCTTACAGTTAAAATGGCAATAATTTTAGTTACCCTGTAATTAATATTTCACATTACTTAATCCTCTCACTTACTTTTTTCTAACAGCATTGTATATAAAGTTTTATAAATGCTCCTTTTCCAGATTAAGATAGAAAAGGATCAGAGGGATTACATGGCATTTCTAAGGTCACACAGCTATATTTCAGGAACTCTGACTTTCTAAGACTGAACAATAGAATGAAGACTCTATACTCAAAATGATAAACACTACATCAAATGTAACCTCACTAATGCTGTGTTAAAATTATTCTTTCCTATGACTATATAATTCACCTTTTATGGGGTAGTTTTAATCATTGTCAAGACCATGTCTTTGTGGCCTGGCTCAGTCACTGATGTAACCAAATAAGAACTGTTCAGACTTCTTACCAAGGCAACGATTTGAGTTTATACTCCAAATATGTAACAATGGAATATAAAATATTAAAAGAGAAAAACATTTAAAATGGTTTAAATGAGATTAAAAATTTATACATCTCTCCATGGACAAGAAATGGTTCAGAAGAACATTTATGAGTAGATTTTAAACACAGGTTCTGGTCCAGGATAAATCAGTGATCAGAAATTCATATTTAACATGAACGCAAGTCCAAGATTCTGTGATATCTCTAAAACAGTTTCCCTTGGGCAATGACCCAGACCTACCAATATAAGTGTGGCTTTAGAAACAGAGAGCTCAGAGACTAGATGGATAATACCAAACTCACAGTAAAAGCACAGAGGTCAGGGGAGGAGGATTGGGGAGAAAGATGGGGGATTCATAATGAAATTAAGCCACTCAATAAAATACTGCAATGTTAGAAAAAAAAAAAAACTCACTGAGGCAGCCAAAAAATAATTAGAAAAAATTGAATTTACATCTCATGAAATTAGCTTTAAAAAGATTTAAAATCTTTCTGCCTAGGATCCTCACATAGAGAAAATAGCAACCACGAAGAGAGCAACATTTTTTTTGATAAAAATGAAACAGGAAAAAAAAACCACACATGCACATAGCTGGACTTTTTTAAAGTGCTCGTATAAAATCTTGAAAGTGAAAAATAAGGCTGCTGAGACTAAACAAACAAAAATGAATAGGATTATATTCTAGGGTGGTACAATAATCTGAGAGTCAATTAGTGATGAATTAAGTAAAAATGAGCCATAGAGCAACCTCATACTATTATTTATATAGTAAAATTATTTAACACTACAAAAAAATAGAGATTTTCTTTTGAAATTAACAATTACATAGCAGTCTTCTTACCAGAAGCGATATAAATATGAATTATATAGTCAAACTGCTCAGGAAAACTAGCTGTCAGTATAGAATTCTATATTCTGCTGAATTATCTTTCAAGGATTGGAGGAAAATTAGGTCATCTTCAGATATAAAAATGTAAATACTTTTTATACCTAGAGACTTCCAGTAGCAATTCTGAAATCATAATATATATATGTGATAACACATGGAGAGGGTTGTTGCTGTTGTGTTAATTACTTTATTCACTTTCAATTATTTCATTTAGAATATAGCTGCAACCTCAAAAATAGCTCGAAAGTGCATCACTCTATTTTGCATTCATTCTCTAAACTTTGAATAATGATGACTGGGTAAGTATATTTTCTTCATGCATATTCTCTTTATTCTTTTTCTCTGATTATATATACAGAAATATATATATATATACATATATAAAGATCATATATTGACTTTATATACATACATATAAAATTCATTTATATGTATGTATAATACATATAAAAGTTATATTTATGTTATGTACTTATATATTTTATATACTTGTATATATATATATATGTATATATATATTTCCCCAGAGTTATCCAAATTTCTTTATTCCTTCTTAAATAAATTCTTAAATGCCATCATTTGTTCTGTTAGTAGTAAATCATTATAAAATACAAGTATGCAAACAATTCTGGACACATGGCATTTATAAGTCCAATTATTGAAATAGTTCATGTGAAGCTCTGTTGAAAAGTCAAGACTCTTTCCTCCACTAAAATTATTTTTCTCTATTCTGGCATGTCTTCTCTCTTGATCTATTATCCTTACTATCTTTTAGGGAAGGATTCACCAGTGCCTCAAGATATATTTATATTCCTAGGTATTAATTTCATTTTCATCAGATCAGTAGATTTAAGAAGATAACAGAAATGGAATTTGAAAGATAACCATCACATTCTGTAGCACAGACTGAAATCTGCTTGTGGTATTAAAGCGCTTCCTTGAAATGGACATTGGGAAGGTCAGGCTGTATTTAACTTCACCAATAGCACTTGCTTTTCAAAGATCCTGTAATTATAAATGTCACTGTTGGTACTTTTAAAATGATCCCTTCTAGGTGTACCAAAGCAACACAGCAATTTTCTGAGTTTCTTGAAACAGCTAACAGAACTATGTTGAATAGAATTAACTGGCCAAGTAGGCTGGCAAGATTAATTTTAATGCTAAATAAGTCTCATCTTTTGGGAGAACAACATAGCAAGTACACGGTTTCTTTTCTTTTCTTTTTTTTTTTCTGACAAAAAATAAATGCATATGCATTATACGGTAAACTTATATAGAAAAGCCCCAGGTAAGTAAAATATGGTAAAACTGAAATATAAAAACATGCATTTATGCTTAAGTTAATTATACATTAAGCAATTAAATTTAATAAATGAAAGTGAATGAGAGAACCACCTTTATTTCATTAGGCAAATGCTTACAATGTATTAGCATTACTTAAAGAACCCCATTGAGTGGTGAAGAAAGTTAGATCATGAATGGAATAAATCAGAGAAACTTCTAGAAACTTCACACTGTAGGCTGGGCTCTAATGGTTGTGAAAAGCCACTTCTCACAGTGTTCCAAGATGAATGCAGATTAAGTTTCAGAAGGAATTGACTTCTCTGGAGATCAGACTTGGTGTGAGGAGACATTATAGAGAGAATCATGGGGGAAAGTAATAGTTACAGCCAGCTGGATTGCTAGGGGAGTGATCTGTTTAAAGCCCATTTGTTTAAATTAAAATTGTTTAGCAGGAAGTTGAGTTGTTTCTGGACACATAGATAGCTATGTTTGCAGATAGTCTACTAAAACTTTTCAGATACTCCAGAGAAAAAAAATCTTGGCATTAAGAAAAATCTAGGACCCACTAATTTTGAGGATGATGCAAGGCCTAACTTACATTGGCTGAGCTTCATGTCAGAAACAAACTTCCTAGGTGGGAAGCACTGGAGAAGGGAAGCATTGAACTAACATATGTATAATTTCATTTTATAACTTATAAAGCTCAATTTTGTCTTTCATTTATTTTTAATCACAGTTTTCATGCTATTACCAAAATGTTTCATCCGATGTGGTCTTTCCATTAAATTACAAATTGATTGAGGTAAAATAGTATGTTCCTACATTTCTGTATAGTTAGTTCATTCTTATTTAAAATAATCAGTGAACTGATTATTAAATATTGCCTAGTGATGATTACAATGATGATGATGTTATTGAAGATCATTCAGGAAGCAATACAAAATATAATAAAGTAAAAATCATTTTTTAAAGAAGATATAAGTACAAACAGATTTGACATTTACGTTTCTTTGAAGCATATATAGTTTTCTAAAAAGTTGTATTGCAAAAAAAAACACATTATAAATTTATTCTGCGATCTTTAAATCCATGAATAACTTTTTAAAAAATTTCTACCAGTATAAGTATATATATACGTACATATATACTATTGATTTTCTCCATATTCCTTTTCATAGGTTTGTGAAAAGCATTATTTCCCTAATGGGATTTAATCAAATCACAATTATCTGGCTTGAATGGAAGACAGAGTAGCACAGATAGCCCCTAAACAAAAGAAATGTAAAAACCACATACACTGACTTGAACATACTATGAGTTACATTTACAGCATTTATAGCTTGCTATTAGTGCTACATTTAAGGGGGTGTTAAAATCAGTTTATGTACTTGAAACACACACTTAAATAATGGAGAGGAAATATGAACAAGAAACTTGGTTTGTGGTGACAGAAGCCTTCCTGACATTAAACATATGGCATAAATCATGTCCTTACTAGAAAATCAATGAAAAAAATTGACTGATATTATAATGCAGTTTGGTAATTAAGACAGGAACTTGGAGACAGTTTAATTCTTATTTACCTACAATATGGTTGAATTCTTAGAATAGTCTACAATAAAATTGATACCATTATACTTCATTCTTCACTTATCATAAAGGAGTGCGAAGTATGGTAGAAAGTTCTAGTTGTTTCAGTGCATTGTGAGTCCGAGACCAATTCTTTACACTATCAAAATTCCCATTCTTTTATGACTGATTTCATTCAGACATAAAATAAGTAAGATCCTCATCCAGCAACTTTGTATTAAGGCCCAAATGACTGAATCTAAATATGCCTTAAATACCCTTTTATATTTGCATTTTTTTAAGAAAATATAAGATAAGTATTTTATACTTGGTAGAATTTTAATCATGGGACAAAAACCAAAGTGATGAATTTTACCCTTTGGGTAGTAGAGTATGATGTGGGTAGAATATCTTTACGTTGTCTCTTAAATCTGTTTTTATGTGAAGACAACTACTCTATCTCTACATAAAGCAACAGTTGAAATCATCATATTCCATTTTTCTGTTTCACTTACTAAATTTGTGGTGTACTATGCTGTTTTTTTCTTTCTTCCTTCCTCCCCCACCCCCTGCCTTTTTTTTGTTTTTTCAATTTCCCACACTTCAAGTTCTGTTTATGTGTTTAACACTATCTCATTCTATAGCTTTACTACATAGAGTCTAGTGTGAGTTTCATCCACCACACAACTTCAAGTACCTGAAATAATGCCAAGTTGTGGCCACTTAATGATAAAGCAGGATCATTATAAAAAGAGAAAACCTAAGTTTTTACTTCATCTAGAGGGTTTTTGAAATTTTTATTGATCTGTTTCTGAACAAGGCTAAGAAGTCTGCATTATTTCTCTGGCAGTGATGTTAGCATCCCAGATAAGCAAGAGGCCTATCCATTTTTATCATTTATGATGAATTTACCTTGGACTTGAATACATTCAACAACTACTACTAATGTTACATCGTTGCATAAGTAATATGATGCTACCAAGATAGAAGGAATGTATGCTGTGGATGTATGAAGAATTATGGAACAGAACAGAAAAATTCTCAGGGATTTTAAAACACTATAAAACCTACTAATTTTCATTTAAATGGCAAAAAAAGAAAACATACACAGGTGAACATTTTTGTAAAGATTTCTTCCACAAAGTTTGAAGTTCTTTCCCTCTAATTAAAGTTCAAATAATTGCATCCCACCTTAGCACAGGAAGAAAAGATTTGTCGATAGAAAGAGAAAGTAATTTTTTGATTTTAATTTTCAGATTCAATGCTTTTTTTGTCAATCATACTTCTAGGTGACTTCTACTGAGTGTTTTCTTAGGTTAAGCAGAAAAATAGAACCTTTGGGGGAAAAAAAAGGAGAGGCTTACAGCTATGATTTCTAGTGACAGAGATTTAGCAAGGGTAAAAACTTACTGTCAGCCCTTTATTTTATAGAAAAGGAAATAAAACAGTGATTGAAGTCATTTTTTTCCCCCAAATTTGCACAAAGAAATTTCCTTTCAGAGCTTGGAAGAGAATCAGTTCTCCATCCACTGATGAAGCCTCCGGATCTATACTGTGATTAAAACTGAGAGGTGAAAGAGGTGTTTAGAATTAGTGATTTGAGTACTAATTACTGACAAAAATGGCCTTCCAGGGACCATAGAGAGTACTATTATTCAATAGAATAAGACTGCACCCTCATTCTTCCAAACATCCTTTAAGTGACAGCATCAAGAAATAAAGGAAATTGACTAGATCCAAACATTTAAATGTCGATACGATGAAACAGAATCTTTCTCCTTTCTCTTTTATGTTTTTTTTCAAGTCTTAATAACTTATTATTTGGCAAAATTACAATGATAGATGAACATTTTAATTTTTTTAGAGTGTTGATCCCCATGTTTGGTAATTGGTTCTTTTTTTTTTATCTTTTTACGTTTATTTTATTTAGTAATAGTCATTTTACAATGTTGTGTCAAATTCTAGTGTAGAGCACAATCTTTCAGTTATACATGAAAATATATCTATTCATTGTCACTTTTTTTTTTTTGCTGTGAGGTACCACAAGATCTTGTATATTTTTCCCTGTGCCATACAGCATAATCTTGTTTATCTATTCTGCATTTTAAAATCCCAGTCTGTCCCTTCCCACCTGCCCCCTTGGGTACCACAAATTTGTATTCTATGTCTGTGAGTCTGTTTCTGTTTTGTATTTATGGTTGTTGGTTTTCTGGTTTTTTTTTTTTTTTTTTGAAATTCCACATATGAGCGATCTCCACATATTTTTCCTTCTCTCTCTGGCTTACTTCACCTAGAATGACACTCTCCAGGAACATCCATGTTGCTGCAAATGGCGTTATGTTGTCGGTTTTTTTGGCTGAATACTATTCCATCATATAAATATACCACCTCTTTATTCAGTCATCTGTTGATGGACATCTAGGCTGCTTCCATGTCTTGGCTATTGTAAATAGTGGTGCTATGAACATTGGGGTGCAGGTGTCATTTTATAGTAGGGTTCCTTCTGGATATATGCCCAGGAGCAGGATTCCTGGGTCATATGTTAAGTCTATTCCTAGTCTTTTGAGGAATCTCCATACTGTTTTCCACAGTGGCTTTCCTTGCTTCCCTCTCCCACTCTTAATGATTTAGAGGTATTCTTTTACAATTTTGTGTTTATTGTTTTTGTAATTTATGGCAATTATCTCCTTTCCAGTTATGAGTTTCTCATTTATGTAGCATCCTTCTTCTTTTCTATTTAGAGTAGACCTGTCAATATTTCTTTTATCATGGGTTTAGTGTTGCTAAACTCTTTTTAGTTTTTGCTTGTCTGTGAAGTTCTTTATCTCGCCTTCTATTCTGAAGGATAGCCTTGCTGGATAGAGTATCCTAGGCTGCATCTTTTTTTCATTCAGGACTTAGACTATATCTTGCTTCTCCCTCCTGGCCTGGAGCATTTGTGTAGACAAATCAGCTGAGAACCTTATGGGGGTTGCCTTGTAACTCACTCTTTGTTTTTCTCGTGCAGCCTTTAGGATCATTTCTTTATCCTTGACTGTGGCCATCTTGATTATGATATGTCTTGGTGTGGGTCTGTTTGGGTTCTTCCTGTTTGGGACCCTCTGAGCCTCCTGTACTTGGATATCTGATTCCTTCTTTAGGTTTGGGAACTTTTCAGTCATGATTTCTTCAAAGACCTTTTCAATTCCCTTTGTTGTTTCTTCCCCTTCTGGAACCCCTATTATGTATAGATTGGCATGCTTTATATTATCCCATAGGTCCCTATTATTGTTTTCACTGTTTTTTATTTGTTTTTCTCTCAGCTGTTCTGATTGGGTGCTTTCTGTTGTCCTGTATCCTAGGTCACTTATTCGTTCCTCTGTGTTATCTAGCCTGCTTTGGACAGCCTTTAGGTCAGCTCTCATCTCAGCAAATGAGTTTACTAATTCTACTTGGTTCTTCTTTATAGCTTCTATTTCATTTTTGACATATTTTATATCTCTAAACACTATTTCTTTTCATTCCTTTTTTGAAATCTTGATCTAGTAGGCCATCAATGTCTATTTCCTTGATTGTGCTTTCTGGGGATTTTTCTTGATCTTTTAATTGGGAGTGGCTCTTCTGCTTCATATTGCTCATATCTCTCTGGCACTGTGGCTTAAGAAGTATCAGTTATCTAGTTCTCCTGGAGATGGTGTATTCTTAATGATTTTATCTAGAGGTCTTTGTGTCTTTGCCCTGTTTCGCGAACTCAGCTTGCTGTTTCTAGAGGCCCTTTGTTGGCGCCCTCATCTGTGCTGCTCCCAGTGGCTGTTGGCTTGCAGATCATATCCCCTCCTAACACTGGGTCAGGAGCTGAGCTCTTTCCCAGTGGGCAGGCGGGTCACTCCCCCTCCCGATGCAGCAGTCAGATGCTGTGCTCGGGGGGCCGGGGGGGTAGGTGGGCAGATTGCGCCCTCTCCCAGCACCGAGGTCAGGTGCTGCATGCGTTACTGCCAGGAAGGGAGGTGGCTGCCCGCCCTCTGCTGGCACTGGTCGCTCCACTGCTCTTTGCAGCTGCCCACTCCACGTAGGACACTCTTAATGTGTTTGTCACAAGAACATTCATGATTTGACATTTGATCTCAGTCAGCATTGGAACATTTTCTACATTTACTAGACTTCCATAGTTTTAACCTCAAAAGAAAACAAACGAATGGGTGGCACCTTTCCAAGTATGTTTCTAGTATTAAATGAGATTGGTTCTACCCTAATAATGAGCTGTATGAGTGTTCAGAATGTTAAATGAAAACCAATTTTAAAAATTAATTCTATGTTAGAGTATTTTTACCTCTTCCCATGAATCATGAATGTCTTCATGACATCTACAATGGTGAATAACTTCTTGATCCATGGGCTGCAGAATGAATGTTGTGTTAGTAGGCTTGAAAACAATATTAATCTACTGTACATCTCCACCAGAGCTCTTGGGTGACCAGGTGCATTGTCAGCAGTAATATTTTAAAAGGAATCTTTTTTTTTTTCTAAGCAGTAGATCTCAACAGTGGGCTTAAAATATTCAGGAAACTATGTTATAAAGAGATGTGTCATGCAGTATTTGTTGTTCTGTTTAGAGAGCACAGGTGAATCCAGCAGATGTTTCTAGTCTCACAAAGATCCCTATGTCCCAAGCATAAGTCTTACTGAAGCGTGCACCTCTATCTCTCCACCCTCAAGAACCATCAGGGAACAAATATGCCAAGAGATTATCAGTCTTAAAGGCGTCTTAGTGACAGAAAGATCAAGCACATCTCAGTGAAGCCTGTGTTGATAGAGAGCTTCATAATCAGATTTCCCATCACCACCCCTTGTGCTCTGAGTCTCTCAACACATTAATACTGAATAATGTTCAATTCAGAAAATAAAGTAAAATTTTCTTTGTGGTCTGGAAAACAGATGAGCTAGAAATTGAATTATATTTAAAAGAAAGAAAAAGAAAGAGAGAGAAAGAATAAAAGGAAGGAAGGGAGAGAGGAAGAAAAGTAGGAAGAAAGAAAAGGGAAGTTATATTTAATGAACATTAAGTTCAGAGATCTGAAAATCATCCTTATTACACAAGTGAGGTCTCTGCCTTGGAAATAGGATGATACTCAGATACAAAACATGGGGAACAAAATCCTCTTCAGTAATTCAGACTTAATCTCTGCACCTGCAAGGAGAATTGGCAAGAATAGGGAGGTATGATACTCCTACAGGAGAGAGTGGATCATTGAGGACAATAATACAATGTATGCCACCTGTACCTAGAGATTCCCTAGGATCTATTCATATGAATTTCACAATATTCTACCATGATGGACATGAACACTGGAATAGTATTTTCCATAAAATTTTAGAACCATCCTAGTTTTGTGTGAACAAACATTTGCTAGATTTACGTATTGTTTGAATTCTAAGGATGCGTTTTAAAAACATATTTGTTTACTAAATAAGAATTCTCCTTTTGGGTATTTCCAATCTTAGAATATAAATATTTATTATTATTTATCCAGGTGACATACTCAATTGAAGCTCAAACGCACAGAGTTTTAGGAACATAAATATAAACTTGTAAAAACTTCCTAAAAATGAAATAAAAAGAGATCACTTACCAAAATACTTTTAAAGTTTTAACAAATAAGTTCTACTGTAAAAACATGTATATTATATGAAATTAATAATAATAAGGTATATTGGGAGTATGCCTTAGAGACAGAAGTGAAATAATGTTTAAATGTGACTTTCCTCCTTTAACTATCCATGGGATACCCAAGTTCAAAAATTTCTTCTATGTTATTTGTAAAATTTAAAGTATGAAATACTGTAGATAATTTACATTGATTAAGAGAAAGGTAAGAATTCTTTTCACAAACCCTTGAAAAGTGACAGGAATAAGAGACAACTTTATAGGACAGTATAAGATTAATTTTTAAATGAATATGGCAATTTACCTAAATTGATTGGAGTTGGACACAATTCTGCCACTATATGAAGAGTCACAGAAAATTTTAAGAAGAAAAATTTCCAGTTACATTAATGAAAACACCCATTCTTCTTTTGTGAATGATAATTTAAACTCTGTAATAATGTTAGAACCACTCAAAAACACTTTTAAGATAAAGACAATTTCTATTTAAATAATCCTAATATTTCTATTTAATGGAAAAATATTCATGTCAAATTGTATCAGACTATCTGTAGAGTTCATTAAAATAATTAGCAAGAGCAGATTGAACAGTGATGACATTTCCCCCACATAACAGTATCTTTATTTAGAAACTAGCCTGTTTAATGGGAAGCACACTTGTTTAAAATCATCTGCTGCTGCTTAGGAAAGTGAACCCTGGTAAATGTTGACTGCAAGAGCCATGCTTTATAAATTGTGATACATAGGATTTTGAGGGGCAAGGGAAGAACTGGAGTAAACCTAATATGCTGTATGGTAAGGGTATGGAAAATTTGGGCAGAAGCAAGAGGAATCTAGGAACTAGAAGGAAAAACGAGACTGGAAAACGAAGACTGATCAAAGGCACTATTAACACCCAAACTCAACCACCGCTCCTGGTCGGCAGTTAGACTTGGGAGTAGAGGCATTTATAAAGTTGTATGCTCTCAGATGTGATAAACCTTCTCCTGCATCCTTCATAAATGTCTGGGAAATGTGTTATATACAATAGTGCTTAGAATATTAATAGTATTTCCATACAGTGGAAAGATGCTGACTTGATTACTGTGTCATGGTTAATTTTGGATGACAGCACAGCCAATGTATGAAGAAGCCAGTTATCTGTTAGATGTGGATTCTAACATTCATCCATCCTTCCATCCATCCATTCATCCATTTATTTATTTAGAAATTAACATGTGTGTTTATTCACATAGAAAATAAGCATACATCATACGTATAATGAAGAAGCTAGTGTTCATATAGCACTTTAAAATTGCAAAGTATTTTCATATATTTAGTCCTCAGAATAATCTTATGAAGTGGACACTTGTATTACCTCATTTTATCAGAGTATTATGCATTATATCCAGGAGATAGAAAAATGAAGACTGAAATCCAGGTCTCTGAAAAACCAAATCCTTACAAACCACTTAAAATAAAGAGCAGTATTTGAAAAATACATAAGCGTTGATCACTGTTTAAATATTTCCAGTAGAGAATATTATACCCAGACATCTGTCATTCTGACCTTTAAAGAGGTACTGGAAATGTCATGTCTAGCCTAAATAGCATATCCAATATATGCTCAAGTGTTCAGCAAAATCTAAGCTGGGAACAAACAAGGACAATCTGTCAAACCAGCTGTTCCCAACATTTGATAACACACTCTCTTTCAGAAAAAAGAAGCTTGTCTCTGATACTGTTTTTCACACAGTGTTGATAAATGCCAGTATGTCAATTCCTCACATATTAAAAGATTTCCACATATCTAACCTGACACACATGTGGAGTCTCCACTGAACAGGCCAAACACAACACTGCTAAGACGTTTTTGCTTATTTAATGTAATTAGAATCTGGATTTGTAGATTATTTGATTTTTTTTGCTAATGGGTCAAGCAGATAGAAAAAAAGTAGGATAAAATGCCATTAGAACTGTTTCATATTTTTATTTTCCCTAACTCCAAGTTGTTAATTTTTTATAACATTGTTCTGTTAATTTAACCCAATGTTCAAAAATGCCAAAATTACACATGATAGGAAAATACTATTAAGTTAATCTCTATTAAGGTACCTCAAACCACTTTCTGCCTTGTTAGAGAAAAACATTAAAAAATGAAAATATGAAGAAGAGTATGATTATTTGATTATTGAGGAAAAATTTAGGAAGTTATTACACCAGAAATGTAATTAAAATTGACTTTGGGAAAATATATTTTATCAGCTATTAATATAAAGTTAGCCTAAAAAGAAACAAAAGAAAAAGTAGTTATCAAGAATAGGGCAGCATTTAATATCTTTAAAAACTTAACTTTTTTAAAGCAATCATGACAACCTAGGATTGTTCATTTTCTAACACGTGTGGATATAATATATAAAAACTAGCAAAACAGAAGGGGAAGAAAATGGAGTTCTGTTGGATCAAATTTGCTGTGTTTCCTGACTTGAAAAATGCAGTACATATTGGTGCCATTTCCTGAAATAAAGAAAACTGAGGCAAAATTAGGTTGTATACAATGTCTGAATCAAGTCTGAATGAAGCACGTAAGATGCATGTGAGATATGCTAGGTTGCAATAAAGAGGCAGGAGACTTAAATTTGAGTCTTCTTAGCATGAAGATATATGATCAATAGCTGTGGGGAAAAGGTAAAAGATGATGTTACCAGTTAAAGTCACAGGGTAGAAAGAAAAGGGATCTAGGTCTAAATTACATGACAGAAGTTTTGGGGAATATTGAATACAAAAGAATGAAAATTAGAGAATTAATGAGTTAAAATGGATAAAGTTTAGCTACCTTTATTTCTATGACTTTGGATTTGAAGGGAAATGAGAAATGCGATGAAAAATATACACTGATATTTAATAAAGGAACTTTTTTCTTTTAATTTGGGACATTTTTACTTAAGTTTGAGGTATTTGAGGATAGTGGTAGTAACAGTAACAAATCCTAGTACCAGGCATTGTGCTAAGTATTTTGCTTGTATCATCTCACTTAATCTGCATAACTTTACCAAATATGAGTGAAAATATTAAATAATAATTAGCTCAGTGTTTCAAAGGAGAAAGCTGAGGTTTCAGAAGTGGTAAGTGGGGAAGCTATGATTCAAATACAGGCCAGTTGACCTTAGAGCTACACATTTAACCACTCTGTGCCTTCATGTTTATAATCTGATGAGGATGACCCAATAGAGGAGGAAGTTTGATGATGCGTAACGGAGTAGAAAAGGAAAGGAATGCACTTGAAAAAGTGAGGGCATAGGTAGAGAGATTGGCCTTTGATAATGAAATATCATGTCTTCCATGAATGAGATGCTAAGATAGGTGCATAATTAAGTAGATTTGTAGGTTGTACAGTATTCATATATGTTAATGTATGTATTTTTTAAAGAGTTACGAGGCAAGATACTGAACTGAAAAAATCCTACTAAAAAACTCGTTAACATTTACACATAGTTTTCATATGTATAATGAGGTATTTTCAAAGGACATTTAAATACTTGATGACTAAAAAGAGGGATAAATAATGTGAAAACAAATATATGTATGTATATGCATGACTGGGACATTGTGCTGTACATTCAGAAATTGATACATTGTGACTGACCGTACTTCAATCAAATAAATAAATAAATAAATAAATAAATAAATAAATAAATAAATAAAATAAAAAGAGGGACAAAATACATTTCAAGAATCAAGGAGATTTCTGAATCATTTATATAGGAAAACATTTAAATGGGCCAATTGGTTGTGTGAAGTTAATACCAAAATCCTAATCAGAAATAGAGAGGTAATGAGACAAAGAGGAACTAAATGTTCCATATAAAGATGGGATTGCAGCCCTGAGTGTATCACTCAAACTAGAGGTATCTCTGAAAGAAGGGAAAACCTGTTTTTCTCTTCTAATTGAATCCTGGAAGAGGCTGAATACCTGATTTGGGGGTGGTGAAAATAGTCTCTGGGGTTGACCTGGGACAAGGGAAGGGAAAATGGAGGGTTGAATTCTTTCAACATTTTAAGCAGTCTGGAGAGAGATTGGCAAGAAGTCAAGCAAGGAAGAGTAAGAGCTTTCAGACATGCTGTTTCCAAATAGTTTAAAGAAGTTATTTATGAAAATAAAAATTGACCTAAGGGTCACCTTAACAATGATTGGCTGAGTTATAGAAGGACATCCAGAATGGATTTTTAGACCATATGAGCTCTTCCTTAGAGTTCTTAAAAGTAAAACAAAATAAATCAGAGAGAGAGGGGAAGGAAGGACAAAAAAAATCCTTTAGATGGAAAGCCCAGTAGAAGAATGGAACTGCTGCAGTGTTGCTGGATAAGACCTTGAGCTTTCATGTTAGAGGAATGGATTGCATTGTGAAAGATGGAGAACTTGAGGATATTTATGTTTCAGTTTGGGATCTTCTCTATAGTGATTTTGAACTCTGGTGTACCATATAAGTATATGTTGGGCTAATCTCTATGTTTAATATTGAGGAGAGAATACATTTCAGTCTCACCATAATTGTCAGTTTTGTGTAAATATGAGCCATGGGATTAAAAACAGGCCTTGATCAGGCATTGCTGGCTATTGGGTTACCACCAGTGAAATACAAGGTCAGTGATTAAAATCATCCCAGGATTACCATTCTAGGTGGTTGCAGTTTGCGAGTGGCACTTTAGGAATTAATAGCCAAAGATCATAGCAATATGCTCTAATAATATGCACCAGAAATACTAATTTCTGACTTTTTTAATTAGAAGAAACTTATGACCTCTATAGGAATTTCAGGTTGTATTGTAATATTCTAAGCATATCCGTGTTGATTTTCTGTAAATTAATTCTTAATCAGATTTTCCTTTACTTCTAATGCAGCCTTTTCACTTTTCTCTGGAAATTCTCATATATGATTAAATTGTACAAATTGTAAAGAGAGGCTGATTATACTTCAGTCTGCACAGAGTACTTTTATGTTTATAAAGCATTATCTTGTAAATAGTATAAAATTAATCTTATACCTTATAAAGTCTTTATTAGCTGAGTCAATTTATGTTCAAAAATGAAAAACAAAGTATTTCACTATAAAGAAACTAGGAAATGTCAAGATTGCCAATAGATAATGAAAGAAATTTTAAGTAATTTTCTATAAGTAAAACTTTACAAATCCTAGTAAGCAGCATATTACACTTACCAGGAAGTGGAAACTTTTCATGTTCTCTTTCTCAAGGTTTTTAATTGTTTTAGGAAATCCTTTTTCTAGTTAATTTGTGATTATGTCCATGTGGATTTTTCTCTGTAAATTATTTCGGTTTTGTTTCTTTCTTTCTTTGTTTTTAATTTCCTACTGCAGTAGGCAACTTCTTAATAGCTCCCAGTTACTGCCACTTCCTGGTGTTCAAACTATAGTACAATTTCCTAGCCTTGACTGTGTGTTTAACCTAATTCTTGTTTCTGACAAATATACTACAGAAAAAGTGATAGGATATCACTTCCAAGATTGGGTTGTAAAAGACCATAACATCCATCTTAGTCACATTCTCTCTCTCTTGCTTTTGTTACTCATTCAGTCTGATGAAGCAGATTGCCATATTGTGAGATATGGCAGTCAAATGGGGAAGCAAATCTTCCTTCAATCTAATCCGGGAAAAACTCCATGCCCCTGGTGCAAACCTTGGCTGCAACCCTGTGAGATACCCTGAACCAGAGGACCCAGCTAAGCCTGGTCTAGATTTCTGACTCACATGATTGAATGATAAATGCTGTTGTTCTAAGCTGCTAAGTTTTGGGGTTAACTTTTATTAGGCAGTAGTATATAATTAATGAACTCATCTTATGCTTTATTCTGTTATATCTTGGATAATTTTAAATTAAGCTTTTTTTAACCAGTGAAAATTTTCATATAATCAATTAATATTGCCATTTATCAACCAAAATGGTAACTATCTGAAATGGAAAAGTGAAAGACAAAAACAGAATTATTTCTCCTATTTATTTGGTTTATTAACATTATCCTTGAACTCCATTTCTATAGATTCTAGATATGAGCTGACTAGAATGCAAATATCATTAGATTTATCTGCTTAAAAGATTCTCAATGGATCAAATCAAAACCAAAAAAAATTATCAGAAGTTATGAGATATTTTGAATCTTCTTGTGATTTTGAAATGGAGTGAAAATTATGTTGGCTTGTAACTGAACACATGTTATGTATATTGGTTAGATAGAAGTCATACTGGTGAATGGTCCCAGTGAATTAATGGGATCAACTAAAAGACAATTTTTCTACCAGATGTAATATTCTGTTACTTGCATATAAAATAGTTTTCCTCTACAAAATGAGTATCTTGGTGATCTTGGTATTACCTTTCAGAATTATTCATCTGAAATCTAAGGAGAAACAAGAAAATTGAATGGGAGAGAACAGATAGGGGAGGGAACGTAGAGTAGTAGAAGAATTAAGTAAGGAATAGTGAATATAGTCGTGTGTGTGTGTTTTACTTAAATTTTTGATGGAACTACGAAATATACACATACAAGTGCACAAATCATAAGTGCACAACTCAATAATTTTTCACCAAGTTAACACACCTTATATAGCACAGCATTCAAATAAAAAAAACATTACTTGCACTCTAGAGACTAATTTAAACTCTTCTAGTCACTACATTTCTAAAAGGTTAACACCACTAAGATGGTACATACATTATTCTTGCCTAATTTAAAATTGTATGTAATGAGAATATACATTAAATACTCTTGAGTCTAGCTTTTCCTTAATCTATGCTTATGAGATCCATTTACGTTGATTGTGTAGCTGTAGTTTGTTCATTCTCATTATGGTACCAGATTGCATTGACTAAATAAACCATAATTTATATATCCATTTTACAGTTAATAGACGTTGGGTTGTTTCTAGTTTGGGACACTTATGAACAGTGCTGGAATCAGCATTTTTGTTAAGTGTCTTTTGGTACACGTTTATATACAGTTTTCTTGGTTGTAGACTTAGAAGTAGAACTGCTGAGTCAACAGCATGAGAATGTTCTGTTTTGGTAGAAAATGCCAAAAGGTTTTTCAAGTGGTTAGTCAGTTTATACTCACAGTATACAAAAGCTTCAATTGTTCCACATACTAAATGACGTATATTATTATCAATCTTTTGAATTTTCATCATGGGGGTAGGGGACATATGTAATGGTAATATAATATTGTGCATTTTTCAGATGAAAAACGTTGAATATTTTTCATAGTTATTGGCTTATTTGATATCCACATTTATAAAGCACCTTTTTAAATTCTTTTACTCATTTTTATGTTTCTGTTTTAATACGTTTCTTGAAATTTATTATATGTTTTGAGTATGAGTTATTTTCTGATTTTGGTATTGCCCTTTCTTTAAATGTTTGAAATAATTAAACAGTGACAACTTTAAGCTTGGAATTTCCTATTTAAAAATAAATATTCAATAAAAACATTCCTTTGGAAGATAAAGGAATATTCAGATTTTGCACATCTTCTTTTATCTTTTTTGGAGAGTTGAGATTTCAAGAGATACAGTCATTTCATCTAAATTATAAATTTTTAACTTGAGAGAAGTACTTCTAAGTATAGAAAAAACACGGACACTATCACAAGGCCTCAGTTTATATTTAAGGGTATCAATGAAATTAAATAGGAGAACAATAAATAAAATATGACCAAACTTACCCTAATGAGTAATAAGAGAGGAACATGTTTAAAGAAATGTTTGTAGCTACAAAGCAAACATTCTATGTGTGTTCAAATTTGTAGAGCTCTAGCTTAGCTACACAGGACTGGTCAAGAGCATCATATAAAAACTCTAAAAAAAAAAAATAAAAGCCAGCTATCTTCCAACTATCCTTCTTGGAACACCCTGCAGAGGTACTCAAATGAGAATCATAATTGACTGCAAAATCACTACATGAATTTCAGAGCATCTGGTTTCCTGAATTCTGAAGGTTCATTTTTGAGCCATTCTTCCTTATCTCTGCCAGTGGAGCCAAGATATAACAGGATGTCTTCCCTGTCAAAAATTTAAAGAATCCTCTCTTTATGTCTAAGTTTCAGAGTGATTTTAGAAATGTGAATACTGGAGCATAAGAAAGAACAACAAACTACACTGTGATACTATAAGAAATACACATTTGATTTTTTTGTCCCCAGTTTTTGACACAGAGCTTCTAAAACCCTTGAATTCTCTGGAATGATAAGTGTGTCATTTGATTTTCCAGGCATAGAGAGGGGTAAGGAAAAATATGGGACCTTCAGAGATAATTGTACACTTAGTGAACACTCAACTCTCAGTACTGAAGAATTAAATTATTTTTAAGGGGACACTGGTACATAGATATGAAACTTCAGTGTTTTGCCCCAGTGCAGTGATCCATAGAAGGAATTTGATGACATTACTACCATATTACTTAAAGAATAAGTCATAGTTCCTGGTAAGAGGATCATAAAACACACTTGATATTCCTATTTTTAAAAAAGTTTTAATTATGTGAAATTTGGCTAGCTTTTGATCATTGGCTACACAAAATTAATGGCTGTTTATTTATTCGTTGCCGTTTTTCAATTGGCAACTATATACTTCCAAAATTATATATTTATTAATTTGCTTAGCAATGGAAAAGTATGAAAGGAAAAAAAAAAAGACAGTGCCAGATTTAAAGAATTAAAGGACCTAACAACTTAAATCACAATCCACACACAGGTAATTGTACATAAAATTAAATTAATATAACCTATTTTTGTGGATATAAATATTAACCTTCAATTAATTCACAACAGAAAAAACAGTCAGTCTGTGATGTCTATTTATCTGTCTAGCTAGCTGCTATCCAGAGAATGACCAGAATATATTAATAGCACAGTTAGGAGTTTTTTTAAATGCATAGACATACAGATAATACTAACTATGCACCACTGTCAGTTTCTATTTCGGATATGACCACAACTTAGACTGTTTCATGACTCACACAAGTACAAATAAAAGAATGCTAGAAAATGCTCACAAAATATTCCTCCATGCTACACACATAAAACAGATTCAACAAATTATATCTCACTTTTATATTTAATCCCTAAAGAACCTAGAAGTGATCATTACATGGCAGGTGGCCAATACACCTACTTGCTGAAGTTTCATTTAATCGGTTGACCACAATTTGATTGAAATATAATTTGTAACTGCAACAAATTTTCCTTCTTCCCCTTTTAAGACTCAATATAACTAGTTATCTCTTGGATATGAGAGAAGGATAGAATCTAATATGCATCTGTTCCAATTAAGTGTGGAGAAAGTTTGTAAAATGATTCGTGATTGAAGCCAAACAAAGCTTTGAGTAAGAATTCATTTGATTGCTTTTCTTGAGAAATATAATATGATATTTATATTAAAAACTTATTCATAATTTGAATGTTAGGCGTTAATGTTCCTTCCAATACTGAGAACATTTAGAGAGATTTATAAATGACAAATGCAGGGATTCATGTTAAGGAAAAAGTTAAAATACTAGTACAAGTGTTCTACTCCTTGCTTTTTATGACTCAGCATGGGTTACAAACCTGCTTTCATTTTTGATCTCTAATGACAATCCAATGCTAGTAAAAGCCAAGAAATTTACTTCCATGGTAAATAGATTTAGTAGCCATGGGCTCATGAATTGATGAGTACTTTTTCTAATCTCTTTACTGTAATGTGTAAATCATAAGAGTTTCTCAGAAGTTAAATATGAACTGAATTCATTACAGTGTAAATTCATTGTACAATGTAAATTCATCTGAATTTAGACATTAAATACAATTAGATTTACTACATGAAATTAGTTACCTCATACTTTTCTTCTTGATGTTTTAAATTCATTTTTATAATCTATTTTATTCATGATTTTTTACTACTTTGCTCATACTAAATTTAATTTTTTTAATGTTTTATTTGTTTTTAGATAATGTAATTTATTTCTTTTTCTTTGACATTTTATAACCAACTTTTGGTTTATAATGACAAAATTGGGCTAAATTTGATACAGGGATATATATTTGTATATCACTGAAATGTTAAAATTTAGGATATAATCCATCAAATACATTTGGAACAAGATTTGCATATGTCTGATTTTCATGAGGGATAGTGATTATTTGAATTTGATTCAAGGATATGAAGGTAGTGGCCTTATTCTGTGTGAATTAGTAATTTTTTAACTGTATCATTATAGTAACCATTTATATATGCTTTAGGAGGCCACTACATTATCAATGAATATGCTACTACTTTCTGTAGTTGTTTTACAGGCTAATTTTTGGATTAACATTAGCATATTGATAATGATTGTGTTAAATTCCAAAAAATAAATAATATGATACTTATTATATATCCTATACATATATGATAGATAACATGAAGAAAGTATAATAACTGTGAGATACTTGGAATGTCATTTTACATATATCTGCACACATATACATACATACCTTTATATACATATATGCATATAAATAATATACATTTATATATTATATAACATACAAATGTATATTATATTTTAAAAGCATACTGTGTATGCCATAAATTTAAAGAGGGAAGTGTATATGAACCATCTTGTCTGTATTCAATCTGAAGTTTACTGGCTTAACATAGGACAATTCTGATTGTCTACTTGAATTTAATTATTTGTACTTGAGAATTCAAGTTTGCCCTTAAGTTGCTGGCCCCTGTTTGTGGAGATGATTTAAATCTTTGGAAATGTCAAGTTCCTTGCTCTTCTGGCTCATCTAGGTGAAGATACTGAGTAGCTTATTGGAAACATGAGTTGTGGAGCTCAATAGAAATAGAGATACTTGTTGTGCATGTAGTTGTATGTGGTGGCGGTGCATGTGCTTGAAACATTATAATTTAATATGGAACCACACTGAGTAAATTAGTAGGGTGAAAAGTAGAAAAATAATGATAGAATCTATAGAATCACCAATGTTGAAAAGATGGTTGATAGAATTTGAGAAGCAATATTCAAAGAGTAATAGAACTAAGAGAGAACTTCATTATATTATCCATGACACATGAGAATTCAAAATGGAGGAAAATTTAAGTATTGTCAAATTCCTCCTTGAGGTCAAAAATATATGGTCCGAGAAGGGGTCATAAGATTTAGTAATTGGAAGATAGTTAGTGATTTTAGTCACCTCTGAATAAATTGGAAACCAGATTTTGGTTGATAGTAGAATGAAAGGAATTTGAAGAACTTGATAGTAAATTTAATCTATTACTCTATTATTTTTACTTGTTCTGCATTCTGTCACAATTCTATAGTAGTAGTCAGCTATAAATAACTTAATATCTCTGCACTATACATTATGTGAAGCTCTTTTAATGTGTTGTCTTTTGCCTCCTTCGCAAATACACTGAATTAGGTACTATAGACTTTATTTTCTCTATATGAAAAATAAGAATTTACAATGAGGAATGAGGAAGATAGAATATTAATTCATGTACACAGTCCAACGCCAGGGTCTTTACCTGTTAATGCTAAACTCAGCCTTCCCCAGTATTCTGAATCTCCTCCACTGGGCTAATTTACCAGAATTCTGAGTTGTAAAAAGTACTGACTTCACCATGTTATTATTTTTTTTAATGAAGATAACTCCTTATTGTATATGTTTCTAACAAGTCATTATCAGTGGCTTCCCTAGTTAATGATACTTACAAATCCACTGACTAGGAAGGGCTCCAAGAGTAATTTAGAAAATACTCAGCTTTCTTCAGCCACTCCACTCCCATTAAAATATGAAAATATTTGACTTTATATTGTTCTGTGTTATTGCCAGCCCTCAGATTATCCATTATCTGCCTAGAACCTTCTTGTCTGTGCTTTCCCTTCTCTCTCATAATGTTCTTTATTATTTATGTTCTTAGTTCTGACAGTGGAGCATTTTGAATATAACTCATTATTTCAAGTTCCCAAACTCCTTAAATACGATGCACTGCCTTGAGATATTTTGATAATCATCTATCATTACAGTTTTTAAAGCAGAAAGATCTGTTGAGGCTATCATTCTGATCCAACGATTGGTCTCTCTTCACTATATATTCTAATCGGAACTAAGAGAAGGCATGTGGATGCTTGTCAGTGACCTTTCTTGTACTTGTCTTCAATTATCCTGATGCTTTTGTTCATTTTTCTCCACACAGAGATACTGAGATTGTTTACCAGCTTACAGAAGCAAAATCAAATAATGTGTTTGCTAATGTTGTTCAGCCTGCTAAACAAGCCACATACCAACTGCTTTACCAAGACTGAAAAAGAAAAATAAAATTAAAGTGCACATAGACATATTTCTTAAATAATTATTTTATCATATTTTAAATTATTATTTTACATCTTACTGGGCTATTAATGCATAGAAGTAAGAGCAACGTGAGACATAATGAATGATGTACAGTTGGACCTCCCACTGAGATGATCGTTTCCTGAAGTGGTCTCTACATATCATAAGGAAATGATTGACCTTGGACCCTAGAGCTTCAAAAACAGAAAGACAACCTTGATGAGCTTTATGAGCTCAAGTTCAAAGCTTAACCAATTGTAAACCAACTTGCCTCCTCAGTTCTAATCAGTTCTCCAACTTCTCACCCATAAAATCAGAACCAACTGACACCTTCCCACAAGACCGCATGACCAAACACACAGTTGTGGTAGTGACATGATAAATATATCAAGCATTCCTAAGATAGTGGGACATCTTAGTGGTGAAAGCCTATACATTTTTACCAAAGGAATTGTAGGAATTGGGAAAAAAAAGTGAATTCTAATGGACATCTAGAGAAAGAGAGGAGATACTACTACATATCATTGATGACTTTAAGAGCTTGGTGACAGCAGCCTGTCAGCTTGTTCAGAATTGCAAATCCAAGGAAATGAAAATACCCAGGTACTTCTAGAGTGCCAGTGGAATATGTACATCCCAGAATTTGTATCTAAAGAAACACAACCCTTCAAAAGGTTTGCTTCGTGCAGGATCACAAGAAAGAGAATGACAGTGAATGAGAAACAGGCAAGAACTAAGTATGGAAGGTGCAGGAAATGAACATCAGTGTATTTATAGACCCCTGATAGGCCCCAATAATGTCATTCATGGAATTTTTGTGTGTTTTGGCAGGAGGGCTTTATAAGGAAGCATTGATTTTTAACTAACATACGTATAGAAATATGTCTGATGGACAAAAAGATCTGCACAAAAGAAAAAAGCAAAAACAAAACAAACCATCCATCCCAAATCCTCAGGATTACTTTCAAGCTCTCTCAAAGAGCTATACAGCTTACGGAAAAGATTGTGTTTGTAATTGATCATGTCAGAGTGATGGTTTTGATGGTTTTGCTGTGAAAACGTCTGTGTCCTTGTTTGATGACCTTGAATTAGTGGAATTTTTAGAGTTTTTAGTTGTTTCTCACATCCTTTTTTTTTTTTGTATATAGTACTGCCATTATATAAATTTGTATATAAATATGAATATATTATTTATATAAACATATAGATGGATTCCATTTGTCGTCCCAGAACAGATGTTAATTTGATATTTTAAAAGCAAGTAATAAGGGCCCATTGTTTACATGGTGATTTTCTCAATTGAGAAACAAAAGCCTATGAAAAAAATTACATAAGCTGTTTACTTACCTAGTATACTACATTCTAGTGGTAAGATACTTATGAGTACAGAAATGTATATACATATAAATATACCAGTCCAGACCCAGGCAACAAAAAGATGGGCCACTCAAACTTATAACTGAGAAGAGTTTGACAATAATAAAACATAACAAAAGCTATTCACAAAGGACTTAGAGAAAAGAAGATACAGTATCTCAAGGCTAGTGACAACAGAAAGCTATTGACATCACTAAGCCTGAAATTATAAAGGGAAGAAGCAGACTCTGAACCCAGAGACATAGCTGGTTGTGTAGGGCAGCCTGCACACAGAGCTGTTGATTACACTGAAAGGTAAAACCTGTGCACAGAAACTCGGTGGAAGGGATCTGGGTAACAAATGCTGTAATGTTATTTTCTCTTCGTCTTCTTAACTTCTGTTAATGCCTTTAGCAGGGGAATTGAATTGGAAGACAGAGAGCAAGAAAGCTATCCAGGACACAGATCAGGGCCGAGAAGTGTGGAAGTGGGTATGGGGAGAAAAGAAAGGTATCCAGTACATTGGTAGAATGCATTTTCAATGAAGGTTTACTCTTACATACATCATACAAGTGAGATTATATTAAAAAGCCTGAGAAGAACCTCCTCTAAACCATTGATATGCTTACTTCTTAGAAATGAAATTGGGTCGGGGGAAAAAAGACTTTATCTTTGAGGCAAGGGAGGACTGAAGCAGGGGTCTAAAGGTAATTTTTAACTTCTTTTTGATATTTTCTGTCTTTACCAAATCCCTCTTACAAATAAGCATTACGTTTGAGGTTAAGTTGATATTTAATAAAATGTTAAAATAGTGCCTGAATTGATTTGTTTCAGTTTAAGTATAGTCAGCTTACAACGTGTCAGTTTCTGGTGTACAGCATAATAGTTCAGTCATACATATACATACATATATTCATTTTCCTATTCTTTTTCATTATAGGTTACTACAAGATACTGAATCTAGTTCCCTGTGCTATACAGCATAAACTTGTCGTTTACCTATTTTACATATAGTAGTTAGTATCTGCAAATTTATGTTTTATAAATTCAGTTTAGTCCCAACATAGAAGAATAAATCATCACTACATTTATCATTTGACAAATTCAATTTTTTTTTAACCAGGGCTTTTAAAAACCAATCATACGTAAATAATTCACAGCACACATCGTATTCATAGATCAAAAAATTGTAACAGAAAAGAAGAGGAAGTCACATTAAGTTCTTCCTATAAGCTAATAAATTTGTTAAATGCTGTTATATAAATTTTCTTAATGTATAAATCAATCCTTGAAGGTAGGTATTTAATTTTTCATTTCATATAGATGAAAAACTTAAGCTTAGAAATTTGAAAAATATTGCTAACATAGGAAAGGAAATAATTAGAATTCCATGGTTAAATTCTATTTAACATGTATTTTTTTGAAACTTACTATTTATCAAGTACAGATCTAAACAGGGAATAATAATTCCAGAAAGAAATAAGACCATGTGCAATGATTTTCATCCATTGTGTGCATTTTTACTTTTAATAAGAAAAATATTTGAAATAAAAAATTACAAAAGAGAGTAAAAATACCAAAACATTATCATTGATGTGATAGGGATAGATTTTTCGAAAAACAACATTTTTGTAAAATCATGTCAGTCAGTTGGATGATTGGCAATTATTTTGGAAGGGAAATGAAAGAACTGTATTTGGAGTTTATAGGATATAGATACTAATAAGTATATGAAAAAGGGTATTTTGAAAAAATTATAAAACTTCTGTGGAGACTTCCTATAGATCATTGTATTAAAAACAAAAAAATGATCTTGAAGAATCCATACTGTTTTAATATTCATAATATTTTTTAATTTTTGTTTTATTTGTGTGATTCATAGACAACAGAATTGAATGCATTTTATAGAAAATTATTTGCAAAAATTATTATTTTTCTTTTTTTCTTTAGTTTTTTAAATGGAGGTATGTACTGGGGTTTGAACCCAGGACCTCATGTATACTAGGCTTGTGCATTACCACTGAGCTATACTCTCCACTCTGCAGCAATTCTTGAGATCAGAGAATCATTAGAGTATTTAAGGATGAATTTTAGGAAGACCTTAAGTGGTTTAAAACGGTATAGAAATCATGTGTGTAAATGTGTGTGCTTGTGTGTAGGTGTATGTTTGTGTGTAAGATTGTTTAAGAAGATGATTCAGTTTTTGTGTCATATTTTAGTGTAAGCCCTGAGAGTTTTTCTTTTTTGTAATACAAGTGCTGACTTAAGCTTTGATTGCCAAGGCATCCACTTCAAAGACAGCTGTCTTGAGTAAACAAGTTGCTAGCCATATTGCTAGATAAAGAGGTAGACACTTCCCTACCCCAAGTTTCTTAGATAACTGCCATTTAGGACTCTTGTTTTTGTTTGTTTATCTCTTTCTGCACTTTAAATTCCTGCTCTTATGTTTTAGATTCACCAATAAATAAAGAGCTTGCCAAACCCCAGGCTGCCAACCCAGGAGCCCAGTAAAAGCAGACCCCCTGGCCTGCATGCTCTCCATCTCTCATTCTTTACCTGTGATCTTGATATGTGGCCCCAAGTATGCCATGTAGTTTCCAAGGTTTCTAAGTCATAAATTTTGTCCCTTTCAAAGTTTCTGATGGTCATTTCTGAGGGGATCTTGCAGTCATAGTAAGAACCAGATGGGCCAGTCCAGCCACAATACGAGTTATCAGCATACTGAGACTAGCACAAAACACATATTCAAGTGGTTGCAAAATGCAAAAAACAAAATTTAAAGCATGAATTCCAAAATTTTGGGAATGTTTGTTAGCAACGAAAAACTGATTCTGCGGTATTTATATTTTAAAATATTTAGAAACAAAAGTGAGGATAAATTATAGCACTATATCATACTGATCATTAAATATCATTAGATTACTGCAATTTTTAAGACATAATAATCTAGGTGATCTGGGACCAAATCAACAGTATGGGACACCTGTGGGTGTACTACTTAAACAAAAAGAAATCTGGTAAATGAATGATGCTCTGAAATAGAATTTGTACTCTTTTATCCATAATTGATGGCTATGTGAATTGCAGATTGTTGGTGACAGGTTGCAGTTCGAGTTTTATATCAGCTCACAGTGTACATTTTCTTATAAATTTTTCAAACTTTGATTAGTGAAAGGTAGCAAAAAAACCCTCTTCTTACATTGTTTTGTTTCTTCCCTTCTCTAATATCATAAAATATATCACGTATTTCATTCAATTTTTTATATTTTTTTATTTCTATAGCTCTTTATATCAATTGGTATTTACTTTCGTGTATATAGTGTAGGAACCCTGTGTTGTCAGGTATTTTCCATGTTATCTTTGGTGTAATTTATTCTGCTTTGCCAACATTTTTTTGAAGAAGAAGAAGAAGAAGAGAGAGGCAGCCTAATGTCTCAAGATAATATTGGGAGTTCTGTGTGTACTACGTATTAGCACAAATTTCTCTTATCAAAGAATCATGCATAGAAAAATTGGGCCCAGCTTCCTTGATCCCTTTTCTGTTTTGCGAATTATGCACTGTGTTATCCTTTAACTAATGCATTAATTTCCTAAGGCTGCCATAACAAATTATTACAAAATTGGTGACATAAATCAGCAGGTATTTATTACCTGATAGTGGCGTAGGCTGAAAGTGTGAAAACAAGGTATCAGCAGAGCTGGTTTATTCTGGACTTTCAGAAGAATCTGTTCTGTGACTCTCTCCTAGCTTCTGGTCTTTGCCAGCAGTCTTTGGAATTCCTTTCTTTTGTACTGAGTCACTCTAATCTCTGGCTCCATTATCACATGGCCTTCTTTCCCATGTGCATCTTTGAGTGTCCTGTCCTCTTTTTAAGGACACCTGTCATTGGATTTACAGCCCAGCATGATCTGAGCTCATTGTAGTTCTACAAAGACTCGGTTTCCAGACAAAGAAGTCAAAATCTGAGGTTTCAGGTGGACATGAATTCTGGGAGGACATAATTCAACCCATTATAACTAGGCATCATTTAATTTGGTCAATAATTGAATATTTATTTCTATCATTTGTGCAATTTTGAGAATAAAGAACAAGAGCACACTTATCATTCCTTTCCATTGTCTCACTTTGTAATGGAATTTCAGCATGTATTCGATGTCATTTTAAAATTCCCTTTCAAATGTATGATCTGTGTTTTCTACACAAGCACAGTATTATTATCAAACTCATGCTTCAGTTAAACCCTGAAGCAACATAACTGAAGTATCTATTTTTTTCTTACCTAGTTAACTGAAAAACCACAGAAATTCTGAAGTTAATTTGAGGAGAGTAAGGCAAAGATTTGGATATAAATTTGTAAGGAGTATTTGAACCTGATCCTCTTTGTCATCCATTAAAACAGTTATGTTCTGCGTAGGTCGGCACTCACTAAGTGTGAATTTCTTTTTTTTTTTGGAGTGATTTCTTGAATGATTTTATACACTTAAATTTGAGTACCAGTGCCATGCCTGATTCCTCATCTGTTCTCACTCTGACCCCACGTATCAGTCTTGATGATGTTAATTTGAATATCAACACATATAAAAAGCAAACTAATAATCAGTTAATTTGCAAATTTTCTGTCCATGGTGGCTGAAATTTAACTGCAGAAGATTCATCACTGCTTTTTAATTTGAGATTCAATTCAACATGCAGTCTGCAAAATCTCCTTACTTCTTCAAAGAATCCCCACTTCTTTTAAGAACAGATAATTATTCACAAATTCTGACCATATAACTGGGAAAATATGACTTATGGTTATAAAAGGGAAACGAGATAGTGGATGTTTTTGCAGCTACAGAGAGCTTCTCATGCTCTCCTTCCCAGTATGAAGGAATAGCATAATATAGTGAGACCTCCAGCCATTCTAGTTCCTCAGAACATCAGTTAAGCCAGGCATTTCTGAAATCCGTTTCTGTTCCTCAATCATGTACATCTTTTGGAGATGTGTTTATTGCCCTCTAATTATGCTGAGGAGAATGGTGAGAGCATGAAATCTAAGCCTGTGCCCCCAGTTGGTTGGAAAATAAATGACACTGGTACCATTCATATTGATACTTCTGTAAATACTGTACTAGTTCAACGTTGCTCTGGACCTTCCATTTTGACAATGACACTTGTCATCTTTCCACCTAAGTGGCATCATACTCAAAATTCCTAATATGTATTATACCTAGAGAAAAGGCTTCAATAACGTATTTAAAATATAAAGGCAAGATCAAATATTAAAATGGTAATTAATTCTACACTTCAAGTCTCATGAAATTATAATTGCATATTAATAACTACAAGTGGCTTTGGGTCTGATGAAATAATTTAATTTTTATGACAAGAAAGATTATTTCCAGAAATAATGTTCATTTTTCAATGGGGTCAAACTAGCATAAGTACCTTAATAGTCATGGTGTTTAACCTGTCATTCTAGGCAACTCTAATAGTTACAGAAGAGCTGGTACTACAAATAAAGATTGCATATAAAGTCTCATGAGAACAGAGGAATTTATAATTCCAGAAAGTATTCTTCTGACATTACATAATTCCTGTATAAAATATAACCAAAAAAATTATTGGCCTGATTTTTATCATTTATTTTATGATGGTAACACTGACCTCAGAGAATGAGTTTGGAAGTGTCCCCTCCTCCTCCGTTTTTTAAAGTAGTTTGAGAAGGGTAGGTGTTAACTCCTCTTTAAATGTTTGGTAGAAATTACCTTGAAGCCCTCTCCTCCTGGACTTTTGTTTATTGTGAGGTTTTTGATTTGTTTTGTTTTTGTTTTTTACTGGTTTAATTTCTCTGTTGGTAGTCAATCTGTTATATTTTCTGTTTGGTCCTTGTTCAGTCTTGGGAAATTGTACTTTTCTAGGAATTTGCCCATTTCTCCTAGGTTGTTCATTTTATTGGCATATAGTTGTTTGTTGTAGTGTCTTGGATGCTTTGGTTTTCTGTGGCATTGGTTGTAACTTCTCCTTTTTCATTTCTAATTTTATTGATTTGAGCCTTCTCTCTTGTTTCCTTGATGAGTATAGATAAAGGTTTATTCCTCTGCCCCATGATTACTAATTTTGACCTCATATTTTATCTATTTGTTTTGTGTATCCCTTAACTACTTATTGTGCATTTAGATATGATATGGCTACTTTCGTCTTTTAACTTTTTTACCAGCTTTGTATATGGTTGATTGATTTACTACTATTATTGCATAATTGTCCTTTTCAGTGAGCTTTTTCCTTTCATAATTTTCATGTTTCTACTTGTGGCCTTTTCTTTTTCACTTAGAGAAATCTCTAACATTTGGTTTGGTGGTGCTGACTCTTAGAAATTTTGCTTGTCTGCAGAACTTTTGGTCTCTTGACCAAATCTGTAAGAAAGCCTTTCTAGCTAGAGTATTCTTGGCTATAGCTTTCTCCCTTTCATCACACTGAACATATTGTGCCACTTCTTTCTGGCCTTCAGAGCTTCTGTTGAGAAGTCATCTGATAGCCTTTTGGGAGTTCCCTTGTGTGTAACTTACTGCTTTTCCCTTGCTGCTTTTAATATTCTTTATTTTTAGTTTTTTGCCGTTTTAATTGCAGTGTGTCTTGGTGTGGTCCTCTTTGGGTTGATCTTGTTAGGACTCTGCTTCCTAGACTTGGATGTCTTGTTTTCTTTCCCAAGTTAGGGAAGTTTTCAGCTATTACGTCTTCAGATATATTCTCTGCCCCTTCTTCTCCCTCTTCTCTGAGGCCGCTAATGCAAATGTCAGTATGCTAAATGTAATCTCAGAGGTCTCTTAAAAATGTCCTCATTTCTTTTTCTTTTATTTTTTTTTTCCTCAGCTTCAGTGATTTCCACTACTCGGTCTTCCAGCTCTCTGATTCCTCTGTATCATTTAGTCTAATATTGATTCCTTCTATTATATTTTTTATTTCAGTTATTATATTCTTCCACTCTGTTTGGTTAATCTTTATATTTTTTAACTCTTTGTTAAAAACTTGTAACATCGTTCTTAGTTTATGCATTCTTCTCCTGAGTTCTTCTATCATATTTATTATCATTACCTTGAACTCTTTCTCAGGTTGATTACCTATTTCCACTTCACTTTTTCTTCTGGGGTTTCATCTTGTTCCTTCACTTGGAACATGTTCCTCTATTTCCTTATTTTGCCTAACTTGCTGTTTTTATGTATGTGTATCTTGTAGGTTGGTCGTGTTTCCTGAGCTTGGAGACGTGGCTTTTTGTAGAAGTCCTACGAGTTCCAGCTGCATACTCCTCTCTGGTCACCAGAGCTATTCAACAGGGATGCCCCATGTGGGCTGTGTGGGTCCCTTTGTTGTGGCAGGCAGTTTGGTAGTTGTGGCTAGCCCCTGGTCCAGTTGCTTGCCTGGCCCTGCCTTGTGCTGAGGCTGCCAGCTGCTGATTGGTGGGGCCAGGATGGCTGGCTGTGGAATTCTGAGGGACCTGGCTCACTGGTGGGTGGAGCAGAGTCCAGGAGATCCTGGGGCTGGTGAAGCCAGGTCCTGGGCCTAGTGCCAGGATTGTCTTAAATTCATATATCAGTTTACAGAGAACGGATACTTTCATATTAAAAACTTCGTATTGAATATCCTTATTTGACAAAAGAATATGTTTTCTTTTCCATTATTTCAGATCTCATTTCATATTCCCCAGCAGTCTTTTAAAGTGTTATTTACCTATGCATTTCATATTTCAACTTTATTTACATCTATTAAAAATGAACTGTTATACCTACATTAAGACCTGCTAGACAGTTTTGCCAGTTCTCCTGGTCTAGATGATGTCGGCAAACTCTGAGTGTCTAAATTTGCAGTGGGTAAGCTGATTTAGTGACTAATCTGGAGAAACTCATTAAATGTATCCCAGCATAGAAAAAGATAGTTTCCTTGAAATACAGACTCAATCCTCATGTCTGTCTACAAAATGTCCTTGAAATCACTGTGAATGCCTAAGGATAGAAGAAAGGGAATAAAGCGTGGCACCCAAAAACAAATGTAACTTAAAAGTAAACTTAACAATGGCATCAGGAGATATTTCATGATGTTTAAAGTCCTTTGAATCTGAAAGGCCAGGGGTATAAAGGCAGCAGAAAAGCAACAGAACAAAGGTACAAAGAACATACAGTAACAAGCTCCCAAGGTAGTCCTAAACTCAAACTTTAATAACATATGGAAAGGCTGAATTGAGAAGAAAATATCATAATAATTTACAATTAGTATTTGGGAAAATATAATAATTTATAATTATTATTTGGGAAAACATCATATAGTTAAAATAAAATATTAGTATCAAACTTTATTACTTTTCTTAATAAATTAAATAAATTTTACTATTACAACATTATATAAACCAGTTTTACTGGAGTGGCAGACTCAAAAAAAAATGCCCAGACTCAAAAAAAAAAAAATGTGTACTACTTCTCTAGCTTTTCTCATAGATAGATAACGGCTGTAAGACTCAGTAATGGCCACTATTGTACGTTTAATTTGTTGAGTTGAACTTTAAAAAAATCCTTTAAAAAAAGAGCCAGACTCACCTCATACCCTCCTTGTTTTTGCCCTTTGCCCTTCCTTTTCTTTCCTTCTCAAATGTAGATGTAATGGTGGGGGCTGCAGCAACCACCTTGTTAAGGGTCATGAGAAAAAGGCAGAAAGGATTGTAGAGACCTCATTCCTAAATGCTCTTTGACTATAACTAAGAAGGCCTTAACATTTCCAGCAGATTGATTAAGCTTTAGATTTGGTTTCTTCTTGACTCGAGCCCCTTATTATCTTTTTTCTTTGAGTGTTTAATTTAGGACATTTGCAGTTGCAAACTATTTCTCTGCCCCTCTGAAATATGTCTAAATCCCCTTAAAAGCCTCTTGTCAACTTTATGAGTCAGGTAATGTCTTTCTCAAGGACCTATGAAGCATCTCTTGTAATATAAACACGGAGGAAAGATTGCGCCTCTATCTCCCATTCTCTGTGGAAGGAGAGGGGCCTGACTTCAGTAGGCTTCTTGTTCCAGGTTGTAAAACTGCCTCCTGTTGTGAGAATAGGAGAAAGTTTACTCCTCCTTTGGGTACTGCCAGTTACCAAGCACAGGTAGTCTGCAGTCCCTCCACCCCAGCTCTTAAAACTCTCCTGTCTTTGTTTCGGTGGAATTCAGTTCAGTATCTCTCCCCTGTTGTAATACCATTGGAATAAAATTGGCTTTCGTTTGTTATTCAGCATGTTTTTTTTTCCTTTAATACTGCAACTCTGGACTAAGTATTGAACTAAAAGATTAAAAGGCAGTTTTTATAAAATAATTAAAAAGTAGTGAAGGTAGGTAGGATTAGGTTTTCTATAGTGAAATCAGTCCTTACTGTCTCAAAATCATTTTTAAATTTATGTCTTGATAAAATGAAACAATTCTTTTGTTGAGGATTTTATTGTAAACAGAGAAAAAGACAATTATTTGCCATTCATCATAAAATCTTCCCAAAAATAAAAATTGAAAAAAATGTAAATGTCATTCAGGTAGTTTTAATTTGCCTATTGTTTACCTATGTCTGTCCAATGAAAGTACAGAGAACTTTGTGTAGGAGAAACACTGGCCCCCAACTACTAGTTATTCATAGTGGAATACAGAAAAGCAATGCCATATCTGATTAAATTAGCTAAGTGTTGCTGTCTAGATTTATCTAGCTGTTGTAATTGAATCAGAGCTAAAGAGATCGTCATTTAATTAAAATTGAAACCAATTAATTGTTCCAATTGTTGTTTCTATGAAAGATGCCATTTCTTAACAAAATCACTTTGATGAAGTGAAGAGATCTCTTGGAACATTGCCTTAGGACCATTGCTGAAAATTGAAGTCATTCGCAATATAGTCATCTTCTTACTTTGAATTAACATGCACCACTGAAGAGAAAATATTTAAGTACTGAACCTCCTAACTGTAATTTTTAAAACAAGAAATTTATTTTTTAAAATAACTTTTTGAAGAAATTGAATAGGAACTAAAATAATTACAAGAGTTGGATTTTAAAAGTTTACTCACCTCCCATTCTTTGTCTGAGCCAAAATGATCTGATTTCCATTTCTACAACACTGCTTATAAATACTTTTCAGTTTTAATTTTACAAAATACTTTAGTTTTAGTTAACTTGATTGATCTGTTTGACTTTCCTGATTTCTGTGTCATTCCTCTCTCCTGATTTTTCTTATGCTAACTCTGCTTTGGTTAGGCACTGCTCATCCTAATCCACTGAAAGTGTGTCATTTCTTATCATACTTAGTTTTCAATCATGATTTATACCCAGAGTGTGGGCCAGAGAGGGGGTCAGTGTCCAGGTGCATTCCTGACCTATGCAGCAGTTTGAGCAAAGCCATGATGACACCTGCTAGCATGTTTAGGAATCTACAATCAGGTCCAGCTGGAGGAAAGCCTAGATATAGAAACAACAAAGTTAAAAACAATAGTTTTGGGTTTTGGTGCCTTTTTTCCTTCCAGTAAATTGAAAGAATTGATACTATTTCTGTGACCAGAAAGGGAAACATAACATTTCTTGCTTTATGTTCTTGACTGCATCTCAGTATCACTCCATTATCCTTTTGCAGTCAGATCCAGTATGCCTTTCCACGTCACCAGGGTGACAAGGTAACCGAGAGAACGACTCTAGACAGAATTACCTTGCTCTCCGTTGCACATGCGTGCTCTAGTCCAGTGCACCTTGGTGGGAATGGGCTGTTCTTTCTTAAGTTTAGCTCACCAAAGTGTCAGTGTCCATAGTGTGGATGAGAAAAATAAGGAGGTTGATTCATGAACCCTAAAGGCATGGTGGGACTGTCTTTCTATAATCACCCTTTCCCTGGCTAAAACCAAGGGAATGCTGAAAATTACTTTTGGCTGAATGTCAGCCTGTCCAAGTGAGATAAGTTTTCTTTCTTTTTTTTTTTTTTTAAGAAAGATATTCAAACGTGATGGGAAATATCAGCACTCTCAGGGTAGAGAATGGTTAAGGATGTAGAAATTTTTTTTTTCCCTTACGATACCTGATACCTAAGCTGCTGAGTGTATTCATGGCCCAAAGGGAAGGAATATACTGATGTGAGGATCCTACGAAGTCTTTTGTCCTTAATTCATATGCAGTCTTTGGGCTCTCATAATCATTTCAGAAACTCAACAGCTCCTCTCTTTTGTTCAGGTTGTGGCTGCCTAAGGGATAGACGAGCTGAAACTAAAACATACATCCAAAAATACACTGGATGATACCAGAAAGCCATGAACTGGCTGCAGGAGAACCAGTCTAATCACATTTCTCTCACTAGTTGGCTTTATGCTCTTGGAAAATTATACTACCTTTTAGAGCATTTCCTCATCTCAAGATGAAAGGAATGATGGGGTCATTTTAAACATTCCGTCCATTACTTAATATTAAGTGCTTTTTATTCCAGAATGTATACAAGGTTTGTGTGTGCTCTAATACTGGGATGGTAGCTGGTAATAAAGAGACAAATACAAGTCATCCCCTGCTTCCAGAGAGCTCACATTGTAATGGGAGAAGAACAATGAATGAATAAGAAACGTCTTCCTAGAAGTTAATTTTCGTCAGACTTCATGTTATATGATAACACATAAGGTGAAAAAAAAAGTGGCAGTACAAAGACAGTTACAAAAATCTGTATCCTTAAGCAGTGTATTGCCCAATGGATGATACAGCACGTAAACAGATAAATTCAGTGTGGAGTGACATTTTCTAGGATACAGTTATACACAAACTGCAGTAACAGACACATGAGGGCTATATCTCCCAAATTAGAAGGTTAGGGAAGATGTATCCTGAAGCTATGACTTGAGACAAATCATAAATTTGTAGAATCAACGATTTATTTGGTTGTACTCCATACAACCAAAGGTATTTGCTAAGCCGCTGAGCCACAGTTTAATGAACTGGAGCAAAAGAATACAGGAGAGAGACTTGTGTCTTCTCAGTAACCATCTAAATAGGCAGTCAAATATATACGTTTGTATTTTAATTTAGATATTGAATACTACCTTCCAGACACTGGGCATAGTGCACAAAAACAGCATGAGTCTTTATTAAACTCACAGTTCTAGGAGAGGCTAACAAACAAACAAACAAACAAAGTGAGTGACTAATAAAATATAAAACTGCAAGGTGTGATTATTGTTATTTAAAAATTAAATAAGATGTCTTGATGGAAAACACAGAGGTAGTTCCGCAATTACTTTAAGTTGGTGGGCAGCAGATTCTACCCGATGAGGTTACCCGTAAGCTAAGACTTGGAAGAGGAGAAGGAATCTAAGGATACACAAAAACTGGTATCTGTGTGTTAGTATACCTGAGTGTTAGAAGAGGGTGAAATAGAAGAGGGGGCAAAATGCACTGTTACGCAAGCTACGCATCTGGAAAAAGCAAATCAAAGCACTTCATTAAGAAAGCTTTGCTAAGGAGAAAACGAAACAAATACAAAACAAACAAACATTAGCTGAGTTTTGTGAAGTGTTTGATTTACATTCAAAGGACTTACCTGTTGGCTGATCTATGACACCATTTGCTAACTAGTGAGCAGTCTATCCTTGGACAAATCCACTTCTCTAGAGTACACCAAATAGAGAAAATAACATGGGAGAAGGTCCCTAAAGGACTTCTCATTCTCCCTAAATGGGCAGTGGACCACTGAGTCCAGTGTGTAGCAGGTATGGTGGGGGCAGCATATGAAATTATGAAGGAGTCAAACTTCTCAAGACTTAGTTGAACAGATTAAGAAGTCTGAGTTTGTTTTTACGTATAACCAAAAAGCACAGATGGCTTTTCAGAAGGGAATTATATGTTCCAATTTATAGTTTAAAAAAATGATTATTTTGTTGGCAACTGTCTCTGCTCATAAAGAAAATTAAGGTAAATTCAGGAATCAGAAAATGAATAAAGGAGATGTATCAAGTTATTGAAGTTTGTCATTTTTCCAGATTCTCTATACTAAGAAAATTTGGTATCTATCAAATCTACACTTCCATTTGTGTGTGTGTGTAGGAGGGGGGAATTTCCCCCTGTACTCCTTAATTTTTTGTGGCTGAACTAATAAAATTGACACAAGTCGAATAAGTGGTAGAAAAATAAACAAATTTTAATTTGTGCATATTGGAGATCTCAAAAAAATGAGACCTAAAGAGGCAGCTTTTGTATTTTTTAGACAAAGAAACATTACATTTGTGAGGAATTGATGGGACAAAGAAACTTAGGTTTTGGGTGCTCAATAAATGAATTTAAACAGAGTCTGGGCTCTAGGTAGTAAATTAAAAAGAAGTAACAAGGTTAGTTTATATAGGCTTCTCGGTGTGAATTCCCCCTCTGGCAGTAAGGGTGTCCTTCTACCTCCAAACGTAGGGAGTGCACCTTTCACACAAGAGATTTATTTCCTTCTTTCATGGGAGAGAAAAGAAGGTCAGAGTCCCTTTTGCATTGGCCATTTCTTATGTAACCTGAATTCAAAATTACCAGTATGCCTTTGAGGCACATTTTGGGGTGGCTTATCCTGGGCCTTCACACATTTATGCTCTTCCCTCTGTCTTATTAAAATATTAGTCTGAGTAATCTTATATTTATGTGTCATATCTTCAGCATTTTAATTTTAAACAGCCTCTCTAACAATGAAAAATAATGTTTGATTCAAAGTTAAAGGGTTTCAAAGCTATAAGCAATAAATGCAAAGGATTTGGGGAAAGTAAACAATAAAATTTTTCTTTTAAGTGAACTATCAAACCTTTACATAAAGTTGGCCCTCTGTAGTGCTACATGTAGATAAGTACCTGCTAAATGCTTTAGCTAATGAAGAAGCAATTGAATTGTCTTATGATAAAAGAACTTAAATACATTTCAATGAATTAGGATATATTTAGAAATTATATTTTGTTTTCTTTCATTGACAAGGATACTGCATATTATGAGAAGTTGAATTACCAAAAATACATCTCAGGTCATAGAAACTGAATACCAAAGTGAAATTGTACTACTACTGGTATGATTACCAGAGAAAATAACAACAGAAAGTTCTCAGTTGCCACTATACTTGTGCCAGTCTAAAAAAAAGGAACTCTTTTTTACATATATATATTTATGTATATGTGTATATATATATTTATGTATATGTATATATATTTATGTATATATAAAATATATACATAAATATGTATATTTTATATATACATAAATTATATATGTAAAAGTTGTTCTTATACCCTTTTATATATTATATATATAATTATAAAAAATGGGTCTTTTTGTTATATTAGCAGAAATCTAGTGATGATTAAGAATACATAACACAAAATACAATTATAACTGACATTGTACTATAGTTCCCCCAGTTATTGAGGATCTATTAGTTTGACCTCTTAGTATGTGTCCTCTTTGGCAGGTATAAAAGTTCTGTGTTTATGGGATCTTCTAGTGAAGTTATGAATGGCTGGACTCAGGAAGTGTCAGTGACCGTATTTCTCACCATCTGGAGAAGAGGAACTATATTAAGAATAAAACTAATAAGCAGAGAGAAACAGAGATGGAGAAGAAATGGAGGATACTGTTTGATAAGAGTCTTGGCTGCCCATTCTTTAGCCACTTGGCATGCATTGAGATGGCTTATGCTAGCCAACTAGAGAATAAAGATGAATACTCACATAAGCCTGAGTTATAAAAACACACACACACACACACACACACACACACAATTAAAAAGGCAAACCTATTGCCCCTGCTATTGTATAGATATAATTCATTCCTGTGACTCACATAGATCTTGACTGTTTCCCACTGAGGTTTATTCACTTCATTGTTCAATTTCCTTGATACAGATAACTAAAAATTAACCAATCTTTATAAACTTGTGCCAAAAATAGATATGCAATAAAAATATGATATAAACACATATCATATAGTAATAATCACATAGAAAAAGTAAATTTATTAAGCATATATTAGAGTAAAGCAGAAAAAAATTAACCTTCCACTCTTCATAGCCCATGTATTCAAGTTCAAATGAAGTCATTGAGAAATAATACCTGGAAAAATATAATCTGCCACATTTGCTCTCAGAGATAATTTCCCTATCCACTAATGTTTATGCAAGTGTTTACATGAGCAGTTTCAGGAGAGAGGTCATTAGAGGAGGAAGCCAGGGCGAGCTTTGCTGTGCTTCTGCTATAGAGATCTATTTTTGAGGAGTTTTCTGGTAATGCCATAGCAGGGGAGAGTTGCTCTCTCAAGGAGTATGTCAATTGAATAATTTTAAGCAAATATCAATGAGAAATAAGCAATTAAATGGGTGAGTAAATACTCATTTCATCATTAAAACTATTAAGATAAAGCTCTACAATGTGCTTAGGTTTCCAAGCTACTCGCAGGATTTGGAAGAAAAGAACAAAGGATTGGAAGGAAAACACATTGGTACCTAGCACTTAGGTTTCTGAAAAAGTTTGTCAAAGCACGTCATACCACCAGAGATTGTACTTATTGAATATAAAGAGAGATACATGATTATTCTATAAGTGGACAAGCAAAAACATCTATTTATCTTCTGCATTATTCTAAATATTGTTTAAAAATCATTGGATTGCAGGAGTTATTTGCTGTGATAATTCTACCAAGTCACTGGTTGTGAGGTATAACTCCCTTACCTGTGTATCTTTCAGATTAATCTTAATCACTTTGGTAAAAATCATGTAATACCAAGGGAAATTTGGTTATAAAGAGGAGACACTTATTTCCTCTGTGGAAACTTATCCCAAAACATATAGGATGCAAAACATTACATTAGAGAGGTTCTGTGAAATCATCTTATGAAGTCTCTCTTCTACTAGGTTATTTGATGTAGCTTGAGAAAACAAAATGCGGAAATCCTAATTACTAGAGGATCTTACTAGAAGAACGAGATTTTTACTACTTTGGGTGGGGGTGCGGGCGTAATTAGGTTTACTTACTTTATTCTTAGAGGAAGTACTGGGGATTGAACCCAGGACCTCATGCACGTTAAGCATGCGCTCTACCACTTGAGCTATCCTCCCTGAAGAACAAGTTTTTTTAAAGCTTAAACATCTAATTTGTACATTCCATGTGGTTCATTTTTCTCTGTATTTCCTTTTATTGTCAATGTAAAGGTACACTTATAGTTCCACTAATCTAAATTTTGTTAAAATGCTGCCTAGTTTTTGATAATCTTTGATTATTCTCATATCATTTTGTCATGATGTCCTCATTTAACTTGTTTGAACACATTTATATAAAGACCAGACATGCTTTTATACATAAGAGTTAGGTATTTTACAATTTTCCATTCCAGTAGCACTGAACTCAGATCCAGGAAAATCTTGAGGCTCACGAGGATTGAATGGCTGAAGCAAAAACTCAGTGTTTCAGTTGTTCTCTGGTAATGCAAGATTTAGAGATTAAAAATATATACTTGAGTCTCTTCTGCGGTGAACTAATATGTAAAAGACGTGGACACCATGCTGGTGCTGCTTTCACTTCTCTCCTTTCTTCCTTCAGAGAGTCTCTTCAGGTACTGGCTTCGTAGAAATTTGGAGATTTAAGCTAGATCAAAATTATGTGGGAGTTCAAGGTATTTGAAGTAGGACAGGGAGTGATGGTTAACAAGATAATTGGTATTTGAAGTGAAAACAAAAGTAAATTTCAGAGGAACTGTATGAATGCTAAAATCTCTTCTCATTTGCTGTGTTTCATAAAGGATCAGCAGTCTTGCAATTTATTCAGTACAGATGCACCAAGCCACTGGGAGAGTAAGGAAATGGTCCGAGAGTGTGAAAGTGATTAGTGGTAGAATGGATTCTTGTCACTTCTAGTTAAGCGTCTTTCTCTATAAAACAATGGCTTCCTATGTAGAATTGTACATATTTCCTCAGAATAGAAGGAGGTAACCAAGGAAAATATTCTTTATAAAAATTTGTGTAATAGTAACTCATTGTACCTGGACGGGTATAGAAATAGAAAGATTACAAAGAGTACTTCTTTAAAATCATATTCATTATAATAGACCTTTGACAAATGCCCTAATATTTCCTTCTGAATGCTCTGATTTAATTCAGTTTGTATAATAATCCTTTTCTAAATGCAAAACTCCAAGCAGTATAACTGACATTGGTTCATAAAGTTTGTGAATTTAATGGCCATAAATTGCTATATATGCTTATTTTTACGGTAAGTTTAGATAAAATAAGAATCGTGAGTTAAAACATCATATATTTAATAGATATTTAATTGTAGCGTGCTGCTCACACTTTTATTAATGAAACCATGCTACCCAGCGGCATATTACTTGGAGTTTCAGCTGGGTGGCGACCACAGGGTGGCCAAACTGAATTGACTAAGTGCATGGTAACATGTATGTCTTCTAATATCTCTAAAAGCTCATAGTAGGAATAAACTTGAGCTTCTCATTTTGATGCTAGATGTTCGAGAATGAAAGCCCGCAAAGGATGAAATAAAAAATGTGAGGGAGAGGTAAACACTCATTTCTTGAGTTTGTACATGCTGCTGCTGCTGCTCAAGAGTGTTGAGCCTGAGCATGAACACCAGCAAGTAAACCATCCTGAAGGTCAAATAAAGTGGGGGCTACAATGTTCATATCGCTAGTGATTGTTCTAAGTCACTCAACTGTGTCCAGGGCACTGAATTATCCAGCTGAGTTATTTCTCATTTACCTAGGATGTTAACTCTGTTACAGCTGACCACAATGGAGGCTGGAACAGTGTAGATTAAAAAAGGAATTTCTGTTCTCAACAGAAGTCTCACGGTTCTCCACTAACTGGAGAAGAAAAGAAACTACCAGTTTCAGTACCTCTCAAGTTGCAGAGGAAACTTCAAACTATATTAACTACCAAACGTATTTTTCAGAATTCTTATTTCCCAGGTGTTAGTGTACTAATTTGACATGTAAGAAAGATCTGTCTGTCACTGCACACATACCGTATGTGGGCTGACTGTGGAGGTGGGAAAGCGTCTCTGCTGCATGCAGTCATTTGGAACTTAGTTTTACCCATCTGATGGTTTGGTCATGATGTAAGGCTTGAGTATACTCCACTGGAAGCTCTGCATGTCCCTAGCCAATGACCAAAGAGAGATCTTTTGTAGGACATCAAGGGATATTTTAAGGGCCAGCCTCTCAACTTTTCACTGGCTAAAACCTAAGTCATTTGGCCCCATGTAGATGGAAGGACCCCGGAGATGATGTCTGAAATTTTTTAAAATAGGGTTCATTGATATTGGCATATGTTCTCTACTATAGTATCATTAAATTATTCATAGACACAAAATTAGCTCACAAATAGATTCCACACTCAGCAGGTACTCCTCTGTATTTTTTTTTTTGCATCCCATGTGGATTTCATCACTAAAAATATTCTGAATGACACTGTAATTCTATTCTGTCCTCTTACACTAAAACTCAGTATTTGCACTCCTTTTTTAAAATAGCCTGTAAAATCAGCTGCAGTTTTGTTGCCTAAAAGCTAAAACATTTGATGGCACCTTTAATCCACCTCTAGTTCAGATACTATAAGTGGTTACTCCAGATATCCCTGAAGATTTTGTTGAACAATTAACCTTGATAAGCAGATTTTTAATCAAGCTAATAGGCATAATTAGGTACATAGGCTGTGCTTTTAAATGATTCTTATTAACTATGTGCTTCACTGCCTAGCGCACAACCCAGGTGTGACATGGCAATTCTTTCTTTAACTGATGCTTGCTGAGATTACAGTTAGACACAGACTTAATCCAGTTAGCAAACCCATCCTCACATGAAAAGTGAAAAACTGCTGACAGTTGCAAAGAGTATTATCCCATTAGTGATTTTCTATTGCTGTGTTCTCTAATTATATTCCTCCACTACCACTAAGGTATCACACAAAGTCAACAGTGAAATATAACTGAATATGAAAAATACAATTTCTGATGGAAATCATCTAACCTCACAAGGATCTAGAGTACAATGTTAATGATAGATAATCCTTTGAAAGTGTTATTTTATTTAAAAAATTTCCTCCCAGTTTTTTTTATTTAAACTCTGTTTGGGAGGGGAAAAAAAGGTATAAGAAAAACAAATCAATGGAAAATAAAAATCTGAAATAGCCTGAAGTTTTCTAAATTCTATTGAATGAATTTCAATTTGAGTATAGAATACATGTGGTGTAATTTATTCTTAATAATATTACTAGAGGATTTTTTTAAGATAAGCTGTGCAAGTGATATCTCATAACAGCATAACTGAACATTATGCCCCATTGCTAGAGCACAAAGGAAATTCAAAATCAAAATCTGTTTCCTCACGTTATAGTCTTATAATGTGTTTCACAACTATTATCAGCTCAAGACAGGCTGGAAAACGAGAGTCCCTGTTTTGCATTCAATATGAAATACGACTTGTTTAACCTGATTCTGTCACAGGTCCACAAGAAAATGTAATCTACACATGGTATTTTTTTAAGATCTAAAAACCTAATTTAATATGTTGTAAATGTGTTTGAGAGAGACTTTCAAAAAACTGAGAGTGGAAATTGTTGCATCACTTCTATAATCCTGCTCTTTTCCTGGATAATCTTTCATAGGAAAGGGATGAAAGTTACGAGGTTTACCTCTCTTCATTTAAATTTATGTTTTCTCACTGAATAGTGAGCAGGTATCTTGGATACACTCATTTTCATATAAACTGTGTGTATAACATTCTTCTGTACGGACAACTGAATTCTGCTCAGAGTCTGTATTACATTTTGTCAGAAATGTCCATAACAGGGTCCAAATAATCAAAATGATAGAAACACTGGATGACATTTTGTGAGATTTTAGACAGGGAAGATATAATGCACAGATGTAGTTTTAGACAGATAGATCTTATGCAGATAGATAATCATATGCATATGATTGCTTATAATTATATATACTACATGTTTATTATACTTAAATATATAATAATCATTTATATGCAGTCATAATATATGATATCTAATAATTCATATCTGTCTACATCTCAAAATTTTAAAGTGAGACTAGCAATATCCTTAACTCAGTAGATCTTATTACAACATTCAAACTGTTAAATGAGTTGCTGTACACATTAGGGATTGGAATTGATGAGTAAAGAACTGATAAATAGAGATCAGAAATACAGTTCAAGGTGATGTAACTCGCCAAAAACTTTTCTGGGTGGTACAATGCTAAGCATACAAAGAAATACAAAGAAAGTCTCTGTGAAGACAAGTTAATTTTACAAACACAATATAGGAAATGAGAGTTTTGTCCTTTGTGGAGTTAATGGGTGTGGTTTAGTTGTTCCATGGATGTCTAATCAAGTGATTCAGAGAATCACATAAAACTACTACCTAATCAAAATGCAAAATGCATTGATGTGTGATGCAATTAAGCAATAATTCTAAATATAGTCATTAAACAGGAATTGAAAATAAATTTGATTTTAGGGTCAAGTCTTTTAAAACCTGAGTCAGTACTAAAGTTTAATCCATCAAAAGTTACAATAATTATCTTAGCAGTTAAAATTCTCTAAAGTTCAAAATACTAATTTGTACGTCCAGTATACTTTCTTGATTGAGGAGAATGCTGCAGAAGGTCTTCATCTCACTTAAAAAGCAAAAGCAAAAACAAAGACACCACTCATCTATTTCCATTATTTTTACACCAATTTAGTTTTAACTATACATGTTTATGTAAGAGCTCACACCGTTTATACGTTAGAACTTTTAGTTTTACTGTATATAGCAATTTTCATAGAGTGAAAAAGTTATGTAAATGGTAAAACTCTGAATATAACATAGCTAAGAAAATAAGCATTCTTTAATGAAAAAATTTCATGAGAAAAAAAAACTTAAGCATGAATATGTAGGTTTTAGTTTATTCCAGTGTATTTTATTCACTGCATAATATCATTGTATTAGATGACATAAAATAAAATAATCCAAAGAGAATCCATACATACATACAAATACTTAAATACATTAAAACAAAAGTTTCTTCCCATGAACAGATGGAACATCATTTTGACAGTACGAGGGCTACTTTGAGTAGAGTAACACACATTGAACGGTTTCTGAGGCAAGTCTTAAGGCATAACTGAGAGGAAGTACAGGCCCCTAAATTGAATGGGAATACACACGTACACACACACACACACACATACATCACATACATATTCTTTGTCTATTTATAAAAAGAGCCATTCTCATAAAATCATAAAATTTTGGTCAGGTTTTCAGAAATCTTTCAGTAATTCTTAATGTTATTTTTTTTAACCTATGGGTATTTATTATTAAATTTATTAGTGTATTTAAAATTTTCAAATTGTATTAAATAAAACTATAGAGAAAATTTGATAAGCATTGGGTTAAGAAGCATTGGAGTAAAAAGTGAAATTTCATTAAAGGAAAGTCAGTGGATAAATTAAACTATCTGAATAATTGCTTATGATAGGAAGATTTTTAAATATAATTTAAAAGAATGTATTCAATAATAGGTACTTGCTCTCCTTTTAAAAAAGTTATTTTGAAAGCTAGAGAGATAACTAACTAAACTTTTTTTTTCCTGTTTGGATTGAGGTAGACAAATGTAACTTTTTACTTATCCTAAATATTTTCCATCCTTAGCCATATCTCATTTGGCTGAATACAGATCAACACACACATTTCCAATTTTTGAGAATTTCACAATAGAGCTTAGTCAAATATGGTTAAATTAACACTTTATAATGAAAGGTGAAGATACATTGATGCTATATAAAAAGATGAAATATGGAGATATCAGCTAGAAAGAAAGACGGTAGAAGTTGTATGTTGGGTGGAGGGGTGGAGCTTTGTTTGGAACCAGAGTTTTCACCCTTAACATAACCTGTGGATAACTCCCTACCCCCAGTCCTGAATTCCTGGATCTCTGCTGATGCTTTTGTGCTGGCTGGAGGTCTTATGTCCCTCACCATGCTTGCTAAAATTTGCTCATCCTACCTTTGAAGACACAGATCAGACAGCATTTCTCTGCCTTCCTCCCCACCCCACTCCGACAGCAATCATGGATCCATTTACTCCAGAATTTACCTCCCTTTAATCTGTACTTTCATAGAACTTTGCCTGTTTATAGTGTTAGTAACAAAACATTCTTATTTGTCTTTCTTGCGAACTGTGTCTTTGAGATCCTCAAGAACAGTACACAGTTTTTGGAGATGAAGAGAATTAGAATCAAAGACATAGTCACCCTCTTAACTAGCTAGCCAACTTTGACAAGTATGTTAATCTATAGTTTCCTCATCTGTTAAAACTGGAATAATAAAATTAATTTCATATGGTGATGGCAAAGACAGATTTAGATAAAATGGATAATGTGCTTAACACATTGCTTGTCATAACACTTATGGTCCCATATTCCCATACAAATTCCTTACATTTATTTGTTGAAATTTAAATTCCTAGGGTATCTATTAGTTGTTAAGTGCTGAGTATATGGCATTTCCTTTCCATTCCTTTCCATTTTTCGTCCTCCTATTCATCTTCAGTTCTAGTCTGAGCATCAAGAAAACGCCTGACAAACAGTTAAAAATAATTATATTGAATTGAATTATGTGTGTATATTTTTTGAGTGGTCTAATTTTAATAAGTGTTATAAAATGCAGCAGTTAAAAAGATGAAAAATAAAATAAGCAATCATCCCATTGTCATCAGACATCACATACACAACACATGTGTACACACATACACAAAATACCTTCTTTCTGCACTTTTATCATGAAAGTGTGTTTATGTCATATGTATTATATATATCACTTACTGTAATATAATACAATATATAGTATCCATAGTGTATATACTGTACCTTATATATAATATAATACATATACTATATGTATAGTATGCATATATTATTGACATATAATATATACATACATATTTTAGCTTACATTTTTCACTTTAATATTCTGTTTCAGTCATCTTCATGTGGTTAAATATTGTAAACTATGTTATTTTAAATACCTGAATACTGTCGCTTCAAGGGGTGCACTATCATTTATTTAATCCTTTTGTTGTTTAGGTAAGAAAATGGTTAACATTTTTAAGTCTTTATCTCTAAAATATAACATATTTATATTTGCTTCCAAAATTAATATTTCTCATCATATTAGTTATATTTTGTGTTGTGTGTTTCTTTGATGTTTTGGGGTTTTCTGAGGAAACTGTAGAGTACACTAAAAACAAAGTAGGTTATACTCTCTTTTGTTAAATTAATGTTGATAAAGATACACTGAGCAGATGTATATGAGAAATGTCCTGTACATAAAACAGCTTTATATTTTAAGTTTTGAGGAAACTGTTGTAATCACAGGCAAAGAAAGCCAATCAATGCAGTTATCAAAATGACTGATTTACCAATTGAGTATTTTATGAATTCATAAACACTCTTTGTTACTAAAGAGATGTTACAGAAGTAATGTCACCCAGGACAGATTTACCTTGCTGTTTTATTGACAGTTTTATAATTTATTTTAGTTTTCCTCTTTTTTGGTCATTTTTCTTCCTTTTGAATAGTCACTGTTAATACACTTTTGTTTCCCTTACTAATTCACAAAATGCTTCACTGAAGTGTTTTTAAATAACAAAATCATTAACAACTAAATAATTATATATGCAGGTACCAACATCCATGGATTTTCATTTCTACTATTGGCATGATATTCTTGGCCTAATTTCCTGTTTATTCATCTATGTAAGCCAACATACTCAATAATTTTTATAATTTGAATCCAGATAAGTCAATATTGTAAATAAGCTAGGGTACTTGGGATACATCGATGACAAATCAGACTAAGATCTCTGAAATAGAGTAGTTTACTAAAATTTTTATTTTCTCTTTATTGTTACAGCTGGTAATTTTATTTTAGATAATACATATATTGGTAACCAAAGCAGATGCTGTTGTAACAACAAAAATTAAAAATTCTAAAAAAAAAAGAGCAGCCTCTGTTAGAGGTTGTTCACTAGGCAGAGAGGAAATTGGTAATAGACCTGGAAATTTGGAGACAGAACCTCCTCCTTGGTAAAAGTGCAAGAGATGCAAAGTTGACCAGGTTACCTTCTGAGACTAAGGCTCTATGGGAAAACATTTGAGACAGAGAGTTGAAGCATTTACAGATCTCAGACCCCCAAATTTATCCCTTCCTACTCCAGGTAACCATGAGATTGTGTACTATGTCTTTGAGATTTGCAGATATTAACTACTGTGTATAAAAACAGATGACAAACAGATTTCTTCTGTATAGCACAGGGAACTATATTCAATATCTTGTAGTAACCTTTAATGAAAAAGAATACGAAAGCAAGTATATGTGTATATACCCGTGAGTGGGACATTATGCTGTATACCAGAAATTGACACATTGTAACTGGCTATACTTTAATAAAAAACATAATAAATTTGAAAAAAAAGACAGTTCACAGAAAATTGGGGGTGGAGTGGGTTCATATTGGACCAGTGCAGAAGAAATGTTTACTTTAGCTTCACCTAACTAAGCTTTGGTCTATTCCTTGGTGATGTGTAGTTATATTTTATAGTATATAAATGTCATTATTTTTTAAACATTAAAGATATGTTGAGTGTGCATTTGCTCTTAACTGGCTGAGTTCAGCAAGGTATTAAAGAAATGAGCTCAGGCAAGACATGGGCAAGTTTGATAGCAAATAATGAAAGCTAATAGAAAGAATCCAAAATCTTGGGGCCTCCAGTATTTGAAAAGTTAACTATTTCTAGTCCTCAAAAGTAAAAGATGTGATTGAAAAAGGATTTGGATGGCATAGGACCATTCAGATTTATACCTCCAAGAGTAGATTAAAAATAGGGCCTTCCAATTCAAACTCATTCTTTCAGGCAGCCTCAAGATGTGTATTAATTTGAGAGCAATAACCAAGGAAGTTAAATACAGAGACATATATCAGTTTTAGAAGTTTCCTCTGGAAAAGATTTTTGTGTGGTTATTGGCTCAAAAAACTAACTATAAATAAATGGATCTCAATCCCACTGAATTTTTGAGAAAATTATGTTGTCAAATAAGTTATTGATTTAAAAAGCTTTGAATATTTGATTCTTTTATTTTTTATTGAGTGAAAGATTCTTTAAATTCTGCAATGCTTTATAATTTTCAAAAGTTTCACAACCTGATTTCATATAATCCCATCATAAACCTTTTTAAAAAAACCTCCTACACCTATATTGCCTCTCTCCCTTCCTGTCTCCCCACTGGTAACCATTAGTTTATTCTCTATATCTGTGAGTCTGCTTCTTTTTTGTCTTATTCACTAGTTTGTTGTATTTTTTTAGATTCTGCACGTAAGTGATTATCATACAGTATTTGTCTTTTTCTGTCTGACTTATTTCACTTGGCATAATGCCCCCCCAAGTCCATCCATGTTGCTGCAAATGGCAGAATTCCATTCTTTTTTATGTCCAAGTAGTACTCCATTGTACATACACCACAGCTTTTTTTTAACATTTATTACTGATTTATAATCATTTTACAATGTTGTGTCAAATTCCAGTGTTCAGCACAATTTTTCAGTCATTCATGGACATATACACACTCATTGTCACATTGTTTTCTCTGTGAGTTATCATAACATTTTGTGTATATTTCCCTGTGCTATACAGTGTAATCTTGTTTATCTATTCTACAATTTTGAAATCCCAGTCTATCCCTTCCCACCCTCTACCCCCCTGGTAACCACAAGTCTGTATTCTCTGTCCATGAGTCTTTAGATTCCACATATGAGCGATCTCATATGGTATTTTTCTTTCTGTTTCTGGCTTACTTCACTTAGAATGACATTCTCTAGGAGCATCCTTGTTGCTGCAAATGGCATTATGTTGTCGGTTTTTATGGCTGAGTAGTATTCCATTGTATAAATATACCACCTCTTCTTTATCCAGTCACCTGTTGATGGACATTTAGGCTGTTTCCATGTCTTGGCTATTGTAAATAGTGCTGCTATGAACATTGGGGTGCAGGTGTCATCCTGAAGTAGATTTCCTTCTGGGTACAAGCCCAGGAGCGGGATTCCTGGGTCATATGGTAAGTCTATTCCTAGTCTTTTGAGGAATCTCCACACTGTTTTCCACAGTGGCTGCACCAAACTGCATTCCCACCAGCAGTGTAGGAGGGTTCCCCTTTCTCCACAGCCTCTCCAGCATTTGTCATTTGTGGATTTTTGAATGACGGCCATTCTGACTGGTGTGAGGTGATACCTCATTGTAGTTTTGATTTGCATTTCTCTGGTAATTAGTGATATTGAACATTTTTTCATGTGCTTTTTGATCATTTGTATGTCTTCCTTGGAGAATTGCTTGTTTAGGTCTTCTGCCCATTTTTGGATTGGGTTGTTTATTTTTTTCTTATTGAGTCGTATGAGCTGCTTATATATTTTGGAGATCAAGCCTTTGTCGGTTTCACTTGCAAAAATTTTCTCCCATTCCGTAGGTTTTCTTCTTGTTTTATTTCTGGTTTCCTTTGCTCTGCAGAAGCTTGTAAGTTTCATTAGGTCCCATTTGTTTATTCTTGCTTTTATTTCTTCTAGGAGAAAATTTTTGAAATGTATGTCAGATAATGTTTTGCCTATGTTTTCCTCTAGGAGGTTTATTGTATCTTGTCTTATGTTTAAGTCTTTAATCCATTTTGAGTTGATTTTTGTATATGGTGTAAGGGTGTGTTCTAGCTTCATTGTTTTACATGCTGCTGTCCAGTTTTCCCAACACCATTTGCTGAAGAGACTGTCTTTATTCCATTGTATATTCTTGCCTCCTTTGTCGAAGATGAGTTGACCAAAAGTCTGTGGGTTCATTTCTGGGCTCTCTATTCTGTTCCATTGGTCTATATGTCTGTTTTGGTACCAATACCATGCTGTCTTGATGACTGTAGCTCTATAGTATTGTCTGAAGTCTGGGAGAGTTATTCCTCCAGCCTCTTTTCTTTCTCTTCAGTAATGCTTTAGCAATTCTAGGTCTTTGATGGTTCCATATAAATTTTATTATGATTTGTTCTAGTTCTGTGAAATATGTCCTGGGTAATTGGATAGGGATTGCATTAAATCTGTAGATTGCCTTGGGCAGTGTGACCATTTTAACAATATTGATTCTTCCAATCCAAGAGCATGAAATATCTTTCCATTTTTTAAAGTCTTCTTTAATTTCCTTCATCAATGGTTTATAGTTTTCTGTGTATAATTCTTTCACCTCCTTGGTTAGATTTATTCCCAGATATTTTATTACTTTGTGTGTTATTTTAATACCATAGCTTCTTTATCCATTTATCTGTTGATGGATGCTTAGGTTGTTTCCATACCTTGGTAGGTGTAAATAATGCTGCTATGAACTTTGGGGTGTGTGCATGTATCTTTTTGAAGTAGTTTCAGTTTACATCCCCATCAACAGTGTAGGAGGGTTCCCTTTTACCCCACATTGTCGCTGACATTTGTTGAATATTTGAGTCTTAATCCTTGAGTCCCCAAACTTAAAGAACCTAAGTCTCCCCAAGAGATTTCATTCCTGACACCCACCTTAAATATGTCTATGGAGGAAAATGGGCAAGGAAAACCTCTTACTGTTAAGTCTGGAACATGAAGGACAATAGAGAGAAAAATTCCTCCTGGAAAGCAGAATCAAGGGATTCACGGGGAATTTTAAAGCAGGATCCACCAACAGGAGTCGATCATTGTCATGGCCCAGTGATACTGTGTTTTTTTCTTATGTTTCCTGATGAAGGTGTTTGCTTCAGTTATGGTTCCCCTGTGCCACCAATGGGCACCAGTTTATGAGTGTCTGTAGTGGGAAAAAACGTAGACAGATAAACTGACTTCCCATTTATAGAATGCCAGATTATATGCAGCTGCATTTAAATGTGAAGGGGAGTAGTTCTCATAATTTAAATTTCTTGATCTTTGAACCAAATAAAATAACTAAATGGGACTGTGGCTTGTTTGTCTGGAGAAGAGTGTGAGGGTGCTCTGGGTGCAGCAAGTATCTGCACATTGATATTTGTTGGCCAGAGGAGTAAGAAAATCCAGAGACAGCTTGCTGTCTACCAGAGATTTATGTTCTTTGTTTCATAACGTTATCTTTTGGGGTGCAACTTAGAAAAAGATAACTTTTTTCAGCATTCCTTGTCTCTTGAGGACCTATGTGAATAATGTACTCATTTGTTAAGAAGAGAAAACATAGGTGAGGAAAAATATTGGTGTAGATGGTGAGCGAGTCAAGATAGTTATTTTGGACAGGTTTAGCTTGAGTTGGCTATTGGGGTGGAAATTTTGATGTCACGTGTGCAGTTACATATATTGTCCTTATTAAAATTCTTTTATCTTGTGAATGTTTACTAAAGCATACTCATCAGCCTCGTGTTAAAGAAGTACTTACTACGATCATGCTTAGCTTCTCCCTTATTTTTAGAGCTATCATTCTAGAAATGATTGGTCCTGATGGCAAGATCCATTTTCCAAAAAAAGAAGGAAACATACAATATAGTGGCTCAAGACAATGTAGTCAGTGCATCTGAATTTACATTTGTTCTCCAACTTTCAATCTCTATAACAATAACAAAGTTACTTCATCTCTATAAGTTCGCATTTCCTCCAATGTAAAGTGATATAAACTCTTGTCAACTTGATATAAGATTAAATGAGCTAACATATTTAGTATGTAAACCATAGGAAATATTTGAAATATGGTAAAAATAAAATGGCAATAATCGTGGTAGATATGTTGATAAATTCCCTATTATGCAAAAAATTAGTACTAAATCACATTGCATGCTTCTGGGACAAATGATTCATGGTTTAAGGAATGATGGCTTAATGCTATCATACTTTTTTACAATATCCAATGACTTTTCCTTTTAGTAAAACCATGATATCAAACTCCTAGCTCTATTATTTAACTTATAAATGATATCTCACAGTCATAATCTTTTTAAAATGGGTAAATTATTTTTACCAAATACTTTTTCTTGCCAAGGAAAGAATAAAATCTGTTATTTTCTACCTATTTACATCATGTTGTGAAATATTTGTACAATTTTGATTAGAGGAATATAAAGAAAAGGGAGTTGCTTTTTTAAAAACTATTAAGTGCCAATCTCAGCCTTTAATTCAAACTGAAACATTTTTTCATAGTTATTTTTTAAGGTGTTGGCAGTTTTTTATGGTCTGTTCTCAGTGTCTTTTCACAATATGAGGCATATAATCTGTGGGATTTTGTCTTAAAATTTAATTGCAACAAACATTTGATTTTAATGAAAAGTTGAACCAAAGGAAATTCTCACCTGACTTTTTTTCCTGTTTTCTGCCCTGAGTTGCTCATTTTTAATAATTCCTTTTTACAATATGTCAGAGGTTACAGTATATGTTGCATGTACTACAAATGGCATATCACAAGTTTGTAGCCTATAAGTTTAATTTTCTTACTATAAGCAGAATGACCAAATGCTTTTATCTAGCAATCGTGTCTGTAAATGTATTCTGTGTGTCATATTTCCAATAGTGAGGGATTAAAAAATTATTTTCAGGTGTTATTTGCCTTGCCTGGAAAGAGTACTCAACAGATATAAAAAAAAAATAGGGGGGTGATGCATTTAAAATTAGTCTGGGTTCCAAAAGTGGATTATATATGATACATGTATAAATAATGCTCCCAAAGTGTAATAAGTGATGCACCAGGAAGGAACATTTTGATACTTTGGCAAAGAGAGACAATAGATTTTGAATCTACTTGCTCTTAGAAATAACAGTTTTGATGATTTTGAACTTGGCTGAATTTTCTAATGTCACTCAATAAACTGTTACAAATTTATTTTGTGCATATAATGAAAGGGCAGAATTCCCAAGCAAACAAAACACATATTTTATTAGTCTGCTTATGTTCCAAACAGGATAAGTTACTGACAGTGAAACAGCTTGGTTTAAATATTCTAGTTCATCTTCCTCCAAAGACTTTTTTTTGACAGGTTGACATTCAAAACTATTGATGACTGTATTCACATATTAAAACCACTTTTTAAATTGCTTTTAACCAACATCCTTGTATTTGTCATTGTCCATCATATCTTCTCTATCTTAAGTCTAAGGAAATAATCTCCCACCTTTCACTGTTTTTTTTTTTTAATTTTCACGCTTTTCAGTATGCTTCTACATATATGTTGTCATTTACTATTCATGACATCCTATTAGAGAATTAAGACAAATTTTTACCTTCACTCATTTTGCATGTAGGAAACAACAAACATTGTGAGAAGTTGGTGTTGCAAGCTAGTTATCGATACCTCCAATATTGGAATGTAACTATAATTGTTCAAATTAGGACTCAATTTAGGGTTTCTTATATCATAGAAATATTATTTGTCCTAGTGTGTTCTCCCTTTTAACTCTTTCTTCTATTATTTGTACAATTTCTCACAGCAAGTAGCCACAGTAAGCATGGAGACCATCTCATAGTGGTCCCACTGTTTCATTAGTATATCAGCAAGCCCCTGTTACCTCACAGAATTAAAAGTGTTTGAAGTCATGAGGAAAATAAGTGAAATGAAAATATTTCAAACAGCATGACTGGTATTGTAAACAGTTGATAAAATTCAGTTTCAATTCATATTTATCTAAAACATAGAATGCACATATTTAAAACTTCTAGAATAAAACAGTTCTCAATTTAATTGTACCCTTAGTAACAACAGTCAGCTGTTTTGGGTCTTTTTTTTTTAATGTCAAGGGAATCATTTTGTAACATCTTTTCAAGGACAGCCTGTTTCTATTCCACAGAAGACTCAATTGCATCTTGTTTCTTTATTAACTACTTTTTTTTTTTTTAGAATTGTGACACACTTCCATTAAGTTCATGTGGCTGTAGTCCTATATAGCAAGGCGGAAGTTCCAAAGTCAATACAAAAAGAACTCCCTTTTAAGCCTATAATCAATAGTTGCCAATGATGTATAAGCATCGATTATTAACAATGGACGTGGTTAAGTTGTTTTACTTACGTCTGCTTTTAAAGCACTTGTAATGGATTGCTACTGTCAGGTGCAGCCATTAAACAGAGTTCGTTCCGCTGAAAGCACAGAGAAGGGTCAGAATTGTTGGCCAGAGATATTTAATAATCCCAGGTTATTTCTCTTTGATTTAAAAATTCACCCTCTGTGATATGCTAAAAAAAAAATCTGACTTACAGATGAATTTCTGCTATATTATTTATAAAATATAAATATTAGGATTATTACATGTATTCAGATTTTATTGAACCTGCAATAAATTTACTACAAAACCAGAATTTGCCAAAGATTAGACATGAATTTTTTCATAAAGCATTTCCAAATAAAAGTCAGAAATCTTTACTGGAATAAGGAAATAAATTACAAACCAAGTTGAGGTAAAGTCTTGGCATCAGGCAGCACAGGGCAGCACTATAAAATTGTGATAAAATACATTAAGTGATTTTTTTTTGAAAGGTATTACCTAAAGACCTAGAGGAGATCCCTGTGGAGCAAAATTTTAGATTGAAATTTATCCAGAGTATCAGGGCCAAGTGTGAAAAACAGAACTTTCAGTAAGACTCACTTAAATTTCAAAACTAGAAACCTAAGTAGAATAAAAGGCAGGCAAATGGTAGAAAAATCACTCAACACCTTGAGTTTATACTATGAGAAAAAAATGGTGTGAAACCAAGGAAGACATATGCAGAGATCTCACTAGCTTTTCTGGAATAGAATGACAAGGGTTGGACCTATTCAGAGGGAAAAAGATCATGATGAGATTATAAATAGAGTATCATCTTTAAAAACTGTGAATCACTCTATTGTACACCTGTAACTTGTATAGTATTATATATCAACTATACTTTAATAAACAAAAATAATAATAAAAATAAAAAACATGATCACTAATTCATCATCAGCTATATGTAATGTGCCAAATTCCTGCTAGTTTTCTCAAGTATTATCTTTAATTCTTAAAATAACCTTGTAGGGAAACCATTATAATAATTTTTATTCCATGTGGGTAACTGAGGTTCAGAGGTGTTTAATAGCATGCCCAAGGCAATAGGCAATATAGCTAAAAAATGAACACAGCACAGTTAATCCTTATCTGATTTATGGTCTGTCATTGGTATCTTTTGTAGCAAACAGCTTAGACCAAGAATAGAACTTAAAATACAATGTTTGGTATGCCTTATAATTTGTACTTTCCCAATATCCCATCTCCTGCGTGCGCTTAATTGCCTAGAAAAATATTAATGTATTAAATTAAACAGAACAGCACTTAGCACTGTTAATTCATGTATTAGTGAGTGATATCCGAATATATTTCCTTATTATCAAATTCTAACTCTTCTGAGTTTCTACTAAGAACCGAATTTCTACTAACAATAGCAGCTGAAGTTGTGGATTGTCTTTGATTGACCTGCAGCATGATTTCTTCCAGAGTTTTCTGTGACAAATGTTAGGGTCTCTGACACACAGTTCTGGTTCTTCAAGGCTTGGTAGACACTGGCTGCCCCCATGTCCTTCCTAGCTTACTTCCCTCACTCTGAAACCTCCTGCTGAATATACATAATAACTGAGAATTTCAAAAGGGAAATTTTCTCCCAGGGGATTTTTTCTCTGCATTCTGTCAAAAAATTACACTTTTTAAACTTTGACAAGCATCCTTCTCTGAAGGCTTCCCAGAATAACCTTTCTCTACCAAGGTTTGTATTTTGATTGCTTTAATTATCTTAAATTGTAAAATTCTCCAAACTCTTGCTATTTTTTCTGAATAACATAGAGTGGATCATTCACTTGAAACTCTTTGTTGACACAGAATATCATTGAAGTGTGTATTGAGAAAACTAAGATTAAATATAACTGATAAATAAAAATGAAACAGACTTTTTTGTAGTGTCATTAAAATTTTTTAGAGTTCAGATTTACAGTGATTTAAAACACTCGATTAAAATATGATTCACTTTGATATATTTAAGTACACATTATGTTTTTTGTTTCTTAGTTGTTTGAAAGAAAGTGTTGAATCATCTGAAGACATTTAAATAGAAATTTACCAGCCAAATCATAGTTTCAATATCAAGTTGTTTCTGTCCTCAAAGATCTACATAACTTAGAATTAAAGTTTAATTCTTTAATATAATGAGCCCAGTATTTCCCTTAGACTTTATCAAACCTAGTCCAAACCAGGTTTCTGGAGAAACAGGTTAGTTTAAAAACTTCTTTAAAAATCTGAATTTGCGATTGTGACATTGATTCACTTAAGCATCCATGGAATAAAGAATAAAGGCTAATATACATTTAAAAATCATTTAATTTATATAGGAGAATCCCTTCTTTCAAATGGTTTCTTTTATAAAATATTTTATAAAATATATAAACTTTACTTATTTTATTGGCTTTTATATGTAACACAATTTTCAAACTTATTCCCCAAAAATGAAACCTAATATCTTGGTAGAATCACATTGAAGGTATATTTTCACATGCCTGTGTTATACAGAATTTAGTTTGAAGATTAAGTCATTGTGCTAAGATTAGAAATCTAAAATGTTTGCTTTCTGAAAATAGTGAAGAAAGTGCTTTACCATTTACCTTTGGGAACACTAGGCATTTAACAGGAGAGAACGTGTATTAAAGAGACTGAGAGTGTACCTGAACCTTTCCATTGTGGTCAGATAGATGCTTTTTGCCATAAACTGAAGTGGTTCTACAAGATTCAATTTCACATCACTTTAATAAAATCAGACATGATCAGATTTCCATCTATTCCATTTCTTAAAATTAAAAGACTTTTAAGATATTCTTTAAATTGATATAAACATTTTAAATTGTTGTAAATCAAATGAGAATGGAAACTGATTATTTTCTTTGAAGCACAAGTTATAAAGATTATGTAATATTTATGAAAGAAAATTAAATCTGCCGAACCATATGATATCCTCTATGATAAATTAATTATTTAAAATATAAAGAGATTATCACAATATATCTCTTACTATGCTTTTCCAAAATTAACTCATTAAATTGAAACACTGTGTGCAAAAGAGTCACAGGGACTCAAGCTTGGTACCTGGAGCACAAGATAGCATTTGTTTTGATGATAAAAATACTTAAGTGAAAAAATTTCAGGATGTACATTACTAATCTCAGTTATTGTTATTTTAACTAATTAATGAAAATTCATAAACTACAGAACAAATTGCTTTGTTAATTTTTCTACCAATATACTGCAGTGTCTTTGTTCTTTTTTGGCTAGGAAAACTGCAAAGCATTTAAATTGTCTCAAATTTTTCTCTGGATCTCTCTCTCTTTCTCTTTCTCTCTCTCTGTCTCTCTTTAATTTTTCTTCTATCTCCTAGAGTTCAGGATCTTTTTCTCCACTTCAACTATATTTATTTTGTACTTAATACTGTGTTGATATTACAGTGAAATCGTTAATCTTTTAAATAAAAAGCGGGTGAACAAGTACCACCTTTTTCCAAACTATGTAAGTGTAGGCCAGAGGGGAAAAATAATTAAAAGCAACATTGAATGTAGATCCATTTCTGTCAACAAAAAGAATGAGAAAATCTTCTTGAGAAGATGGCTTTTTGAATTGTAACATATTTTACATTTCCAGAAGTCTTTTTTTTTTTTAGAAATTAAAAAGAAGGTACTCTGTACTTGGTCCTCTGAAAGGAGATGTAGAAACAAAGTGATTGTCTTGTTGAGAGATAAGTAGTTAAGAGAAAGTTTAGGTCTGGTGGCAACACATTCTCTTAGCGTTCCTTCTCTGAGAATTACATGATTTCTTCTTCATTCTGGAATGTTTTCCTGCATATAGAATTCTAGATTAATAGTTCTTGTCTTTCAGGCACTTAAAAAACTGTGTGCTAGCTACTTCTGATTGCAGTGGTTTCTGCTGGGAAGTTTGGTGTCATTGAAGTTATTTTCCCCCATATGTAAGTACTGTCTCACTCACTCTAAGTACTTCTAAAATTTTTTTCTTGGTCTTTAGTTTTCAGAATTTTGACAAATCATGTGTCTTGGTGTGGTTTCTTTGAGTTCATTCTGTTTGGCATTTGTTCAGTTTCTTGAATCTGTAAGATTATGTCTCGCTAAATTCTGGAAGTTTTCAGTTCAGTATTCAAATACATTTTCAGCCCCACCCTTTTCTTCTGTTTTTCCAGGATTCTGATGACACAGATGTCAGATATGTAGTTAAAGTCCCACATGTTCGTGAGACTCTGCTTTCTTTGTTTATTTTCAGTCTGTTATCTTACTTTTGTTTAGATTGGGTAATTTCTGTTTTCTTCAAGTTCACTGATTCTTTCCTCTGTATACCTCATTCTGCTGTTGAGCCAGTCCATCAATTTTTTAAAAAATTATTCTATTTTTTATTTATAAAATTCAATTTAATTTTTCTTATCTTCTATTTCATTGCTAAAACTTTGTTTTTGTTCATTTGTCTTAAGCATTTTAATAATAATTCATTACATCTTTATTATAGATGCTTTGGCATCCTTGAAAGGTCATTTTAACCTAAGTGTACATTGACACATAAATGGATAAAGAAATTTTGTGGTATATATGTATAACAGAATATTATTTAGTTTCAAAAAATAAAATGATCCTACCATTCATGACAACATGGATGACCTGGAGGACATTATGCTAAATGAAATAAGCCATATATAGAAATCAAACAAAACAAAACTATGTGGTCTGACTTATACACAGAATTTGAAAATGTCAAATACATAGGAGCACATATTTGAATGGTGGTGGGGTGGGGAAGCTAGGAAGATGTTGTTCAATGGATATAAAGTTGCAGTTATAAAGAATGAATAAATCTAGAAATTGAATGCACATGATGAATATACTTAGTAATACTATATATACTGCATCCTAGAAATTTGTTAAGAGAGTAGATTTCAAGTAAGGAGTACACATGTGAAAATTGAGAAGGTAGCAGTGGATGATGTCATCCAGTGTCAGAAGAAAATATTGTCCAAAACAGAAGACCTACTTAAAAATAAGCAGAGTATGGGGGGAGCTCAGTGGTAGAGTGCATGTCATGCACGAGGTCCTGAGTTCAATCCACAGTACTGCCATTAAAATAAATGAATAAACAAACAAACAAACAAACCTAATTAGCCCTCCCAAAAAAGATAAAGCTAAATAACTTTGATTTAAAAAAAAAGAATTTCAAAAAAAAAGCAGAGAGAAAGAAATTAGAAAAAATATTATTATTATTATTATTATTATTATTATTATTATTATTATTATTATTATTATTATTATTATTTAGTTTGGCAAGGCTGTACTTGAAACAAAGAGATAGTACCTGACATCTAAGCAAAATTGTTGTAGTAAAATGTTCCACTGTAGAACTTACTTAGATAATCAGACTTAGATAACTTCCTTAGATAATTGAGGTGCCCCCTCACATATCTATATTGGTCTTTTTTTCTTAAAATGAGATATTTCTCCAATGTTGAGTTGACTCATGTATTTTGAATACAAGCTTTTAATAGACTGCTGGTTTCTACAGTGGTGTCTTTGAAGAGTACCCAAGCACAGCCCTTGTAATTGCAGACTCATGACTCATGACTAATCAGCACAGTAGATCCACATTTGAACCAGCTCACCAGTGACCCAGAAGCCTGTTAGAGCTATAAGTCCGTATAACAGGGTGTTAACTTTCCTACAGCCCTTTGGAAATGAAGTGCTGTCCGGTAATCATTAATTTTCATTATTCTTGATTAAATAGTTCTATTGAGAATTGCATGAAAAATATGAGGTAAAATTAGGCTTCGGGAATTCCTACAGAGTTTTACAGACTTTTCAGCACTGTATATTATATACGTGAACTGAGGCTCATTCTTTTTGATTCTCTTTAGAGATAAAATTTTTTTTGTTCAGTTCTGTTTTCTGTAATTCATGCATGAAGAAAACTCAAAATGACAATTGCTTGCATTCAATGTGGAAGAGTATTGGATACTTCGGGGCAGACATTTTATCAAAGTTGAAAGACTTTTCCAGCAGCATGAGTCCCTGTCATTTTTGGTTGGCACTGTCTCACATTTAGATTTCGGGAGGTGCAGCACCATTGAATATGCTTTGATTCTCATTTAGACATCAAGTTTTAAGTCTCAATAATATTTTCACCACAAAAAAAGCAGTACTGCCTTAAAATTCTCTACTAATAAATGCATAAGACATGGAACAAATTAAGATTTAAAATGCACATTAACTGCATCCTGAATTTAGTAACACTCCATATTAATACCAGATGCTAAAATCCAACAGAGCTGCTTTGTGAAAGTGGAAATTGAATATATGATCACATGTCTAAATTTCTTGTTACTCACTGTAAAGATTAATAATGAAATTCAAAAGAAGAAACAAACATTCTGAAACAGCATCAGCATATGCTGTGATGACCTCTGTATTCTCTTGCCCCACTGCAGGGGGCCAGCTCCACACACCACACAAATAAAAGATGCAGCTGGGTCTCACAGACAGTTGTGCGGGGGACCAGCCTGACACATCAGTGTGTCTGCAGCAGACACAGCTGGACCTCTCAGCCAGCCAGGCCGGAGCCTGCCCTTCCTTACAGTGTCCCCAAAAGAGTCACCTCCCCAGCTAGCAGGCCTGGCAGGCAGCCAGCACACCCCCAGCAGTTACAGCCTAATCACAACAGGAGGGTGCATGCAGCCCAACCAGGAGATAACCTGTGAGCACCTGGCTCTTTAACCAGGGAGGACTGTGCCCCTGGGTCCCACAGATCACCTCGTATGTACGGCCACACTTTCAGGGCCAGGAGACATAGCTAACATATCCAGAAACAAACAGAGAGTTAAGCAAAATGAGGAGACAAAATACCTTCCAAACAGAAGGACAAGACAAAACTCCAGAAAAAGAACAAAATCAAGTGGAGATAAGCAACTGACCAGATGAAGAGTTCAAGGTTAATAATCACCTACTGTTTCACCTACCTAACATGCTCAGAGTTTCTCTTTCTCTACAGACTTCTCAAGGCAGAAATTAATAGTGTACCTCTGAGAAATCAGTAGTGCCATTAGGCCTGTGTTGAAGAAAATTCTGAGCCCCATCTGTATTCAGTGCAATAGAGTTTTGTGAATTTTTTTCGGTCTTCACCCTTAATGCCTGCAAGTGGAAAAGTGTCACTTGAGGGTATATTCATAGAGAGTACATGATGAAAGATTAAGATAGTATTTTCAGAGCTTTGAAATTGGATGATTTTAGTTTCTAAGCCTGGATCTGTGAATTACTAATTGTGTATCCTTGACAAGCTAGTTTGACTCCTGGTCTCCTGGTTTCCTCATCCATTAAGTTCACTAATAATGTCCGCTGAAGAGGTTTAGTGTACACACAAATGAAAGGAGTCGTGTGTGGAAAATTTAGAGAAGTGCTTTATGTGTGAAAAGTGAAAAATATGTATGGTTGATGTTGTTTTTGTATCTACTGACCACTCAGCCACTATCTCTTCTTCCTCTGTGCTGTCAGAGTGCTTGAACCATAGCTTATACATGCCTTCCACTCTGCTGTGACTATATATCAAGGCATGGATTTCTGTCATTAAACTCTGAACTTCTCTAGGTTAGAGCCTGCATCTTACTCTTTAATGTATTTCCAGCAGCTGTCTCAGTGCCAGGCATGTAGAAACACTCAATAAATCTTGAATAATTGACTAAATAAAATAACAAAGGAATGACTTACTATATACTTAGATCTGGCTCAAACCCTCCCTTGGTCACAGGATTTTCCCTGTGATGCAGTTTGTTCAAATGTATCTTTCTTCCATCTTAATGGCAGTCCTTATTATAGATTTTCATTGCAATATACAATTAAAGGTATGTACTTTTCCTTTAAAGTAAAAAAATGAGGGGACAGAAACTTCATGAATTCATCTTTGTACTTGTTATTGTCACACATAAACCTAATGAGGGAGAAGGCATTAAACAAATAAGTATTATGCAAAACAGAATTATATGTGTATTATAATAATATGGAAATCAAGCAAAGCACTCTGGAATAACAGAAGGGCCCATTGATTTTGACTGGAGATCTGAGGAAAACTACACTTAATTTTAGCATTTGAAAAAACTTTGAGGCAAGAGTACAGATTTGATAGCAGAAATGAGAGAGAGTTCATTCTTTCATTCCCTTTCTTGAAATACATATTATTGTGATAAAATGTCTTTATTTTTCAAAATATTTAGTGTGATTTATGTTATCTTTCTCTCATAAATACGGGTTAATATTTGGGTGAAGAAATAATAAATGGATACATGTCCCATTTCTTCCTCCAGTTTCTTTCTCAGAAGTAAATGTCATGGTGGGATAGTGCAGCATACAAGAACACATATTGTATGGTTTTATATTTCCTAATAGAAATACGGCTATTATTTGAATAGTGACAATTTCCTCAAAACGATGTTATACAAATACTTGATTTAAAATATTTTATTGAAATACACAATGTACAGGATGGAAAACATATGCATAAAATGTGTATAGCTTCTTTAATTTTCACAGTGTTAACGCAACTGTGTGAGAATCTCTCACATCAAAATATAGAAAATCACCATGAAAACCAGAAATATTTCCTGTGCACCTTCCTTGGCATTATGCCCCCAAAGAACTATTATTCTGAATTCTGTCAGCAGTGATGAGTTTTTCTTGGTTTTGGAATTTCCATCGATGAAATCATATAGTGCTTATTCTTGATTCTGACTTCTTTCACTGATGATTATAATTTGAAATTAATCTGTGTTGTTGCATGTAGCAGTGATCTGTGAGGGTCATCCATGCTGTTGCACATAGTGGGGATTTACTACTTTAGGTTACTAAACAATGTTACATATGAACATAGGTCACAATTTATTTGTCCGACCTTTCTATTGTTGATGGAATTTGTGGTATTTCCAGTTTGGTGCTATTACAAATAATGCTGGTTTCACAATTTTATGCATGTCTTTTGATGTGAAGTTATGTAGGAGTGAAATTGGTATATAATAGGATATGCATACATTGAACTTACTATTTTTAAAATGGTTGCACCAGTTTACAAACCTGCCAATGATAAATGTAATTCCAATCACACTATATCCTCACCAACACTTTTTTTCTTTTTAGTTGAGGTGGGATATATAGGTAAATAGTTGTGGTTGTGACTAATAATGTTGAATATCTTTTAGTAGGTGTGTTGCAGTTTTAATATCTTCTGTTGAAAAGCATTTTCTAGTCATTCTCCCGTTTTCTTATTGCACAGTCTGTCCTTTCTCATTGATCTGTGGCAGTCTTTATATGCTAATGTATATGAATCTTCGGTCTGAGATACATGTTCTAAATATTTTATTCTCTGGTTTGTACTTTCAGTCTCTTAATTGTAACATATTTTACAAATTCAAATTCGAATTTAAATAAGATCTATTTAATTAATACTTTCCTTCATTATTAATTTGTTGCTCTTTTATTTTTATCTTAAAAAAATTGTTGTTTGTGCCAAAGTAAGCAGAAGATATTCTTCTATAATTCTTTTGGAAAAATTACTTTATTTTTTCCACTTAGGACTACAACTCAACTGGATTTTTTTTTTTTTCATGTGTGTGGCATAGGATAAGAGTCCAGGCCCATTTTTACTTATCTGAATATTCATTTGATCCAGCATAAACTGTGGGAGCCCATGATTGGGTTAACAAATTGTAACAGACCACAGCCGCTTCTGGGCTGGTGGTCCACTTTAACATATTTATAAGAATGTATATTATTCCCCTCTCCCCATGACTTCCCTAAAGGTAAACTGTAGGCCCCCAAAGAAATGAGTCTTGGGCTGGAATGATAAGTTATAAAAAGCTGCAAGCTCGGAGGTGAAAAGGCTGGTTAGCCAATGACGGGTAAGACCCCCAGAGGGGGGCAACCTAAGACAGGCACAGCTACCTGAGTCCAAGAAAAATGTTAAAGCAGCTACTTCTCAGACGTTTTGCCCTGATATGCTGTAAGGCTCGTTGATGTCAACACAAATATGACTTGCTAAAACCTAGAGGGCCTTCTGACCTTGAGCTAGACTCTACACTAAATCCCACCCTGTCTTTTCCTAAATTCCTACATTCCATCTTACAATGCTCAGTGATTTCCTAAATTCCTGCTTTCCATGTCACAGTGGTGAATGGTTTCTCCTTTGATTGTAGACAATAAATGTGGGAGCAGTTGAGATGTTTGGGGAGTTGGCTTCCGACTCCCTCTCGCTCTCTTGACTTTCTCCATAGAGTCTTGAGTAATTCATTCCGTTTCGGTGGGACTTCTGCTGGCCAGAACCCACGGGTGGTGACGAACCCACAATAAATAGTGGCGATTATTGTTGTGAATGAAGTGACTATATACGCAGATTTGTATCTGTACAGGTAGGTCTGACTCTTTGTTCTATCAGTCTGCTCTTTAATTCTTATTTCAACAATGCTTTTAATTATCATAAACTGGAAATAAGTCTCTACAACAGGTAGTGCAAATCCTTTAACTTTGTTATTCCTCACAAGGGTGTCTTCACTGTTCTTGCCATTTGCATTTCCGTATGTCTTAGATTTATTTTGTCAGTTTTCTCAGGCAAAAAAAAAAAAACTGCGAATTTTATTTTAAATTGCTTTGGATCCATAGATGAATTTTAAAAGAATGAACATTTTTATAATGAATCTTTCTATTTATAAAAAGGATAAATTTTCAATTTATTTAGATTTTTTAATGCTTCTCAGAAATACATTTTAGTTTTCTAAGAAGTTTTCCACATCTTAATTGCTAATTCAAAACATGGTTGATATTTTTGGTACTATTACAAATGAATTCTTTTATTAGATCTTCTAATAGCTTGTTGCTGATGTATAGAAATGCAATTTAATTTTGTATATTGGCATTGTATCCAGAGATTGTGCTAAATTTATTTAATAGTTCTAATAGTTTACATGTATACTCTTGGGATTTTTTTATATAAACAGTAATGCCTGTGTTAAGACAGTTTTATTTCTCCTCTCTTTGTAATACTTGTATTTTTTTATGTTGCCAAAATAACATGAAATATAAATAATGTTAATAAATAGACTTCTCTAATTTCCTGCAGTGAGATTCCACTATTCTCTCTTTTAATGCAGTACTTCGTATAAATACTCATTTATTAAAAGAAGGATCACCCCTACTGTTCTTGGCTACCCTGATTTTTGGTGTGGCTTATTTTAATTTTGTTTCCTTGAACCATGATTGAGTGCTGAATTTTATCAAATATATTTATGCATTAAATACAAATTTTCTCATTTGGTCTCCTAAGTAGTGAGGTGCATGATAGATTTTTAAACATTTAAACACGCTTGCATCCTGAAATCAACTGTAGTTGACTTTTATTTGAGGTATTAGTTCTTCAAGTCCTGGCTGCCTTGGTAAGTCAGTGAGATTGCTACAAACTGAAAGTTTCTGCTTTCTGACAGCCAAAATTACCAAGGGAAAAAAAAAAATGCCTGCAAAAATATAGGTCACCTCAATGTGTTTTCTTCTTCCTAAATCTTGGCCTGAGTACTGACTACCCACCAGTGCCTTCGAACACAGATTTGTGTTTGTTTTCCACTTTGTTTTTTTTTTTCCTTAAAAAAAATATTACTAGTATTTGTGGTCTGATTATGTCTATACTGTCAAAGCTGGAAGCAAAATCTTCAGTAATTTATTTTCATTGTGAAAGTTTATAAATTCTTGAGATCAGGGAACTAAAATGTCCCAAATCTAATTTGTGACAGGCACAGTGACAATGTAAGATATATTTTGTTCTTATCCATCGCAGAATTTTAAACTTTCTTAAGGGACCAATCATATAGGAGCATGTGGCACAAAAATCTTTATACTCACACACAATAAAGGGAAAGATACACTTCTTAGAGTCCAGGAAACTCTGCTTAAACCTGCATTCTATAAAATACCTCTTTTGGAAATATTTGCCATTAAAAACAAATCTGCATTTTTGGGGAAAAATGATGTGCTGGTCTTCCTAGACAGTGTCTATAAGTTGTTCTGAATCAAAAGACTAGCCAGCCACCGGAGAGTGTCATCATTTCCCGATTTCAGAAATAACAGCATTTACTTTAACTTATTTTGGGTGTCTTTTTACACTTTTAGTATACCAGCTGTGATATAAGGCAAAGCGCAAGATTCCTTCACGATCATGCATAAGTGCAGAATGTAAATACACTATCATATTTGCATAAGAGTTTTAGCACAAACAGAATCTGAAACTGATAGAAATCATATTGATCTTGAATACCTCACATTGCATTCGTATTAATAATGAATGTGACAGGAGCATTATAAATACGCAAAAGAGTAACACATCAGCCTAAACATCACCAGTAATTTGTAAACTTACACTCATAGGAAACCACTAATGGAATACAGTACATTTTCTTTTCTATGAATAGTCAAATGTCATGCATAATGTAACCATGCAATTGCTAATAGCAGACTTAGGCAGGATCATTTAAACTTGTTATTATGGGCAGTATGAACTGATCTTTGAAGTGGCCTATAATAAAATACTTCCCTGCCTTTACCCTGTCTTGATTGTTCAGTTGTCTTTTCCGCAGAGCTTGTATTTATAGGAATCACAAAAATGTTTACTTTGATATTTGGGGAGTACTTCTCATGCTCTATCAAACGTAGGAGAGTGGTGACCAATGATGAATAACTAACAAATCAAAGTCAAAAGTCTCTGAAGCATCTGTTCAACCTTTTTAATGTCAGAATATTAGAACATTCTTTTAGAATATCCATTATCACATTATACCTTCATGATATATATTTTTAAAACAGTCTTTGTTTATATAAAAGATTTTATGGAAATGGTAATACTGAGGTCATTTGCAAATTAGGTGGAGCAGAGTCTTAATTTTTGGAGTTCACAGGCTAATTAACAGCACAGAAACCTAGGATAAGTATTGGAAGCTCCAAGAAAATGCTCACTTATGGAAAAATCCTGCTTGATTTAAATATAGTGAAGATTTCTGGTCAGACAGGTTACATAGGTTATAGTCAGTAACATAATAATGGATAAATGATCCTAGTAGTTTAGCTCCGCTTGGAACCCCTAAGAATTCTTGAATTCTTAGAGTTATAGAATACCATAATATATTCTCAAGGCTAAGAGTGTATCTAGCACCTATTTGGTCTTTCTACAAAAGTACTACAGAAGAAACCATTAAGTTTCAGAGTACCCCAACCTAGGATTTTTTTAAATACTTTGTATAGGAGACTAATAATACTTTATTATGTGGTTTTATGGCACCATATAAAATTTTACTTTTAATATAGGCAATTAGTGAAGGTTCTTAATGTATAATATCAGAAGCCATTGACTGATTTAAAATTCTATAAAATATATATTCATAAGATAGTTTCATAAATATGTATTGAAATATTCAGTATATACATTATAGTATTTGAATAGGTCAAGCCCCAAAAGTAGAGTCTACTTAATTAAGTTATATGAAACTATGCAAAATCTTGTCTCTAGATTAGAAACTCATTAAAATATAATTATACAATACATTGATATTCCCTTCAGTTGAATTGGAAAGCCACACTCCACTCTTGGGGGTTGTCTGCATGCAATGACTGACAGAGGCAAAGGTGAAATTGAGACACAGTGCTAAACTGGGACATACTAAAAGTCATTTCTGACTGGAATCTCCTTATAGGCTCTGCTGATACCTTTGTTAATACTACATGAAGCTCAAATTCTTCCTTTCCCCAGTTGATGATCCCTTTATTATTCTCATAGATAAATATTTCAAGAATGATCCTTAATTAGCTTATTGTATGCTAATCTTCATCTCAGAGTGTGCTTCCTGGTTAACTCAAATGATAACAAGTCCTTTGCTACACACTCTCTGAGAGGCAAATATCAAGACAAGTCAATGTGCAAGGATTTTATTATGTTCAATGCTTATAAGAACAAATGGAGAGAGATCCAGGAGGAGCTTGGATAGTCATCAGACCCTGAAGGAAGTCTGACCTCAAGTGAAAGATAAAGGAGAAGTTACATGATGGAAAAGTTCTGGACCGTAAAATAGTACAATGTTTGACAAAGTCACTGGAGATTCTTGAATTCTTAAATCAAAGCCAGCCCTCAGAAGAATCCTGTGCCCCTCAGTAATTGGATTGCTTTAAGAGGTATACTGTGTCCCCCTGTATCCTTGGGGGTTTGGTTCCAGGACCTGCCATGGATACCAAAACCTGTGGATGCTCAAGTCCCATAGTCATTCCTCCCTATCTGCAGTTCTGCACCCTCAGTTCAGTCTGAGGATCTTGTAGTACTGTATAGGACTATTTGAAAATAAATCCATTTATAAGTGGACTAGTGCAGTTCAAACCCATGTTGTTCAGAGGTTCAGAGGTCAGCTGTCAATTATTTAACTTGGCTAGTTCTCACAGCAAACCTGTGAAGTACGTGTTCACATACCTCATTTTACTGAGGAGAAACAGTTTCCCTAGAACGTTAACTGCCTAAACTCACCTAGCTTGTGAGTTACAGAGCAAGTGTTAAGCTTCTAAGGTCCCAGGGTTTGTGCTTCTAAGGACGACACTGTAATCACACTTCCTAGACTTGGAGGAAATGAGACTAGGACCTGAGATCCTCCCACAATTAATATATTGTGAGTCTTTTTTCCAACCTTCCCATAATGAAACATAAGACCATTGTTAGAATGTTACAGAGAAAAGGGAAATTCCAGACTTTTCAAGATTATTAAACACAGGCTATAAATTGACTTGGTTATCAAATACCATTAGTACTTCATACCAATTACCACTTAATTTCTGAATGCATAGTTGGAATAGACAAACTCAGTAATGGCAGAGTTCTTATTGTAGACCCCTGAACCAGCTCATGAGGAAAATAACTTAGGAAAGACTTAGCAGGTGCTGCTGAAAATTCTCTACCTTAATAGAGTAGTAATAAAAGAGAAAAACATTACTTTGTCCCTAAGAGAACTGTAATGATCAGTGCTGTCATTAAAGATTTTTAAAAAGCTATATTTGGGAAGAAACTAATTGAAGAGTGATTAGGAAGAGAGAAATAACCCTGAAAGGAAGTTTAAAATATTGAATCAACTGAGTATCTGGAAGACACTGTTTAACCTAAAAGAATGTTTTGTTGTTGTTGTTGATTATTTTAAAGCAGAAACTACTGTTATGTTTATTTTAGAAGCTCGAGGGTTTCATCAACCTTACTTTGACCTTCTTAATCCTCACCCCCAACCCACAGCAAGCTGAAAGGTAGAGCTCCTAGGACTAGGAGCTGAGATAGAGAAAATAAAAATACATTTTGTTGCAACATTTTATTTTTGCTGTAAGCAATCATTCCTCTACCCCTCCGTATCTATTTATCTCTATCTTTAAATGTATTTATATAGAGATATAACAGACACTATTCTAAGGACTTCTGTAAGTATTAACTGATTTAATCCTCATGATATCCCTATCAGAAAATGTTATTAATCAAATTTTCACCTGAGAAAACTGAAACCAAGGGCTACTAAATAAATTGCCCCAAAGTTCACAGTTGGTAAAGGAAATGGAGCAGGCTTTTTCATGCCAGGAATTAACTCTAGAGCCTGTACAGGCACTTGATAGGCAGTTAAGACATGTCTGTTTTAAATCTTATGGAAATATGAGTAAATTAGTCAATTTAATCAGAGCTTAGAGACCAGGTAGGATGAAAAATTTTTATTTTATTAAGAACTGAGGCAGAGTTTTAGGATTTACCACTTTTTTCTTAGAAATAATAGGTCTATTTGGGGTCACTATGCACAAATTACATATACAAACATTTATACACATTCTTATATGTTTGTATATTATTCAAAGACATAATTTTATTGATAAACAATTTAAGGTACCAGCTAGATGTCATTGGGCATCAGTTACAATTCTACAAAGATGTAGCACAGAGTTACAGTCACAATAATGGCATGTCAAATTGTTGGAAGAAAGTATTGATGTTCAATAATAAAGCAAGCAGAATCTCAGAAGGCCAGATAGTTTGAACATCTTTCAAAAAATGTTATTTATCTAAGATGGCATGCAAAATGCTCTCATTTCAAAAAGAAATGTTGGACGTATCAAAGTATTTATCTTTGTGGCTGGGTTTTGTGGCACAAGAAAAATATAGACTAAAGGTGAATATTCAAGTCTGTCATCTGAATCGTTGGGTACATGTTGCTAAATATTCAGAAACATTTGGTTTGGTATTATATGATGATACAATAGTGTAATAATAATTTTCATGCACATACTATAGTATCATTTTACACAATCTCTTTGCAGCAAGGCAACTTCTAAGATGGCCTCCAAAGAACCCTGCCTCCTGAGATGTTATCTTTGTATAATCCTCTCCCTCTGACTGTAGTCACTTAATTTTAACCAATAAAATATGACAGAGATGATATGTCACTGATGTCACTCATGTGATTAGGTTATAAAAGATTGTGATTTCTGTTTTTCCAACATACTCTCCCTTTCTTTCTGGCTTTGATGAAGCAGTCTGCCATTCTGAAAAACCCGTGTGGCAAGGAACTGAGCACGAGCCACTAGCAAGTCAGGAGAGTAACCCTCAAGCAACTGAACCAGCCAGCAATCACACATGAGTATGAAAGCAGATTACTTCCTAGTAGAACCTTTAGATAAGACTTCAGTGCTGGACAGCACATTGATTGCAATCTTACGAAAGACTGAAGAGACTGGGAGAAAATAAATGTGTTGTTTTGTTGTCTTCTTGTGGCAAAATATACACAATGTTTATCATTTTAACCATCAAGTGTACACCGAAGGAGCATTATACATACATTCGCAATATTGTGCAAACGTCACCACTATTTATATCCAAAACCTTTTCATCATCCTCCAAAACAGTTTATACTCAGGAAAACAGGAACACCTGTTCCCCCTGAGCCCAGGTAAATACTACTGTTGTATCTGTCTCTATGCATTTGCCTATTCTAGGTTCCTCATGTAAGTAGAATCATACAATATTTGTCCTTCTGTATCTGGCTTGCTTCTCGAAGCACAATGATTGTAGCAGACATTAAAATTTCATTCTTGGTCCACCTTGGGTAGCTGCTTTTAAGCGGCCGCCATTGCCTCTAGCGCCCGCCGAGCGTTTGTGGGTGCAGCGGGGTTCTGAACTGCGGGAGAGTCAGGGGTGAGCGAGGAGCGGACTGAAGCATCGTGGCCAAAGGAGCGAGGATGTCCACACGCCTAAGTTCCGAGAAAAGGGCTTCCCGGACACCTCCTGCCTGGCGAGAGCCAGCACCACACCCCGGGACCGTCTGCGAGCACCCGCACCTGAATGCGAGGCGCTCCAGTGCGCGTGCGCGGAAAGGCCCTTCCAGCACTTGATCCCGAGACCCCAACGGCTGGCGGCGCACGGCCTCACCTGGGCGGCCGGGTGGAGCCCGTCTTGGCGCAGCTGTGTAGGCGGAAGCGGTGCTGGGCTCTCCTCGCTCTGCTGGCAGCGCTTGCTCCTCTCTGGGGCTGAGGCTGCCGACGGAGAATGTGTCGTCCACGAATTTTGCCAAGTTTGAAAATAGTGGGAAGATGCCGGGCCGCCATCCCTAGGTGGTCCTACAGTGTAACTGACAGATCCTGCCAGCAGTTTGTGTATGGAGGCTGTGAAGGGAATGATGATAATTATATGACCAAGGAGGAGTGTCTTGCAAAATGTGCTGGTGTCACAGAAAACACCATCGGTGGTCCGGCCACCAGCAGGAATGGAGCAGATTCCTCTGTCCCAAGTGTTCTTAGAAATCAGGATGCTGATGACCTCCCCAGTGATATTTTCAACTATGAAGAATACTGCACTGCCAAGGCGGTCACTGGGCCTTGCCGCGCAGCCTTCCCACGCTGGTGCTTTAATGCCGAGAAGAACTCTTGCGACAACTTCAACTACGGAGGGTGCCGGTGCAATAAAAACAGCTACCCCTCCAAGGAGGAGTGCATGCAGCGCTGCTTCGGCAAGGAGTTGTATCCTGCCCTGCCCCACGGCACTAAAGTGATGGTGGTCCTGGCAGGGCTGTCCGTGATGGTCCTGATCCTCTTGGGAGCCTCCGTAGTCTGCCTAATCAGGGTGGCACGCTGGCGCCAGGAGCGCACCCTCCGCACCGTCTGGAGTTCCGGGGACTACAAATGGCAACTGGCGAAGAACACATACACTTTGTGAACGCCCTGTCGCTGAGGGTTTGCCCTCCTCCACCTGCTGTTGATGAAAGAGAGCCTGGGAAGGGAGGGGAGACAAGTGTTGAATGCGTGTGTACTTTTTTCAAATAAAGTGATTTGTATTTGTGCGATCATTCGTTTTCTGTTTGTTACTTCAGAAGTAACAAGCTTCTTAGGGCTTGCTCCCTGGTCTCCTGGGGTTGGTTTGCTTTGGAAATCCTCTTAGGTAAGGGCTGTGCGCAGTGTACGTGGTCTGGCCCTAGACTGAAGTAAGCTCCTCTTCGAATTACTTCTTTGCTCCTGATACAGTTTTCTATACTTATGTTGAATCTTGTTTTCTCTTTTGCCATCACAAAAGTGATGTTTTAATAGTTTCCTTCATTTGTTTTTTGATTTTTTTAAGTAAGCAGAAACGTAAGTTTTTTATTAGGATTCTGAAAGGAAGAAAGTAAGATGTACAAGTTTAATAAAAAGGGCCTTCCCTTCTAAAATTAAAAATAAGTAAAATAAAACTTCATTATTTTTAATCATTGAATAATATTCCAATGAAGCATAGACCGCATTTTGTTTATCTGTTCATCTGAAGATGGACAGCAGGTTGTTTCCACCTTTTGTGAACAATGCCTCTATGAACATCGGTATACAAATATCTGAGTCCCTGCTGTAAATTCTTTTAGATATATGCCTTGGAGTAGAATTGCTGGGTCATATGGTACTTCCGTTTTTAATCTTTTGAGAAACTGCTGAAATGTTTTCTGCGTGACTACCAGTTTCCGTTGTCCACAGTAATGCGTGAGTGATCCAGTTTCTCCACATCCTCACCAACAACTGTTATACTGGAGCTTTTTATTGACTTATTTATTTTATTATTTAGCCATCTTAGCAGGTGTGAAGTAGTATCTTATTGTGATTTTGATTTGCAGGTCTCTAATAACTACTGATGTTGAGCGTTTTTTCACAAGCAGTTGGTCATTTGTTTATTTTTGTTGAAAACCTTGTTTCAACCCAGTTTTTATTTGGGCTGTTTGTCTGTTTTTAAAAGGGTCCTTTATATAATCTGGATATTAATCTCACACTTAATTTGAAATATTTTCTCTCATTCATTATATTATCTTTTTGCTTTTTGATGCATAAATGTTCTTAATTTTGATAAAGCTTAGTATACTTTTTTCTTTTGTTACTTTAGCTTTGATGTCATATTCATAGGTCAATGACAGACTCAGTATCATGGAGATTTTCTCCATTATTTTTCCTCAGAGTTTTATTGTTTTAGCTCTTGCATTTACATTTTAGATCTCTTTTTAATTAATATTTTCTTATGGTATAGGTAAAGTCCAGATTTATACTTTGTCCATTTTTCCCAGAACCATTTGTTGAAAAGACTTGTTCTTCCCCCAATGAGTAGTCTTGGCATTCTTGTCAAAAATAAATTGACCGTTCATAATGTGAGGATTTATTTCTGGGCTCTCTATTCTATTCGTTTGGTTTATATGTCTGTCCTTATGCTAGTACAGTATCTTTTAAACCACTGTAGCTTTATTGTAAGTTTTGAAATTATGAAGTTAGTTCTTCAACATTCTTTTTTTTCAAGATTGTTTTTAGCTAATCAAGACCCTTGCAAATCTGTATGTGTTTGGGGACTGGCTTTTCTTTTTTTTTCTTTTTTTTTTTTTTTTCCTGCCAAAACAATGAATGTAAGAGTTTTGATAGAGGTTGTGTTAAATCTGTAGATTGCTTTGGGTATTAACTCTTTCACTCCATGACCATGATGTCTTTCCATTTGTTAGGTCTTTTTTAACTTCTTTCAGCTGTTTTCTAGTTTGTAGCATACAAGTCTTTCACCTCCTTGGTTATATTTAATTCTAATTATTTAATTTTTCAGGTGCTACTGTAAATAGAATTTCTTCTTTAATCTCCATTTTGGGTTATTTATTACTGGTGTATGTAAACACAGGTGATTTTTGTGTGTTGCTCTTTTCCCTGCAACCTTGTTGAATTTGTTTATTAGCTTTCTTGTGAATTTTGGGGGGGGATTTTCTATATATAAAATTGTGTCATCTATGAGTAGAGATGATTTTTCATCTTCCTTTCTAATTTGGAAGCCTTATATGTATTTTTCTTGTTTAATAGTTCTGGCTAAAACTTCCAGTACAATGTTGAATGCAGTAATAATGGACATCTGTGTTCATGATCATAGTGGGAAAGTTTTCAGCGTTTCACCATTGTGTATGATGTTAGTTTTGAGTTTTTCATAAACACCCTTTATCATATTGAGAAATTTTACCTTTACTCTCAGTATTCTGAGAGTGTTTATCAGGGAAGAGTGTTACATTTTGTCAGAAGCCTTTCCTGAGTCAATTTGGATAACTATATAGTTTTTTTTTGCTCCACTTCTGTTAATGTGATGTATTACCTTCATCGGTTTACTTATGCTGAACCATTCTTGCATGTACTGGTATAAATCTCATTTAATCATGGCTAATAATTCTATTAATATGTTTTTGGATTTTATTTACTAATATTTTGTTGAAGATTTTGCATCATATTCATAAGAAATATTGATCTGTAGTTTTATCTTCTCATGATGTCATTATATGGTTTTGGTATCAGAGTAATGATGGCAACATAAAATGATCTAGGAAGTGTTGCCACCTCTAAAATTTTTTGGAAAGGGTAAGAATGGTGTTAATAATTAGTTAAATGTTTAGTAGAATTCACGGGTAGAGCCGTCTGGTCCAGGACTATTCTTTATAGGGAGGATTTTGGTTCTTGATTTAATCTCTTGTTATAGGTCTGCTGAAATTTTCTGTTTTTTTCTTGAGTGTAAATTTAGTTTATTGATTGGAGAGTTTTTTTCTTTTTCCTTTTTAATGTTGACATTTATAGCTGTAAATAGCCCTCTGAGTACTGCTTTCACTGCGTCTTTGTATTTTGGCATGCTTCATTTTTGTTTTCATTCTTCTTTATTTTCTAATTTCCCTTACAATTTATTCTTTGGGTTTTAAGAGTGTGTTGTTTAATTTCTACATGTTAATAATTTTTAAAAAAATTTTCCTTCTGTTATTGATGTCTAACTTCACCCTGTTGTAATCAAAGAAAATGATATGTGTGTCATCTAAATCTTTTGAGTATTTAAATCTTTTGAGAATAGTTTTGTGACCTATCGTATGATCTATCCTGGAGAATGTCCCATGTACACTTGAGAAGAAGATGCTATTCTGCTGTTGTTGGGGATTTTTAGGGCAGCGAAACTATTCTGTATTATAGTATATTGTTGGATACATGTCATTATACATTTGTCCAAATACACAGAATATACATCACCAGGGATGAATTCTAATATAAATTATGGACTTACGGACTTTAGGTGATTATGCTGTGTCAGTGTTCATAAATTGTAGCAAATGTACCACTCTGCTGGGGGATACTGATGAGGATGGCTATGCAAGTTTGAGGGCAGGTATGTATGGGAAATCTCTGTACCTTACCCTCAGTTTTGCTGTGAACCTTAAACTGCTCTAAAACACCAAATTCTTAATTTAGAAAAAGAAAATGATCATAAAATATTTCCACAAGTGATTTTTTTGGTTTACTTATAAGTTAGTTATCTTATTTGTCAGAAAATCTTGGGCTGGTCATTTTTGTTCCCACATAGATGATTTTGTTATTTTAAAACTTTTCAGATGTATTTGCAACCTGCAATCAACCCACATATATTATTATTAATCTATTCATGTGTCATAGTTCTTAGCTATAAATTGCAGAAATAAATTCCAGTTAATATAATTAAAAGATGGATTATCAAAAGTATAAGATGAAGCTCACAGAATCTATGTATGGAAAACCTTTTAAAACAAACACCTAGAAAGTGGAAGGGGAAAGAGAAAAGCTGAGAACACAGTGACGTCTCCCAAAGACCTCCAGAGCAGCTCTGTTTATGGTGTGGCACAAAACTGACCGCCATAGCTGGGTTACTACTCTCAGTGGATACTTAAGGCAACACGGTTGGGCCTTTTGATTACAGTGTCCTCAAACTATGATTGGTGGAATGAATCCTAAACTGTCACTGCTATTTTAGGCTATTAACACCAGAGTCAGAGTCAGATATTCAGTGCAGGCTCACTGTTCTAAGTGATACCATTTGACTGGCTTAGCTTTAGTCACATACTGGTGAGCTGGATGCCAAAGTCCGAAGGTAGCAGGAAAAAGGCTCTAGTTACTCGTCAACATTACTAGCAAAAATTCCCAATGTAGTTTACCACTTTGGCTGCCCAACACCCAGGTACATGCTTCTCTGCATAATTAAAACTGTTTATAACTTATTGAATGCAAATATTGTACATTTTACCCAAGACACATTGACCCATCCACAATGTATTATAAGTCACTGCTTCTAGTTCTGACATACTATCAACTCACTATTCTTCATATCACAAAATGAAGCATCACAGTGTATCTTAATCAGTGAATATTTAGGCAGAAGATAAAAATAGTTAAACTATATAAATGTTCACAGGCTATGGCAATAAAGAAAACTAGGGTAGAGACTACAGTATTCATTTCTACAAGTCAAACATTAATTACTTCATGGTAAATTGAGTTGTTTTTTATTACCCTTAATTTACTCAGAGTCACAGCTGGTAAGAAGTGTGGTCAGATTCCAGACCAAGTAGTCATGCTTAAAAGTCTGTGCTGTTAATCTCTAGGCATTATTACTTCTCAGTCCTACTAGCTTTCAGTCCTTTTTCTGGTTTCTGTAATAAATCCTTTTCAGATGCATATTTGTCTCGGGATCTTTGAGATTAAGTTTTCCAGTCTTTATTCTTCTATGAAATTTTTAATGTTCTCATTTCTTCTAATTCAGCCATTGTATTTACTGAAATTCAAAAGTGCAACATTATATTTAGATTTTATTTTTACAGACTAGCAGAGTAAGTGATATTTCTCTGCACTATTATTACTCATCTTAGAGCCTTTTCACCCTACTCCTGATTTTTCCCTTTTGCTTTCTTGTCAGTAAAATTAGTCAGTGCTGTTTTCTCCTACAGACTTCCTGATCATAAGCCTATGTCAGACAGCCTAAATCAAGCCACACACTTGACCCAGTGTCAACTGTCGTGTTTTTATACTATCTTCTTCATCCTAGTGGGACCATTTTTCCTGAACTGAGCTTCCTCAACTGTAACAGAGGTTAGCAATTTGGCCTGAAGTAAAAGGTGTGCACATTTTTTTAGGAATGTCATTTGGAATGTTGTAATTTTTCAAGTCACTGAGTATACCTCTCTCTTAGATAATACCTTTCCACATCATGTAGCCTAATTTATCATAAAATTGTAGTAGAGTATAGCCCTAAATTCTTCTAAACTTAAGGATTTGTTTAAGATGTACTCCATGCACGTATTTTATTGGGAACATAAAGGAAGAGCAGAAGGAAGGCATTCAAGAATAAGATCCCTTACATTGTCTGTTTAACTCTGAACGATCTTTTCATTTTTACCCCTCATGGATGTGTGGAGGATAAGAGTACTTTGACTTTCTCAAGAGAAAAATGCATGCTTAATACAAGACTGATTACAAGAGTAACTGTTTTTGACCTGATTTAATTAGAGTGATTCTAGAGTCTCACAATGCCAATTGTTACTTTTAGATGTAGTTGATCATTTTGGTGATAAAGTCATTCAGATCTAATTTGTCATGAAACGTTTCAATAAAGAAGGTTTTAAAATATTTTCTTTCAGATTTCTCTTTTGACTAATTTTATTCCCCTTTTTATTTTTTACCCTTAATTCTTAAGGCTTAGCGTTTCCTCCTTAACCTTTTTCACATCTGAACTTCCTTTTAATCTATCTTCTTAGATCAGGCCTTTATCATCTCTTGACTACTATTTTAAGGTTTCCTGTGAGATAGATTATTAATACCATGGAAATGGGGACTATGTCTCTATGATTCCCTTTTGTATCCTAAATGCTGAGAACAGTGCCTTGCCTCACTCTCAATAGTAAGGAGGCTTTTAAATATATCATAAATTGAAGAATAAATGAATGAATAATGAAGATGCCTTTTCTAATTCATTATCTTCTTCTCTCCAATAAATGCCCAACAAATAATCAGACTAATCAACTGCTTACATGACAGCAGTTTTTTGTATGTATGTATATGTGTGTATGTGTGTGTGTGTGTGTACAGGATCACAACTTTTCTCAGAAAAAATTCTATTTCTTCCACTAGTTTGAAAACTCATTGATTTTTTCAGGTGCTACTGTAAATAGAAATTAATTTCACCAGACTTTGTAAATTTTATCCTTCATGCTGATTGTGGATCACAGATGTGTAAACTCTTCAAGATGTCAGAAGGAGTGAAGCCCCCATGTGCAAAGAATACGGAAGGTGGCAAAATATGCAAACATTTAGATTAATGGTTACTACTGATGTCCAGAAAATTATCTTGCGGATATTGCAAAAATCCTGGAAAGTTAGTGTTAATTGCATCAGTCGAATTTCCTCTCCCATGTTGCTTTCAAATCTGTTTATATGAAAGCTTTCCTCTTTCATTTTCTTTTCTATGTGTCCCTTCATTGTTGAATGCTACATGTGAGAAAAGTGGTGGAATTTATGTGCAATTTTAAAGCAGCAAAGTGTTGTGTTTAAGAGCATGTACTTTGGTGTCAGACCACATGAGCTTGAATTTTTGCTGTGCAACTTTTGATACTATTCTTAATCTCCATTTCCTGATCTGTATATGAATATTACAGCACTTATTTTGTAGAG